>NC_089039.1:5644166-5993333 GCF_034140825.1 Oryza sativa Japonica Group
TGAATTTGAATTATATCTGATTCAAATTTGAATTTGAATTTGAATTCAAATATTTTCTATATATAGTATTTCTGTACACCTAAAGTTTATAGACCTAAAGTTTATAAGTCAAAAGTTTATATACCCGTTTCAAATTTGAATTTGAATTATATCCGATTCAAATTTGAATTTGAATTTGAATTCGAATATTTTCAATATATAGTATTTCTATGCATCTAAAGTTTATACATCTAAAGTTTATAAGTCAAAAGTTTACATATCCGATTCAAATTTGAATTCAAATTCAAATTTGAATCGGATATGTAAACTTTTGACTTATAAATTTTAGATGTATAAACTTTAGATGTGTAAACTTTACGTGTACTATATATAAAAAATATTTAAATTTAAATTCAAATTTGAATCGGGTATATAAACTTTTAACTTATAAACTTTGGGTCTATAAACTTTAGGTGTATAAACTTTATATGTGTAAACTTTAGATGTGTAAATTTAAGATGTACAAACTTTAGGTGCAAAAATTTACTAAAATAGGAAAGTAATGCGGTGCTAAAAAGGAAACCACGTGAAGAAACAGAAAAAAAAAGCGGTGGAAAAGACGAGAGCAGGTGCACGAACCTGGCAAAAAAAATGAACGAAAACTGATCGCCGCGCCGAGATTCCAGTGACCGATCGCTCATTAGAGATTTTGCCTACCATGTGCTCGATGGAATCCTTGTACCGGAATCACGGAGGTGAAGATGGGCGGGAGGCAGGGCTTTTGTAGGCGCGGTTGGCTCGGAGAGGAAGCCAAGGGCGAGAGAATTTGATGGGAAGAAAAAACCGAGACTGAGGACCGAGACCGAAAAAACCAAAACCGAACCTGAAGTACGTGAAGTTTCAGTCATCGGTCTATGCTTCGGTGTTCGGTCAGGTACTCAAGAAGATCGATTTTTTTTTTGGATAGTTCGGTCGTCCTCATCAGGTAACCGATCTGACCTAGATATATAAAAGGGTTGATTGGATCCATGCTATTGTAAGCGCATGGCCAGCAGATACTCTAACCGGCCATCCATCCTTCATTTGGCGTATAGAAGGGGAAAAACCAGCTCCAGATACGCTACCAGGCCCTCCAAAAGTGGAGGATGCGCCAAATTAGGAGAGAGAAGAGGCAAAAATGGAGTGTCTCTCTCCTCACGCCATTTTGCAACAGCCAACTCTCCTGCCCCCATCTGGACTTTCATGACCATCTCCCTCTGGCGCGACCTCCCCTCCATCGCCGTCGTCCCCAGCTAGCGAAGGAGAGCTCCCTTGCCGGTTTTTTCTTTTATTTTTTCAGCGAATCATGGAGTGAGGCATACCAGATCTGGACCGGCATCCGCCACGACGCCCCACGCGTGGCCGCCGCTTGCTGCCGGCGTGCGCGTGGTCCCTCGTCCGCCGCCGTCGCCCCGCGCGTGGCCGCCCTTCGCCTGCCGCTGCCGAGCCTCGCTTGCCGCCGTCGCCTGGTGCCCGCCGCCTTCCTCCTCGATCCGGCGTGTGCTTGGCCCCTCATCCACCGATTGCCGCCGCCCCGCATGTGGCCCATCATCTGGCGCCCCTCGCCAGCCGCCCCTCGCCAGCCGCCGCCACCCCTTGCCCGCTTCAACTTGCTTCCTCCCCGCTTCTCCTACGCTGCTTCGAGAGTTCGAGTGAATGGTGAAGGAGAAAGATAAAGCAAAGGTGAAAAAAGAAAAATATTATAAATGGATGGTAGTTGAAATATACTATTAAAATATAAGAGGATGAGATATAGAGGATGTAATATGGGTGATCTGTTGGAGTGGAGAGAAATATAAAGGAGGAATCCTTTTTGATGATAATCTAAATAGGCATATGGAGGATTGAATATGGATGAGCTGCTGGGATATGCTCTAAATACCCTATATAAAAACAGTGTTTGGCAGTCTGGCCGATCAGCCCATCTCTCATCTCATCAGCCTACTAGCCCAGGCGGTATCAAACGCCGCCACCATCAAGCGTTGCCCGTTTCTCTTCTATCTTCCCCCTGGCATGCTGCGCGCGCCGCCCGTGCCACCTTGTGTTGCTCGTCGCCGAGGCGTGCCGCCCCTCAGCACCGCACGTCGCCCCTCGCAGCCGCGGCCTACCGCCCGTCGCTGCCGCGGCTTGCCGCCTTGCGCCGCCCGTCATCGACGTCGACACTGCATCGAGGGAACAATCAATCGGCAGTCAACAAGAGATGAACGAAGGGGATCGGAGGGGTTGATGATGTACTCCCTCCGTATTTTATTTTAATGTATAACGCTGTTGACTTTTTAATCAATGTTTGACCATTCATCTTATTCAATTTTTTATGCAAATATAAAAATACTTATGTCATATTTAAAGAACATTTAATGAAAAAACAAGTCACACTAAAATAAATGATAATTACATAAATTTTTTTTAATACGACGAAAGGTCAAACGTCTATTAAAGAGTCAACGGCGTCCTATATTACAATACGCGGAGGGAGTACTACTATTCATTAGTGAGTTATTGCCTTATTGGGGCTTTTCTTTTGCAACGATAGTCTTTGATTGATTTTCTTGATTTTTTTTTCCCAATCGATGTTGGCTGCCTTCGGCACATAATACTTGGTCAGACCGAGACTGAACTTTCAGTTAACCGAACTGTCGCTTTGCAGACTTGTGAGGACAATTCGGTCGTCAACTCAGAAAGACTGAGGCCTTGTTTAGGTCTCAAAAAATTTTAGCTAAAAATATCACATCAAATATTTAGAAACACGTATAAAATACTAAATGTGGGAAAAAAAACCAATTACACAGTTTGCATGTAAATTGCGAGACAAATCTTTCGAGCCTAATTACGTCATGATTTGATAATGTGATGCTACAATAAACATTTGCTAATGACGGATTAATTAGGCTTAATAAATTCGTCTCGCAGTTTACAGGCGGAATCTATAATTTGTTTTATTATTAGTCTACATTTAATACTTTAATGTATGTCCGTATACTTTAAAAACTTTACACCCAAAAATAGTATTTGGCAAATGGGAAAGGAAAATAATTTCCCACCCATCTTTAAATCGTACCCATTTATTCTCCCTCTTCTATTTAATCCTAACCCTTTATTCATCTCTCGATCCCAATCCCACTCCCCATTTCCAATTATCCAAAACACACCCTAAGAACTAAACACATGGAGAAGACTCCGCGTCGGACGTCCGATATTCCACCAAATATCGGACACCGCGTGTCATCACACCACCTATGTATGCAGCATGCAAAAAAAAATCAGTCAGTCAAATGTTTCAGTTAACTAACAAGTGAAACATCAAGTTATTTAGCGTGAAACAAAAAAATCAGCAACTGAAACATTTAAAAAGTTTACCAAACATAATGAAGATACACGTTGAAACATATCGCTATCACATATGAAACAACCAATGTTAATGGATTGAAACATATGTTTTTCTTTTATCAAAATATAACCATGTGATATCTTGTTGTAAAGATTTAATTACAAAGAATACAACGGTGTGATCGGATCGTAGATTGGATAATTAGTTTAGGAGAAAAAACATTTTGAAACTTGTTAAAATGCATGCATGCATGTATGGATGAGGTGGAGAGAGAGTAGTGCACTTGGTTTTGGAAATTTTGTGAAACATGTTGAAGACAAACATTGAAACATATCACTATTACGTACGAAACAAAGAATGTTAACAGATTGAAACATATGACTATTTTTATTAGAATATAATCATGTGACATTTTGTTGTAAAGATTTAATCACAACGAATACAATGGTGTGATCGGATTGTAGATTGAAAAAGTAATTTAGGAGAACAATCGTTTTGAATATTATTAAATGAATACATGCAAGCATGGAGTGGAGAGAGAAAAGAGAGAGAGAGTAGCAATAGATATGCAGTAGCAAGTCACTGGCAAAGGTGGCATGCCGCGCATGTGCTGATGTGTGGTCACGAGTGTCAGAGAAGGCAGTCAAGAGCCATCCGATTTTTATGTTTGGATCGGACGACCAATTAGAAGTATTTTTGCTAAACACACCCTGAACTTTTTTAAAACCGAAAAATTCGGACCAAATTCTCCGTCAAGACCGAATGCCCACCCCTAGAAATCATCATCCTCGCGCTCCAGCGTTTGTCTCTAGCGAAGACAAGGGTGAGGCCGGGGAAGCTGAGTGATAGGGCACGTGGCAGCGGCGGATTTGGTGGACGGTGGTCCAACGCTGTGCAGGGGATAGCTGACGCACGCACGAGTACGGCCAGGGCGGGGCCGAGGGAGGACGGGCCGGTCACCAACTTGCGCGGGAATCCGGGCGAGGACGCTGTGAGGAGGGAGGAGCGCGACGCGGCACGGCATGCGACCGAGCGAACCGACGCCGCATGCGGTCGAATGCCCCGGCTCACACGTACTCCCTCGGTCAAAAAAACAAATGTAGAACAAGATGTGGTATATTGTATATCTTAGTACTACAAATCTATACATATAATATTAAAATATATCACATTTGGTATTAGGTTGGTTTTTATGGGAGGAGGGGTACTCCCTCAGTTAAAAAATTGGAGGTTGGGTTTTTGAGATGGAGGGAGTAAGCTAACAGCTAACAACACCGGACGAAAGAATAAAAATAAATCTAATTATTATTAGGGAACAAGCATATCCAATGCAAGAAATTGTATTAATTTAATAATTCCTTCATAAATTAAACGGAGATAAACAGAACAAGTTTGCTCACATAGATAAATTCTTGTACTGCTCTGGAACCATGATACTCCAACACACGTTTTATTAGAAATATCATCTACCAACAGCTAGTAGATGGCGATTATTAGAAGCAGTTCATCACAAGCAACATCATGAAGTGAACGTGACTAGATTTATGGCGCGCAAGCTTATTAGAACTAGCAATGGCCGCCGGCGCGAGCGCGGCAACCTATCCAATGTAGTATAAGGGGTCAGGCAGCTTGAAGGTGCGGGCGCCCTCCGGCGCGCCGAGGATGTCACTCCACTGGTCACCGATGTTCCCGACGATGATGAAGCCAGCGTCCTGCAGCTTCTGCCGCTCGCCGGACTTGTATTCAACGGCGGACCCTTGGAGCTCACCGGTGGCGTGCACCGCTGGCTTGAGCAGCAGTTTCTCCCACCCGGAGAATCCCTGTCGGTGGAGGTTCGTGACGGTGATGGTCCTTTGGTCTTCGGTGCGGCCTGTTAGGAACACCGGCTTGACGCCGAGCTCAAGCAGCCGGTAGTACAGTCACCTCGTCTCTGGCAGCGCCGGTGCGCTCCCCTCTGCCACGTACTCACGAAAGCTTGTCGCGTTGTATGGCGTTGCTCTGCGTGGGGTTGTAAAAATAGTTAATAAAAATGTTCATGCACTACTACAACTACTACAGAAAGCTGGATTGGTGCTAGTTAGAAAATCCCCTTAAATTCTGGTTTTCCCAACCGGCGCCAAGATAATTGCACTGATGATTTCGGCCATCGATACCGGCTTTTAGCTTAGAACCGGCGCCTATAATATCATATAGGTGCTGGTTCTAATCTAAAGAGCCACGTGGTTATTCTAATAAGTGTCGGTTCTTTAGAATAACCGGCACCTTTTAGTATCATATAGGTGTCAGTTATATCATTTTATATCATTTTTGACACCTATAGTGCCAATCTGAATGTCCATTTATGTAGTGGTGATATACATTCGAAATTAGTATAAAAGTTATAGGAGTTGCCACCAAAAAATTCCAAGTGTTCTGGAAATTTGACAGATTTAACGATTACTATAGTACTGAAGATCTGATGTGACCATCAAGTATATGCATACAACCAAGCATGAAAAATATGAAACATTGCCAAATAATACATCGGTTGAATGGAGGATCTACAATATATTAAAATCCAATGAGTTTCGGAATCCAGTTCAGCCTCCAGAGACAACGCTAGCTTTAAACGGACCTAGCGCCTTCATGCCAACTCCGATTGGGGTGTTTTTGGACTTAATGGAAATATTTTCTCCCTACCTTTCAAACGTATCCGGTCTCATATCTAAATTCATCTCGAGTCAATGGGAATCGTCAAAATAAAACAGTATTGTTGCTGAAACCAAACTTGGGTCTTGGACCTTATAATAGACTAGGTATATCTCGGAATTGTCTCCCTCCACCTCCACGAATTAGCACTTAACCCTAGTTGTATTTCCTCTATAAATATCTATGTACACCCTCTAAACAATTGAGTTTTGTTTAGTTGAATTTTGCCATGTGCGATTCACCTTGTCTCTAGTCCTCGCTTGATTAGTCAGCAACTATAGATTCAGAGTCCCTAATAGTTGGTGTGTTGATTTGCCAAGTCGATTAGATCTACCACTTCAATCACAACTATTTCTTTATGCATAATTAACTATTCGAAATATTTAGATTACATCTTATCTTGTTCTTCATGTGTTCTCTCGTTTGTATTGCAGTGATCAACAACCACGTGTCATGGGTTTGTGGTGTAGCGATTGCATGACATCTTGAATGTTCTGGTTGGTACCCACGTCGCAAACGTCGCACTCGATCAAAGCGAGATTTATCCCTCCACCAGAAGATCGGGCCACGAGAGATAGCATCATCAAAACCATGCAGTTGGTCCACATATAGCTCCATAATTGTGTACAATGTACTAAATTTTGGATATCAATATAGCTCCATAATTGTGTACAATGTACTAAATTTTGGATATGATATCGTAACCACTGCTACAATGACACTGCTGGACAATATGTATCCGACAAAATGTGTTATCTAACTGGACGTGAATGTTGCCAAAAAAATGCGTTGGGAGCCGTGCTCTCTCTCTTTACTAGTAAAATAGTAAAACTTTATCATGCATTTAAATACCAACTAGCAAAACTTTATTATACATTTAAACACCAACTAGCAAAACTTCAATACTAAATCTTTTGCCACCAACACTTTTACCAAAAAAAATTTGCCACAGCAAATTGATCTAAACAAGTCCTAACATGTATAACTTCATATTCACCGTTTAGTAACACGTATGATTTTTGTACTAACACCTATGCACATCCACCGTTCAATAAAACGTATAACTTGTGTATCTATCGTTTATTGTTTAGAGAGTTTATTAATGACATGTATAACTTATGTATCTATTAATGTTTTTTTATAAACTAGGTGCTACGTAACTATTATGTATCTATTAATGTTTTTTTATAAACTAGGTGCTATGTATCTATTAATGTGACAGTACGTGTGCCATGTGTATGCATGTCTCTTCCTTAATGATAAAACATATCACAAGAAAATAAATACTATTTATATATTTTTTTAACAATATGAATGGTTAAACTTCGTGACAAAAGTCAACATAGTTCATCATAATTTTGACATTTAATTAATTATCAGACATCAACTAGATTTGTAGATACTCCCTCCGTCCGACTCTGTAAGACGTACATGTATTTTAAGGTTCAACTCTTTAAATATTTGACGAATAAATAGTATATTACAAACTAAATTTGATTTGATGAAAGTAATATCATTGGATTGTCATTTAAATTTATTTTATATGATTATAATTTTGTTGCTACAAATATTATACTAGGATATGAGAAATTTAAAGTCAAAGATTAGTTTTAAAATCTATGTCAATTTTGATCGCGTCTTAGTAAGTACTCCATCCATCCAAAAGTTCCATTCTTTGGTTTTTTTTTCAAAAATCTAAGTACTATTTATAGTCACTATGTGCTATATTAAATTTTTGAGCGAAGCCCAAAAAGTCATTTTTAGTATTTATTAGTTACATGTTTATTGATTTTATCACATGATGAATGAATTAATTACTTATTAATCTTGGTAAAAAAGAAATAGGTTTTAAACTTTTGGATTTGGATGGAGAGAGTATTAATGGACTCTGTTGCCGTTCGTATATAGCAGTATTGTCTTGTGAGCCCGTTGTCGTATATACTTCCTCCGTATTGCCGTTCGTTATTATCTTGTCAGCCAGTTATCATATATACTTCTTCCGTATTGCCGTTTGTATAACCTCTGTTTTAGGTTATAAGACATTTTAACTTTGGTGAAAGTCAAACTGCTTCAAGTTTAACTAAGATTAACTAAGATTGTAGAAATAAATAATAACATTTTCGACCCAAGACAAATTCATTGTGAAAATATATTCAATTATTGATTTAATAAAACTAATTTGGTATTATAAATATTACTATATTTGTCTATGAATTTAGTCAAACTTAAGGGAGTTTGACTTTGACCAAAAATCAAAATATCTTATAACATGAAACGGCATGAAACGGAGGGAGTATATAGCAAGGTCAGCGGGAGCCCCGATGAAAATGAAGTGTATATACTGGTAGAAATACGTGTATATTATATAACTATATACGTATACGTACCCGAAGCCGTGCTTGGCGTAGTAGGGGAGGTTGGAGAGAGAGGTCTCGTCGATGTCGAACACCCAGATCTCCTTGCCATTGCCGGCGAGCTTGAGGGTCTCGGCGTAGGCGACGGCCTCGTCGACGACGACGGCGAAGTCGCGGCGGTAGTGTTCGCCTAGCATGTAGTGGCCGATGTAGCCCTCGCACTCGGCTGGCACCGTCCTCCAGTCGATCACGTTGTGCGCCTCCACGCCCAGCCTCCAGCTGTCGCAGGCCACGCCGGCGCGCGCCGCCAGCTGCCGGCCGGAGCCCAGCAGCGGCCGTAGCGCGTGTATGATCGGCGCCACCACAGCCTCGCCGCCGCCGTAGGCCAGTCTCTCCGTCGGCAACCGGATGTTCATCTCCCACGCGCTGCAGCCCACGGCCACCGCAGTGAGGAAGAGGATTAGGGGGAGTAGCCTCGCCGCCGTCACCATTGCTGCTGTTTGACTGTCCTAAGCTAAACGTGCCGCGTCCTTGAGCTGCGTAGGGGAGTGTGAGGAAGCAAGTGAAGTTTTATAGCGGAAACGCATGTATACGGACGTCCAGTGAGGATAAAAGTTTAATGGTATAGCCAACTATAAACTACAAATCATATATAATCAATTTAATAGTTAATTTATACAATAGGTAACTATAAATATATACTATATTGTTAATAATTGATCTTATATGTCATACGCATATAACATCTTATAGTCTGTGTAGTAGTTGGCTATAAATATATAGCCCGTTTCTCTTCCTCGTCGAGTGAGGATAAATGAATAAGACACCACACGCAACTAACCACTCATTTCTTATCCTCGTTTTTCACGCGAGGCGAAGGAGACAGGCAGCCACCCCGCACCCTACGAAGAAGACAGCCGCCGTCACCCTCACAGTACTTGATCCTTCCTCCTCATTGTTCCTCCGACTGCTAGCTACAGCGTGCTGGGCGAAGGCGGATGCTAGCTAAGGCCACCTGATCCCCTCATGTTTCCCATCTGTTCATGCATATCTGGTTTGTTTGGATAGGGTCCATATATCGATCTCGTCGGATCCATCCGTTAAGTTGGAGCGTGCTTCTTCATCTGCCCAAAATAACACAAGGTTCGATTCGATACGAGCAGGCCAGGGCAAACCCCTGCTGTGACAGATCACAGAAACAAAGAAAAACAAGGAATTACTATCAATGGGAACAACGCATGTACTAGATTAATTACTAGATTGGCGAAGAGATAAGCTAGCTTCTTCAGAATAACCGTATTCCCTAGCTTGCACCTTTGCATCAAGGAGATAGCACTATACACTGTTGGCGCTTTTTTAGGCCAACACAAGATCACCTAACGATTTACGGTATAATCAACAGAGTTGCCAAAATCGTTAGATCAAAACTAGCTAGCAAAGCCGATTTCAAGATTAATTCACTTTCACGGAATCAAGCGACTAATTTACAAGCAAATTAGCAAAGAGGATAAATATCGTACTTACGTGACGACGAACGACTAGTTTCCAAGCAAACTAGCAAAGGATAATCTTCTCGCTTTCGTGTAGAAGCACGACCGTTTTTCAGCGCAAAACGGTAAAGATCAACTAAATTCTAGAGTCGCTAGAACTCAGCCATAAAAACAAAATAGAAAAGAACTAAAAAAGTAAAATAGATGGATAGTAGATTGAAATTGAGTTCGGGGTTCTTCTCCTAACCGTACACTCGCATATATATACATGTGACATGGTCAAACACAAAAATAGTAAGGTTCAATCGAAAAGGAAATAAATTGATAAACTAGAAAATTATGTGTAGCCGCACGCGCTAATCACTCCAACTAAACCATCCCCCGCGTACGTCTGCCTCGGTCATGCATGCGGCTTAGCACCAGATCGATCAATCAGATCAGCGTCCATCCTGCAGAACCAAGGAGCAGCCAGCGGCACAGATGCATCAAGTCTCCATCTCAAATCAAGGCAAGTGAAGCACTGCAGCTTCCGATCGACAGCCTACACATATTTTATTTTCTCGTTGTACACTCCATGCACCATGCAATCATCGCCAGAGTGCCAACGTAAATGCAGTAGCCTAGCTCCCTTGAACCAAATAATCATCCACAACGGCTACAAGTGAATTAATCCATCGTCATCTTCATAATAGTATGACCTGCACTCAAATCCAGATTCTAGCTCGAATTATTAAATAACCCTGCTAGCTATCATCCGTAGTAATCTGGCCGATCACATTCATCACATGGCCAAATTACACAATAAACATACACCACTTGCAAGGGGGATTTAATCAAAATATTTTCAAAGAGCCAATAATTCCGCGAGCTAATTAACCAAGTGGCCCAGCACACAGCTGCACCGACGAAGCTGCCTTGGCCAGCACTAGCAGCTGCACGGTGTCGTTAATTGTTGTTCTCGCCGCTGAGTGAGGAGGTCAAACCGTCAAAGGGGTTTGCGGTTGAGGGCTGATACAGTGACGCACAGTACTTTCATCCCTGTAGCTACAGTAAATCATCACTGTAGCGGTACTGTTCCGTGCATTGGAATACTGTGCCCCTCACGTATCTCTGTAGCTACAGTACCTCTCTGCAGTAATGCAGACGATCCGAATCCATCGTCCGAGCTTGCCGCCGACGCCGAGCTGCTCCTGAGCACAACCACCGAGGTTGTCACCCCTTCCAATGATAGAAAAGAATTAGTAGTGAAGGAAGTAGACGGTCACATGACGGCGAAGGGGCGGCTCGCCGGCGCATGCATGGGAGGACAGGGCCTCGCCGGTGGATGGGAGGGATAGAGGAGAGCACCTCGTGTCGAGCTGGAAGAGGATAGAGGTGGAGAAAAGGCTGCTACCGTCGAGCTCGTCCTTGTGAGCCGCCCCACCGAGGTATTGTTCGTGACTTGAGCCACGCCATCCAAAGCAGTTGCCACCGCCAGAGAGGGGAAGAGGGGAAGATGAGAAGAGGGGCTCCTGCCATGGGAGGAGAGGAAGGTGCGGGAGGGAGGGCGAGTGGCGGCGAGCTCACGTGATGTGCATCCGCTGTTACTGCTCCCTATCACTAGCCTGTGTTGCTCACGGCCGCGGACAAACTCCACACTATCCCCATGCGGACTCAAGGGCAGTGTTTGAAATTTCGGTTTGAAATTTTGGTAATTTCAACCCCTGCTGGCCAGCACAAATCTCCCCGAAACTTTTGGTTTTTTCTCAAAAATTTATAAATTTGGTCAAAATTTATTCAAATTCAGTCAAAATATATTAAAAGTTCAAAAAATATTGGCTTAAAAGATACCGAAATTTCAGTGATTTCAGGTCTTTCGACCCCTATTAGCAAAAACCAAGGTTTCAAAATTGTAAACCCTACTTGAGGCCCACGAGCTCCTCCGCGACACCGACCACCTTCACGCCTCATTGTTGAGGTCCACGATCCACCTCCCTCGATCTGTGGGAAGTGGGGACGGTGGTAAGAGACATGACTGAGGAAGAGTGGGTGGCGGGAAGCGAGGATGGGGAAGCACCGGCGCATGGCAATCCCGCGCCGGAGTGGGGTGAGGGATGCTCAACGGTGGCACTTACACCCATTGTCCCCCTGGTCAGCAAGCCCACCGCTAGACTCCTCCCCTTGGAGCAGTTGCTGCTGGATCCAGACAGGGAAAAGGCAGCACCGATGTCCAGGACGAGGAGGTCGCAAGCTCCAGGGGTTGAGGGAGCGATGGCGGCTGGGGGAGACACAGCCGGATGGTGAATGTGAGGAAGGCGGAGGGGGGGGTGTTGCGCGTAGGGATGGGTACGGTAGACGCCAAATAGGAGGTGTGATAGGATTGATGTTGGATTTCGATGTATTTCTATGAGAAAATCGTCATATTTTTAATGTTTAGAGCAATATCCTTAGAAACGGAAATTCCGTTTCTTCCTATTATATTTCACTCATGGTCAAATGTTTTGAAATAAAAAAGCACAACGAGGTATCAGTGATAGGACTTTTTCGCTATTTTTCGAAGTATCAGTAGTCCAACAATCTACGTGCCTCGTATATACACAGGCCAACTGGACATAGTCGCTTAAACGCACCAACACAAGAGCAAGCGCGCACATAGCCACAACAGTGCTTTGACCGGAGCACAACGAAACGGGCTTCGCTAGCTCCACCGCACAAGGAGGGCAACTGCATATGAAAAATACATGTCGCCATCTCTGGAAGCCCAAAAAAAATTTAAAAAGAAGAGGGAAAAAGTGATTGATTCAACTGTTATTATCTGTCGATTTGTTTTACTTTGGTTTACGGTATCTGTAAGTTGAAAACTCATTGGATTTTGGGGACCTCTTTTGATAAACTGTCGATCCCAGTATTTGTTTTCTATTGGTTTTTAGTCTATGCTTTGTTTCTTTGTAAAAGACTCTGTTTCTTCTGTTTTTGGATCTCTCAAAAGCCAGGTAATAGCACTTACCTTTTTTTTTAAAAAAAAATCTTCATACACATTCGATAGTACAAGAGTCACAGGAATTCCACTATAAACTTCCAACTTTTTGTGGAAATTTGATCACGGATTCACTGGTGAAAGATCTAATGCCCCCTGATCATGCAGTGACCCATAGCTCCATAATTGTGTACGACTATTAAATTTTGGATCTGACTTGGTACATATGACAGCTGGACAACATATATCCACAAAATGCACCATCTGCGAGCATGTGAAATGTTTGCATCACTTATTGCCTGATGTGGTGCAATTGCAATGCGTTTTTTTTCTTTAAAAGGTATTTTAAAAGGTAGGTCTCACATCTGACAGGACACTTATAATGAAATCTTGATTAAATAAATCTAATAGAGGATGTTCTCAAAAAAAAAAAATTCTAATAGAGGATTGTAGTGATGTTTCTAAAAATGTACAGCACGTGCTCTCGATCGATCATATGATTGAACGTATGATCTTTTCCATCCTCATACTCCATGCATATGTGCTCTGTCCCAAAAAAAAAATTAACCTAAATTAAGTGAAGATATAAGAGAGTTGTTCAGATTTATTATAATATGATGGATCATATCACCACCTAGGTTAAATTTTTTTTAAAGAATGGAGTATGTTATATATATATATATATATTTAAAGTTAATTATCTCGTTCTTCGTAAGGTCTGGAATATCGGTGTGAATCTCACGGACTTTCTTGCATATATGTGTACACTTCATCATGTGTCGATAAAGTTTTACTATCTTAATATTCATTAATTGGATGACCTTTTCAAGTTAGACTCCACATTTTGTAATATCCGAGTACTTCTTGTATTATTTATATATATGCCCTGGGCCTGCCGGTTTCATTTTAAATTATACGTTCACATTGTATATTGTATGCACGTTCATCCTAGCTTTGGCATTAGTAATAATTAATTAATTATCACATCAGCTAGCTGTATTTTTAGATAATGTACTCATCGAGATCTGCCTTTCATATATATTGTCATGTGCCCGTATAAAAACTCATGGACGACTAATCGTGATCGTCACCCATATTTGCTAGGCTTGATTACACGTACGATAGTAGCATCCCCCACTTAGGGTGGCCAGTATGGAATTGGGCGACGGTAGTCACGAGTCTTCCGTGGCAGCTGGTTTTTCAACAAATTCAAATGAGAAAGATGACTTCAGTTTCAGTGCGACCCTGTTGTTTTGAGAAGATATGTTTGGGGTCATGTCTATCAAGAGACGTACTAAGTCATATATATAGCACTTGCAAAAGAAAGAAAAAAATAGGGCGTAAACTACATCTATTGGGGTCAAACTAAGGTAAATTAATAGGTAAAAGGACGGGTATTTAGAATAAATCGTCTTATGTATATAGGTGAATCATAAACTAAGGATGATATATATTTGGTGTGATATTTTGCAATTTTCCTTAATTATTAGACAAAGGTACGCACGACAAGCTTGCTCAATGGTATATTGCTAGATAGATTTACTGCTCCTACACGTACGTGCTATTATAAATCTCATCAACCTCATAAGGAAAAGTACAGATAGGCACGCGCCGAAAATTATTGTAACTTAGAAGCATTTCAAGACAAAACAAGATGAAACGCATGTGACGTGGAGTCCGGGCCTCCTCGGCCAAGCTTGTTACTTAGCAACCTAGCCGATGTAGTACAGGGGGTCAGGCAACTTGAAGGTGCGGGCGCCCTCCGGCGCACCGAGGATGTCGCTCCACTGGTCACCGATGTTACCGACGATGGTGAAACCGGCATCCTCCAGCTTCTGCCGCTCGCCGGACTTGAATGCAACGACAGACCCTAGGAGTTCGCCGGCGGTGTGCACTGCTGGCTTAAATCGTCTTATGTATATAGGCGAATCATAAACTAAGGATGATATATATTTGGTGTGATATTTTGCAATTTTCCTTAATTATTAGACAAAGGTATGCACGACAAGCTTGCTCAATGGTACATTGCTAGATAGATTTACTGCTCCTACACGTACGTGCTATTATAAATCTCATCAACCTCATAAGGAAAAGTACAGATAGGCACGCGCCAAAAATTATTGTAACTTAGAAGCATTTCAAGACAAAACAAGATGAAACGCATGTGACATGGAGTCCGGGCCTCCTCGGCCAAGCTTGTTACTTAGCAACCTAGCCGATGTAGTACAGGGGGTCAGGCAACTTGAAGGTGCGGGCGCCCTCCGGCGCACCGAGGATGTCGCTCCACTGGTCACCGATGTTACCGACAATGGTGAAACCGGCATCCTCCAGCTTCTGCCGCTCGCCGGACTTGAATGCAACGACAGACCCCAGGAGTTCGCCGGCGGTGTGCACTGCTGGCTTGAGCAACAGCTTCATCCACCCGGAGTATCCCTGCCGGCGAAGGTTTGTGACGGTGATGTTCCTTTCGTCCTCGGTGCGGCTTGTCAAGAACACCGGCTTGACGCCGAGCTGGAGCAGCCGCCGGTACAACCGCCTCGTCTCCGGCAGCGCCAGCCCGCTCCCCTCCACCACGTATTCACGGAAGCATGTGTCGTCGTACAGTGTAGTTCTGCCGGGGGTTAGTAAAAAAATCATTAATGAAACTCTCTTCATTTATTTAAGACTTATAGGAATATGAAATAGAGTTCCAACTTTTGAGGATATTTGAAAATTTTAACAATTAGTGAAAGATCTAACTAACGCCCTCATCATGCAGTGGTCCGTAGATCCATACATAATTGTATAACGATTGAATTTTGGATCTGACTTATTTGACAGCTGGACAATATAAGCACGACAAAATGTACTGTCTGCCAGCCTGTGCATGTTTTTGCATCGCACTCATTACCTGATCTACAGGTGCAATTGATCCCTTTTTTTCCAGTATGAAGGGTAGTTCTAACTTCCGACGTTAGTAATAGATTATTGATTGAAGAATCTAATAAAGGTTTTAGTGATTTGCCTAAAAATAGCCACATGGACAAGTGCAGAGTGTTCTTCTTATCCTCTCAATTACTCCCTCATTTCCTAAATGTTTGACGCCGTTGACTTTTTTAAACATGTTTAACCATTCGTCTTATTCAAAAACTTTTGTGAAATATATAAAACTATATGTATACACAAAAGTATATTTAACAATAAATCAAATGATAGAAAGATAATTAATAATTACTTAAATTTTTTAAATAAGATGAACGGTTAAACATATTTAAAAAAGTCAATGGCGTTAATATTTAGGGATGGAGGGAGTAATCAATATAATGCTTAAAGCTATCTCGTTCTTTGCGAGGTCTTGGACGAATGTCCGGTGGAATCTAGCTAAGCATATATAGATGCGCACATGTCCTCCATGCTATTTTTTACGATTTTGAGAATGTTTTACTGTGTTATATTCATTAATTGGATGATATATGTTTTTCATCTTTAACTTCACATTTTGTAATATCCCAATATTTACTCTATTTAAGAACTAGGCAGGCCGGTCACAATTTAATTATACGTTCACATACTGTATATTTGTATGCACATTAAATAGTTCATCATAATTTTGACACTTAATTAATTATGTCACATCAGCTAGATTTTTAGATAATTTTCCATATATATAGTAGTATACTAGTATTATCTTGCCAGCAAGTTGCCACAGTAGATAAATGTATAACCAAGTCAGCGCGCAGTGTAAGTCCCAACTGAAATGAAGCGTATATACCTGCAGCAATACACGTATAATACAAGATATATATGTATAAGTTATACATAAATAATGACTATACTATACTGCAAGGAAAGTGGTGTGTGTACGTGTACGTATAGTATACGTACCCGAATCCGTGCTTGGCGAAGTAGGGGAGGTTGGAGAGGGAGGTCTCGTCGATGTCGAACACCCAGATCTCCTTGCCGTTGCCGGCGAGCTTGAGGCTGTCCACGTAGGCGATGGCCTCGTCGACGACGACGGTGAGTCGCGGCGGTAGTGGCCGCCGAGCATGTAGTGGCCGACGTAGCCCTCGCAGCTGGCCGGCACCGTCTTCCACCGGATCACGTTGTGCGCCTCCACCGCCAGCCTCCAGCTGTCGCACGCCACGCCGGCGCGCGCCGCCAGCTGGCCGCCGGAGCCCAGCAGCGGCCGCAGCGCGTGGATGAGCGGCGCCACCACGGCCTCGCCGCCGCCGTAGGCCAGTCTCTCCATCGGCAACCGGATGTTCATCTCCCACGCGCTAGCCGCCGCCGTGAGGAAGAGGAGGAGGAGCAGCCTCGCCGCCGTCGCCATTATATTGCTGCTTTGTGAATGTGCTGCTGCTAATTAAGCTAAACAAGCTGCGGGGGGAAGTGTGAGGAGGCCGTGGGATTTTATAGCGGTGAAGATCGAAGAGGATAGCTGGGTAGTTGGTGGGACCCACTTGTCAGCACGTGGAACACGATTGTTTATTCTCTACTTTTATAAAAATTGAAGATACTTTTGCCAGTATTTTGATACGTCATTCGTGTATGAGTCGGTTTTAAGTTCACGCACTTTTGAAAATACGTATCCGTGTTTGAGTTGGTTTTTAAGTTTGTTTGCTTTTGAAAATAAAAAAAGAGTCATATAAGAAATCACATTAAAAAAACTCGTATGCTAGCTTAAAACGAACAGACTTCAAACTGCAGCTCATGATTTTCTAAAAATATATATATCCAAGCGAATACCCATAGTAAATTTCATCTTAACTAAGAAATAAAATAATAATAAGATTAAAATAGCCTTCACCCGTTGAGCGCACGGGTATTTTTGCCAGTTTATTACTAATTTATAAATAGTTTGATGAAGGGAATACACTGTGATGAACTGATCATAGAATTAGGTAGTGTTTACATATAGGACTAAATTTTAGTGCTTGTCATATCATATGTTTGGACACTAATTATAACTACTTATAATAAAACTAATTATATAAATGAGAGCTAATTCGTGAGACAAATTTTTCAAGCCTAATTAATCCATAATTAGCACCTGTTTAATGTGGCATCACATAGGCTAATCATGGATTAATTAGGCTCAATAGATTCGTCTCACGAATTAGTCCAGTGTTATGAAATATGTTTTGTCATTAGTCTATGTTTAGTATTTCTAATTAGTGTCAAATATCTGATGTGACAGGGTAAAATTTATTCTCTGTATCCAAAGAGGGCCTTAGCTAGACGACAAGCAAAAATGTCATCATGCATTCATGCAAGGAAAATCGGAGATGCTCCAATAATTCATGGCTAGTTTAGCTACATATAGCTATTTCCTACTCGGTCACCTATATAGTCATATACGGATCTTATCCGATTTATAATTCTCGTAGTTTTTAACAAGGTTGAGATCAAATGATTAAATCTTTAACTATCAATAATATTTAATATAGTTAGTTTGAAGATATTATTTTAGACCACAATGTATAGATAAGCCTTAAAGAATATTTAATAAACTTGAATATTTACTTATTTATTTTGTATATTATAATTTAAAATCACATTCTAATATTTGTTTTGGAGAGCGTATCATTGTTCGGAACTGGGATGTACTTATATATTTACTAGAAAAAATACCCGCGTTACAACGGGTAAAGGCTATTTCATTCTTCTTATTATTATTATACGGTTTAGTTAATTCGAAATTTACTGTGATAATTCATTTGGATATACACTTTTCAAGAAAATCATATGCTGCAATTAGACTTGAGTCTAGTTATCTCAAGTTGCATACGAGTTTTTTTTAAAGGGATTTCTTATACGATTTCTTTTGTACTTTTCCAAAAGCAAATTAACTTAAAACCCAACTCAAATACGGATACATATTTCTAAAAGCAAACGAATTTAAAAACTGATTCATATACGGGTGACGTACCAAAGTACCGATAAAAATATCTTCAAATTTTATAATAGTGGAGATAGAGATTGCACCATATGGTTGACCTTTTGGCAGTAGTACAGGCCTGAAGAGAACAACGAAACTATCATATTGAATGAAAAATAGAAAAGTATTGTGCAGATGCATGACATGCAAGATGCAACCACTAATTGCAACGGCCGATTTGCATGCATCACGACATTTTTTTAAGAGGTAATTGTGTTGTTACTCTTACTTTTAATTGCAATTGTGATTTCCCTCCTACAGGAATGATTTTCCTGAACGCCAGTCCCGTTTGTTTCTATGCAGGCCGTAAGTGGCGCCGCCTGGAAAAATCGGCGGACAGGCGCCAGGCTGTCGCCTGCATGGGAAGATGCATTATCCCGTGCGGGCGTCTTATGCCAACCTTCACGGGATAATGAGACTATCCCATGCGGTTGGGTTAACACGATCGCATGGGATAATGCATCTTCTTGTGCAGGCGTCTTAATACGACCACACGCGATGATGCGTGCCTATATACAACTCAGCTCGACTGTTGCCCATTTATTCCGGCGTTTTCTCTCTCCTAAACTTACAAAAATTATGGGGATAAGGTTTTCGACCTCAAATCTTTGATTTTCATCCTTATAAAAGGTGTAATGCTCGTTGTCCTCCTTTATTTGCTTCTATTTTTATCAGTTTTTATTAGTGCAATGCGAAGATATTTGCACTTTTATAAATGTAGTGTAGGCACCTTTTCTTTTTTCTTTTTCATTTTTTGTTATTTCTTGTGATTTTTGAGCTAATATTTGTTGTTTGTATTACATGATTTACAAAGTATTTAGTAGTCTGATTTCTTTTTAATTTTCCCTCCATTAATTTAATTTGTTTCTGGATAAAAATAAGAATATTTACATTTTTGGAAATGGACAATTTTGTATTGATGATTAAAAATTTTGTATGATTGTTTAAATTTTCCGTAGAACTTTAATTTATTTTTTTGCTTAGTTACCTCCGTTTATTTCAAATTTTTTCAGCGGAATTCGACGAATATATAATAGGTTTGAAAGTCTAGTAATTCTAATTTAATTTTAAGTTATTAATTTAATATTATTGGAACCACTAGACCATGAATACTAATATAATTTCCATTTTCGGTAGAGTGGCTACCGGCGTTCTTGAAGAAAGCATCCAATTTTGTTGATCTGGCAAAGGCATGTGTTTGAGGGAGAACAGAAGGGAGATTTTTTATCCATGCCTTGATTGCAGGAATGAAAAGATGATGCACGAACCGAATGATATTTTGGGGCACATTGTAGAGCGTGGATTTATGGATGATTACAAGATATGGACTTTTCATGGGGAAGTCATAGGTCGTAATGAAGAGGATGATGATTTTTGCTTTGATGAGGCAGAAAATTTTGTAATTGAAGACATGTCACAAGGAACGATCCCGGAATGTGGTGGCTCTGGTATAGATGATGCAGAATTTTTGATCTGGAGGATATGTTGCGGCACGTTGAATCAGAGGTTCTCACTAGTACGAGACAAGGGTTCAACAATTGGGAAGCGTTGGAAAAAGCATCGAAGGAACCTCTTTACGACGAATCGAAAGGATGTGACAAGGAATATACGGTGTTGCGCTATGTGCTTGAACTTCTCAGGTTGAAGGCCAGACATGGATGGTCGGACACTAGATTCAATGATTTGATGGATCTTCTGAGAGTTATGCTTCCTAAGCCTAACCTCCTGCCGAGGAACACATATCAAGCGAAGAAATTGATATGTCCATTATCTCTAGGTGTTCAAAAGATTCATGCATGTGAAAATCATTGCATACTGTACCACAAGGAATACGCGGATTTAGACTGTTGCCCAACATGTGGGATGAGTCGGTACAAGACTGGGAACTTAGCCTCCGACGAAGAGGTGGTCGACCAGGATGCATCGGTGGATGAAAAGGAAAAGATTCCTAGAATGGTGATGTGGTACCTGCCAGTGAAAGATCGCCTGAAGCGGCTATTTTCAAACCATAACGTACGATGCCGAGTTGATGAGATGGCATCAGGAGGGTCAGAAAATTGATGGTGTGATTTGACACCCCACCGATGCTCAACAGTGGAAAAATTTTGATGCACTAAACCTGGAATTTGCAAAGGACCCGAGAAATGTAAGGTTTGCCTTGAGCATAGACGGAATGAACCCGTTCGGTGATCTAAACAGCAAACACAGCATGTGGCCAATGCTGCTCACCATATATAACTTGCCTACATGGATTTGCTAGAAGCGAAAATACATTTTGTTGTCTATCCTTATACAAGGGCCAAAACAACATGGGATTGACATAGATGTGTTTCTGGAACCATTGATGGAGGACATGGAAGAAATGTGGAAAGAAGGGTTACAAGTGTGGGACGAGTACTGTCGGGAATATTTTACTCCGCGTGCCATCATATTCGTTACCATCAACGACCTGTCGATGAACTTTTCGTTATCAGGTCAACTTAAGGGGAAGTTCGGATGTCTTATATGTATCGACAACACATCGTCCAGGTACCTTGCCTCCTCGAGGAAGACAGTGTACATGCGTCACCGTCGATTCTTGCCATAGAGGCACAACTGGTGTAAGATTTGGTGTAAGATGGCCAGCCTATTTGACAAGTCAATAGAGAACGATCTTCCTCCAGAAGCACGAACTGGTGCACAAGTCTTCGACATGACAAAGAAGATTAAGGTCGTGTTCGGGAAGGTAAAGAAGAAGGCAGTCAAGATGAAGAAAGCAAAGGATAAGGATGATACAGATGCGACGGATCAGGAAAATACATTGCCTTTCAAGAAGCACTCAATATTTTTTAGGTATCTGGATTGCTGGAAAGACCTGGAGGTTCTTCATGCCATTGACGTGATGAATCTTGAGAAGAATGTGTTCGATAGCACCATTGGCACTTTACTAGACATCCCAAGTAAGACAAAAGATGGGCTCAACTCATGTACAGACCTAGTCAATATGGACATAAGGCATGATCTTCACCCAAAAGAGCTGGCCAATGGGAAGATTGATATTCCTCCGGCATGCTACTCACTGACACCAAAAGAGAAAAAAGCTTTCTGTACATGCTTGCGTAGTTTGAAAGTCTCGACTGGTTTCTCATCGAACATTAGAAAACTTGTATCTATGAAAGATTTGACCATCTCTGGGTACAATGCTCACGACTGTCACAAGATGTTAACTGTCTTCCTACCTATTGCTATAAGAGCGGTCAAGCCAGTTCACACTAAGTTGGTGATAACAAAGTTGTGCTATTTTTTCAATCGAGTATCACATAAGGTTTTTGATCCTGAAGAGTTAGGCCCCCTTCATAAATTCGCAATCGAGACAGCTTGCCAGCTTGAGATGTTTTTCCCTCCATCTTACTTCAATATGATAGAGCATCTGATTGTCCACATCGTCCCTCAGATTATCGAAATTGGTCCCCTATATCTACATCATATGTGGGCGTATGAGAGGTACATGTCAGTTCTGAAATGGTATGTCTGTAACCAAGCTCATCTGGGGGGATCAATGATAGACGGGTACATAACTGAGGAGGTGGTTGAATGCTGTATAGATTATATGAAGGACGCCACACTCATTGGTATGCCCCCTCCTGTACACGAGGGCCGGTTAGCTGGGAAGGGGACCGTAAGCAAGAAATGGTTCTATGATGAGGCCTATAAAGTTGTAGCGGAAGCACATAGCAGCATGCTGCAACAGCGCGCCATCCTCGAGCCGTACATTGAGGAACACATGAACGAGATCAGAGCTTGCAACCCAAGAAGACCGGCATCTTGGGTCTCGAAGGAACAGAAGCACAAATTTCCTGAATGGTTGAAGGAAAAAGATCTACCGTTCGGTGAAACGATCGAGGAAAAAACATTAAATAGGCTGGCAACTGGCCCAAGTAGCCTTGTGACCTCATGGCAAGGGTACGGCATCGGCAGATATACGTTTTACACGATAGGCAAGGTGGACTAAAACTTTTTAGTCCCTGCCACATTGAATGTTTGGACACTAATTAGAAGTATTAAACGTAGACTATTGACAAAACCCATTCCATAACCCTGGACTAATTCGGGAGACGAATCTATTGAGCCTAATTAATCCATGACTAGCCTATGTGATGCTATAGTAAATATGTGAGGCTATGTGACGCTACAGTAAACATGTGACTTCTAGCTATAGCATGCTGGGCCACCTGATCCCCTCATGTTTCCCATATGTTCATGCATATCTGGTTTGTTTGGATAGGGTCCATCGATCTCGTCACATCCATCCTTAAGTTCGAGCGCGTACTTGTTCATACGCCCAATATAACATGGTTTGATATGTGCATGCTAGGGAAACCCCCTGCTGTGAAGGAATTTAAAAAAAAGAAAGAGGAAAACAACCGCATCACACATGGTACACTAGGGTGTTGCAGTTCTCCAAGACAGTTCGGCTACATCCAAACCCATAAGAAAAATTACTAGATATATATGCGAATGTTGGAGTGCAGGCTAGTTAGGTCGCATATAGAATTATCTGGCAGGAACATGATATATCTGGGACTTGACAAGAGGTTGGGATATATGGAGTTAGTCCATAACTGAAGAAAAGTCTCGGGAAACAGTGGGTGAAAATCGTTGAGGACATAAACAGGTTGTTTGGCAATACAGGATATATCTAGGATTTGCGGGTTTGCATGATGGGGATATATGAAATCTGCGTCACTGAAGAGGAAGAGCGAAGGCTGTCATGATAATTCTTCAAGTGATTCAGGCGTACGGTGAATTTTCTTAGGTTATCATGGAGCGCAGTCAAAGGATGCGAAAAGCGTGGATGTTGGATTTATTAGCTCGGTTCATAAGACTACAATGAAGAAATGGTTTCTTCATTAGTCTAGTGAGTTTGATTTATCTATTTGGTGATGACGCGGGTTATAAACCATGGATTAGATTAAATAAAATCAAAGATGGAAGATGAGGTGAACATGGTCTTCAAGGAGTCTATGATAAGAAAGCTAAGGAGGAGTTCAATTTCGCTTGGTAAGACGACTGTGATGATAAGAGAGAAGGTGGAGCACTGTTATAGGTGAAGTCCAGAGGAAGAAGTTGCAGGGATAGCGGAGTCTCTTGATGGCAGTGAGTCTGGTGCAGACTTGTCGGGTGGCTTGTGATGAAGCTACGAAAAGGAAACAACTCAAGTCTAGAAGACAGGTGGGTCGGCATGGTGATTCTACTACTTCTAGGTGGAGTTTGTTAGAATAGACGTCAAATATACTAGTTCTATTTGGTTACAGTTCGACTTGGAATTGTGATATAGGTGTTAGGGGTGGAATTAGAGTCAAACTCTGTAACCCGGCAACTCTCTTAAATAGAGAAGGGGGCACCCACAATGTAACCATGGCGACTACAATGCAGTGTAGACACGTAGGGAGAGGATGGCGGTGAGGCCATGGACTCGTAGCGGCTAGGAGCTATATTGGTTGGGGAGGAGCGCCCATAATCAGAGCCCCGAGGATGTAGGCTTCGGCTGAACCTCGTTAACAAATATTGTGTGTTCTTGTGTCGTCATCTGGCATGTCTTGGGTGATCAATGACTGAAGCGATCAGGAAGGTTAGTCGTCGTTCCGCTATATCGACTAACTTTTATATCAACGAAGATAAGGTAAGGTTCTTCAAAATAGAAATAACCCTTTGCACCTTTGCATCAAGGAGAAAGCACTATACTGTACACCACCTAGGATTTATTCAAAACATTTTTAAAGAGCCAATAATTCCGCGAGTTAACCAAATGGCCCAGCACACAGCCGCACCCACGAAAGCCGCCTTGGCCAGCAGCTCCAGCTGCACTGGGTCGTCGTTGTTGTCGCCGCTGAGGAGTGGGGAGGTCAAAAGGGTTTGCAGTCGCCACACTCGCCGCTGAGCTTGATGGAAACAGGCCGCCGAGTTGCTCCCCAATTCCCGCGCACTACCACTGAGGTTCTCACCCCACCCAATGATAGGAAAGAAGTACATGGTCACACAACGGTGAAGGGTGCGGCTCGCCAGCGGATGGGAGGGATAGAGGAGAGCGCCTCATGTCGAGCTAGAGGAGGATAGCGGTGGAGAAAAGGATGTTGCCTTCAAGCTCGTCCTTGTGAGCCGCCCCATTGAGGTCTGAGGTATTGTTATCGTCTCTAGCCACGCCATCCAAAGCAGTTGCCTCCGCTAGAAAGTGGAAGAGGAGAAGAGGAGACGAAGGTGCTGGAGGGAGGACGAGTGGCGGCGCCAGAGCCCACGCATGGTGCATCCACTGTTCCTGCTCCCCTCCGATGGCCTTGCTCGTCATCACCGACAAACTCCACATTGTCCCCATGCCGACTCGAGGGCCACGAGGTCCTCCGCGACGCTGACGTCCACCTCCACGCCTCCTTGCTGAGGTCTACCGTCCACCTTCCTCGATTTGCAGGAGGCGGGGACGGTGGTAGGAGGCGTGACCGAGGAAGAGTGGGTGGCGGGAGGCGAGGATCTGGGAGCACCGGTGTAGGATAATCCCGCGCCAGCGTGGGGTGAGGGTGGCTCAGCGGTAATGCTTACACCCATCGTCTCCCTTGTCAGCAAGTCCACCGCTAGACTCCTCCCCTTAGAATAGCCATGGCTGGATCAAGAAGGGGAAAAGGCAGCATGGATGCCAGGACGAGGAGGGCGTGAGCTTAAGGGGTTGAGAGAGCAACAATGGCTGGTCAGCTAGGGGAGGCATAGGCGGATGGTGTATGGGAGGAAGGCAGGGAGGTGTTGGGTGTAGGGATGGGTACGGTAGGCGCTAAACAAGAGGTGGGATAGGATTGATGTTGGATTTTGATGTATTTTTATGAGAATGTCCTGATACTTTTAAGATTTAGTGCGATATAATTAGAAACGGAACTTCCGTTTCTTCGCATTATATTTCACTCAAGGTCAAAATGTTTTACCATAAAAAAGCACAACGAGGTATTGGTGATAGGAGGATTTCTTCGCAATTTTCTAGAGTATCAGTAGTCTTTATGTAAAAATATGAACATCTACTTGCCCCTTATATACGGGCAAACCGGGCATGGTCGCTTAAATGCATTAACACGAGAGCAAGCGCGCACACAACCACAATAGCGCTTTGACCAGAGCACTGCGAATCGCCCGTTTCGCTCTGCCATACAAGGAGGCAACTGCATATGAAAATAATACATGCCGCTGTAAAAGAAAAGAGAAAAAGGGATAGATTCAGCTGTAATTATCTGACGATTTGTTTTGCTTTGGCTTAGGGTATCTATAAGTTGCTAACTCATATGAATTTTGGGGACCTCTTTTGATAATTAAGTTGTCGATCCTAGTATTGGAATTCCCCCAGTATTTGTTTTGGAAAAAGTATTTTGACTCCCTCAACTATCGCCTGAGTATGATTCATCTCCTCCAACCACAAAACCGGGTATCGACTCCTCCAACTATCAAAACCGGTGCAAACAATGTCCCTAGGTGGTTTTAGAGGTGGTTTTGGCTGACGTGACGCCTACGTGGCGGTCTTGACCGAGTCTTTGTCCAACGTGGCACTTACGTGGCGCTAGAATAAAAAAAAAGTAATGTGGGACCCACATGTCATCCTCCCTCTCCTCCCCTTCTTCCTCCCCCTCTCTCTCCCTTATCTCTCTCTTATCCGCGACTGACATGGGGACGATGGCGGCGGGGAGTGACGGCGGCGGTGGCGGTGGCGGTGGGGACGAGGCGGCCGAGATGTAGATGGTGGCCGAGATGCCCATCGAGTCGGCGACGGCGAACACCGTGGTGCTCCCTGTCGCGGAGCCAGATCCTAACTCGAGTGACGATGCCGCTGTCGCGGCCGCTGAGGAGCCGGTCCATGGCGAGGCCGAGGAGGAAGACGAGGATGAGATGGCGAGGTTCCACCACGGCCGCCGCTCCCACCACCACCATCGCCACCATCATCAACAGGACGAGCACGAGGAGGACGACCACGAGTAGGCCAACGAGGCTTCGCCCGCCATGGAGCGGTTCAGCTCCCGACTGCCGCTACCGCCGCTCCCCACCGCCACAGCCGCCACCGCTCCCCGCCGCCATCGTCCCCACCGCCACCGCTCCCCACCGCCGCCGCCGCCACTCTGGTGAAGAGAAAGGCCAGGGGGAGAGAGTGGGATAAGGGAGAAAGAAGGGGAGGAAGAAGGAAAGGAGAGGGAGGATGACATGTGGGTCCCATATGTTAGTGGGTCCCACAATACTTTTTTTTTTGTGTGAATGACATATGGGTTCTACATATTTTTTTTATTCTAATGCCATGCAAGTCCACGTATAGGACAAAGACTCAGTCAAAACCGCCACGTAGGCGCCACATCAGTCAAAACCACCTAGGGATATTGTTTGCACCAGTTTTAATAGTTAAAGGAGTCGATATACCCGGTTTTATGGTTGGAGGATATGAATCATACTTGAGCGATAGTTCAGGGAGTCAAAGTATACTTTTTCCATTTGTTTTCTATCGGTTGTTAGTATATGCTCTGTTTCTTTGTAAAAGACTCTGTTTCTTCTGTTTTTTTTTCTCAAGACCACGATTATTAAATTTTGGATATGACTTGCTACATATGACAGCTGGACAACATCTAGCCTACAAAATGTACCATCTGCGAGCATGTGAAATGTTTGCATCACTTATTGCCTGATGTGGTGCAATGCGTTTTTTCTTTAAAAGGTATTTTAAAAGGTAGGTCTGACATCTGACAGGCCACTTATAATTAAATCTTGATTATTACTCCCTCCGTCCCATTTTAAGTGCAATCATAAGTTTCTGTGTCTAACTTTAATCGTCCATCTTATTTAATTTTTTTTTATAATTAGCATTTTTATTGTTATGGGATGATAAAACATAAATAGTACTTCGTGCTTGACTTATGTTTTTAAATTTTTTTTAATAAGACGAACGATCCAAATTAGACACGGAACATTATGACTGCACTTAAAATGGGACGGAGGGAGCAGTGATCTTTCTAAAAATGTACTGCACGTGCTCTCGATCGATAATATGAATGAACCTATGATCTTTTCCTTCCTCATACACCATGCATTTGTGATCCCCCTCAAAAAAAAAAACTTAACCTAAATTAAGTGAAGATATGAGAGATTAGTTCACATTTATTGTAATAGGATGGATCATATTACCATCTAGGTTATTTTTTTTTAAGAATGGAGTATGTTTTATCAATATATTTAAAGTTAATTATCTCGTTCTTCGTGAGGTCCTGGAATTATCTCGTTCTTAATAATATTCATTAATTGGACGACCTTTTCAAGTTAGACTCCACATTTTGCAATATCAGAGTACTTCTTGTATTATTTCTATATATGCACTGGGCCTGCCGGTTTCATTTTAATTATACGTTCACATATATTGTATATTGTATGCACGTTCATCCTAGCTAGCTTTGGCAATAATTAATTAATTATCACATCAGCTGTATTTTTAGATAATGTATACTCCTCGATCTGCCCGTTCCCTTTCATATATATTATCATGTGCCCGTATAAATACTCATAGACGATGAACCATGATCGTCACCCATATTTGCTAGGCTTATTACACGATCGTAGCATCCCCACTTAGGGTGGCCAGTATGCCATTGGGCGACGGTAGTCACGAGTACTCTTCCGTGGCAGCTGGTTTTTCGACAAATTCAAAATGAGAAAGATGAGTTCAATGCGACTGTTGTTTTGAAAAGAATGTTTGGGGTCATGTCTATCAAGAGATGTGCTAAGTCATATAACACTTGCAAAAGAAAGAAAAAAAAATAGGGCGTGAACTACATCTAATGGGCCGGGGTCAATCTAAGGTAAATAAGTAGGAAAAAGGACAGGTATTCGGAATAAATCGTTTTATATATATAGGAAAATCTTAAACTAAGGATGATATTTGGTGAGATATCTTGCAATTTTTCTTAATTATTAGACAAAGATACGCACGCGACAAGCTTGCTCAATAGTACATAGCTAGATAGATTTACCGCTCTTACACGTACATGCTATTACAAATCTCATCAATCTCACAAGGAAAAGTACAGATAGACGCGCGTCGAAAATTATTGTAACTTAGAAGCATTTCAAGACAAAACAAAGATGAAACGCACGTGACACGGAGTCTGGGCCTCATTGGACTTGTTACTCAGCAACCTAGCCGATGTAGTACATGGGGTCCGGCAGCTTGAAGGTGCGGGCGCCCTCCGGTGTACCGAGGATGTCACTCCATTGGTCACCAATGTTACCGAGGATGGTGAAACCGGCATCCTCCAGCTTTTGCCGCTCGCCGGACTTGTATGCAACGGCGGACCCCTGGAGCTCGCCGGCGGCGTGCACTGCTGGCTTGAGCAACAACTCCATCCACCCGGAGTATCCCTGCCGGCGGAGGTTTGTGACGGTGATGTTCCTTTGGTCCTCGGTGCGGCCCGTCAGGAACACCGGCTTGACGCCGAGCTGGAGCAGCCGCCGGTACAACCGCCTCGTCTCCGGCAGCGCCGGCGCGCTCCCTTCCGCCACGTATTCGCGGAAGCTCGTATCATTGTACAGTGTAGCTCTGCCGGGTGTTAGTAAAAAATCATTAATGAAACTCTTCATTAATTTAGAACTTACAGGAATTCAAAATAAAGTTCCAACTTTTGTGCATATTTGAAAAAATTAACAATTAGTGAAAGATCTAACTAACGCCCTCATCATGCAGTGGTCCATAAATCCACCCATAATTTGTATAACGATTAAATTTTGGATCTTTTTTTTGAAAGAACGAATTTTGGATCTGACTTATATGACTGCTGGACAATATAAGCCCGACAAAATGTACTGTCTGCCAGCCTGTGCATGTTTGCATCACTCATTACCTGATCTGCTGGTCCAATCTGTTTTTTTAGGGTTCTGACTTCCTACAGGCTAGTAATAAATTATTGATTGAAGAATCTAATAAAGGTTTCAGTGGTTTGCCTAAAAATAGCCACATGGACAAGTGCATAGTGTTCTTTTTATCCTCTTAATCAATATAATGCTTAAAGTTATCTAGTTCTTTGCGAGGTCTTGGAATGTCCGGTGGAATCTTGCTAAGCATATATAGATGCGCATCTCCTTGCTATTTTTTACTATTTTGAGAATGTTTTACTGTGTTATATTCATTAATTGGATGATATATACTTTTCATCTTTGACTTCACATTTTGTAATACCCCAGTATTTCCTATATTAATTTGTGAACTAGGCAGGCCGGTCTCAATTTAATAATACGTTCACATACTGTATATTTGTATGCACATTAAATAGTTCATCATAATTTTGACACTTAATTAATTATGTCACATCAGCTAGATTTTTAGATATTTTTTTCATATATAGTAGTATTATCTTGCCAGCAAGTTGCCAGTAGATAAATGTATAACCAAGTCAGCGCGCGGTGTAAGTCCCAACTGAAATGAGGCGTATATACCTGCAGCAATACACGTATAATACAAGATATATATGTATAGGTAATACTGCAAGGAAAGTGGTGTGTACGTGTACGTGTACGTATAGTATACGTACCCGAATCCGTGCTTGGCGTAGTAGGGGAGGTTGGAGAGGGAGGTCTCGTCGATGTCGAACACCCAGATCTCCTTGCCGTTGCCGGAGAGCTGGAGGCTCTCGGCGTAGGCGATGGCCTCGTCGATGACGACGGCGGAGTCACGGCGGTAGTGGCCACCCGAGCATGTAGTGGCCGACGTAGCCCTCGCACCTGGCCGGCACCGTCTTCCACCCGATCACGTTGTGTGCCTCCACGCCTAGCCTCCAGCTGTCGCACGCCACGCCGGCGCGCGCCGCCAGCTGCCCGCCGGAGCCCAGCAGCGGCCGCAGCGCGTGGATGATCGGCGCCACCACGGCCTCGCCGCCGTTCAGCATCTCCGTCGGCAACCGGATGTTCATCTCCCACGCGCTGGCTGCCGCCGTGAGGAAGAGGAGGAGGAGCAGCCTCGCCGCCGTCGCCATTATATTGCTGCTTTGTGCTACTGCTAATTAAGCTAAACAAGCTGCGGGGGGAAGTGTGAGGAGGCCATGGGGTTTTATAGCGGTGAAGAAGAGGATAACTGGGTGGTTGGTGCGACCTACTTGTCAGCACGTGGATCACGATTGTTTAATTTAATAATTTATTATAAATAGTTTGATGAAGGGAATACACTGGTGATGATAGAATTAGGGGCTGTTTAGATTCAGGGGTGTAAAGTTTTGACGTGTCACATCGGTTATTACATAGGGTGTCGCATGGAGTGTTCGGGCATTTATAAGAAAACTAATTACAGAATCCGTTGGTAAACCGCGAGACGAATTTATTAAGCCTAATTAATATTTGCTGTAGCACGACATTGTCAAATCATGGAGCAATTAGGCTTAAAAGATTCGTCTCGCAAATTAGTCGCAATTTATACAATTAGTTTTTTTAGTCTATATTTAATACTTCATGTAGATGTTCAAATGTTCGATGTGATAGGATGAAAAATTTTAGGGTGGGAACTAAAATTATTTTTAGCTAGAGGACAAGCAAGAATGTCGTCATGCATTCATGCATGGAAAATCGGAGATGCTCCAATAATTCAGGGTTTTTTTTATCTATAGCTAGTACTTCCTAATCCTACGTAAACAAATTAATGCTCCAACAAATTAAATTTGGTACACGGCCGTAATTTATTACTCCCTCTGTTTCACATATAAGTCATTTTAGTATTTTTCATATTTATATTAATGTTAATAAATCTAGAAAGCATGTTATTGTAAGGTTTATTCGGCAGATATTGCTGCTACAGCACAGTACCAGTTTACAAGAGAAAACATGACCATGCTGCAGCGACTCTACTGTACATGCCCATAGAGGCAATTGTTTTCTAACTTTTCTATTGTGCACATGTTAACGTTAAAATTTGGTAAACCCGAAGTCGTTATCGACCTAGACAGTATCGACCACAGAGTTCTAAAATTGACCTATGAAAAATATCATCTGCCAGCAATCGAATTATTAGTGTATTCAGTTAAGAAAATTAATTAATTAAAGGAAGTTTATCCAGAAGAGGTCGAGTTTAAGAAGGACGAGGCATGGTAATTTATCTATTAATTTGGCAACGTCTGTTAGTTTTCTTTTTATTTTTAGGAGAGATTGTTTAGAGTCCGATCAAGGCTCGTGTCTTTTACTTTATCTTTAGGAATGTTTGTGTTGTGTCTAAGAAGGACTCCCTCCGTCCCTAAATATTTGACGCTATTGATTTTTCTAAACAAGTTTGACCGTTCGTCTTATTAAAAACTTTTGTGAAATATGTAAAACTATATGTATACATAAAAGTATATTTAATGAATCAAATGATAAGAAAAGAATTAATAATTACTTTAATTTTTTTAAAAAAGACGAACGGTCAAACATGTTTAAAAAATCAACGGCGTCAAATATTTAGGGACGGAGAGAGTACTAGTGTCTACCTATGGCTATAATTACATACACTCGTGGTTATTATAAATTATCTCTCGATCAATAAGATTTATAGAACATTGCCGCCCTCTTTTTTGAGGTTTTATCACCGACGAAACTGGCACCTGACGCGGGGCTGCATTGCTTCGATCTCCCATGAAGGCGTAAGCCCTAAGTTCGGTTGGCCCTAGCAATTGTATAAGCTATTTTAGTGTTGTTCAAGGCTACATCACTTCAATTTCTTAGATTAATCTGGTTTGATTGGTATATTTGTCTACGTGATGTTTCAATTACATATTTAATTGCACTGTGTTGTTTAGAGACATACCGGTTTAGTTAGGATTGTCTCGATTAGGTCCGATCTTCAGCCTTAGTCGATTTGTTTTAAATAGATTTGTTATATCTATCACGTTAGCATAGATGATCTATCAACTTACCAAGATTGTTTGATCAGACGCAATTTAGAACTGTCTCGCGGTTAGGTCACTACTAACAATCTAAGTCTTGCTAAGTTTATATATTATTTGTGCTGCGTTTTATCGGAGTATTAACCGATAACTTATTTTTACATCGGACTTCCAACTGATTTATGCTTTAACCATAGAGCTTACATTTAATATTATATATCAATATCGGTCGATTGGTTCATAAGACATCTACTTCATCATATTATCATCGGCCGATTGAATTGTTTGTTCAAGTGCTTCCATTGTCTTTATCAAAGTGTCAGAATCTATATTGGATATATAGCCGTTTGTTCAAAACCCTATCAACATCGACTAGTATCACTACATCGGCTTATTGGTCGGTCGGTTTTTTTATCATCAATTTATCTATCTTGTCAGTTGTAGTATCAAACTAACTGTCTAGCACGCTCTAATCCCAATTGATAGGATCTACACTGAAACTAAGTAGATCTCTCGTGTCTTCATGTGTCACGATATAATTTACATTAACAACACCGCACTTTTGTACCGATCACAACTGCCTTTATTTTAATTGTGGTAAAGTATGGCGCATCCAAACATCGCATACACACATTGTTGAGGTTTTTCCCTGTGTGCCATTAAAAAAGATGGTGCCTGCCTCTGTGCCACTAAAAAGTTCGAACCTCCCTTTATGCCATCGTCGAACTTTATCGCGCCCTTCACACCATTCCGTCACTATTCTGTTTGGTTTTAACTGTTTAGTAGCTCTGGCATGTGGGCTCGAGCAGGAAAAATGTCGCTCTTGCCCTTTCACTCTCTCTTCTCTCTCGATTCCCCTATCTCCGCGGCATCCGTGTCCGCGTCACTCCCAGCCAACACCCAGCCGAGCGTGGCCGAGTTGCTGGACGCCCGCGCCGCCACGCCGCCCTCCCCTTCCCTCGTCACCGCCGTCTCCGCCGAGCCGAGCGGACAGCGCCACCGGCCACCCCTCCAACTGGCGCCCGACCACCTCCTTTGCCCGGCGGCGGCGGCGGCGAGGTGGAACGGTGCGCCGGCGGTCGTCAGCGCGGCCTTCTCCGTGTCGTTTCCGCCGCTCCTGCATCTCACCCATGTTTGCGTGCCAATGGCAGCTTGTGAGCTTCACACAGACACACACCATGGTTAGGAGCTACGATACCTCGGCCATGGCCGCCCGGGTCTCATCTGGATTCACTATCTGGTTCACGGCGAGTAATCCCTGCACCTCTCAGTGAACACAAGAAATGTTAATCAGTTCACTAATCTAATCACTCCTGCTAATTGCTGTAGCTAATTATTTCTTGATCTTAGTTGCAGATAGATCGAGAGAGCGAGAGAGAGATTGCCTCAAGAGTGTTGCAGAGGTTGGCGACCTCTCCGGAGCCGCGGAGCCGCAGCACGGTGCTGACGAGCTCATGCACGGCGAGGGGGGAGCTCGCGTCGTCGGGGTCAAGGATAGGGAGGAAGAGGCTGCCCTGGATGTCGTAGATGAGCGCGTAGCTAATGCGGGCGTACTCGCCGCTGCCGTAGCACTGCACGTTGGGCGTCCACTCCGGCGTCCCCGTGTCGAACGCCCTGGCGGGAAGCCCCTGCTTGTCGGCGGCGGCGGCGCCACCGACGGGGAAGACGCGCGTGAGGGAGACGGTCCTGTACTGGAACAGGCGGTGGCACTGCGACGCCAGGACGAACGGCTGCCCCCGCGTGGCGAGCACGCGCCGGGCGCCGTCCCTCACCGGCGCCCACACCTGGACCATCCACCCGCCACCGCTGCCGCCACCGCCCGCCGCCTCCTTGTACAGCCGCAAGGCCCGTGCAATGCGCTCCTTCACCATGACGGCCGCGCGATCTGCTCCTTCACCGCGACGGCCGCACCTAGCCTCGCCGCTGCACCGGCCGCGCCCCTGAGCCCGAATGGCTGCCCTCCGAATGGCACAGAAGAAAACAAACTTCACCAAATGGGCTCTCAAGTCTAAGGGCAACAAAGTCATTTGGTTGCGCTGTTTGACACCGTTAGGACTAAAAAGGACTGAATGGTGTGGAGGGCGCGATAAAGTTTGACGATGGCATAGAGAGAGGCTCGAACTTTTTAGTGGCACAGAGGCAGGCATCATGTTTTTTAATGGCACACGGGTAAAAATCTCCACATTGTTTGCACCAGCACCATACGGTTGACCTTTTTGGTAGTTGTAGTACCGGCCTGAAAAGAACAATACAAAAATTTGTTATAAACATAAAAATATTGGGTACAAGCATGGCGGACAGCCACTGTAGTCAGCTGTACAAGTGTGCAACGGCCGATCACTAATTTTTTTTAAGACTACTTCCTCCGTCTCAAACGTAAATATTTTTAACTATAAATTTAGATATATAGCTAAAAATTACTATATTTTAGTACGGATGTAGTACAAGAGAGACCCGCAGGTCTGTGAATTAATTGTGATACACATGCATTCAATTCGCACCAGCATTCGTGAACAAATGTACAGGGTGGATAATTCGCTGCATCAAATTCCGAGGGCGTATATAACTAAGCGTTTGGTTCGATGCAATAGTTTTCTGACACATGCGTATACCCACGTGAAATACATACTGTATGCATGTACCTGCACGTGATCGATCTGATCTCATCCATGCATTCAACGACATTATTTGTTGCGTTCCCTGTACTCCATGCGTCTAAAATAAACGTAGCCCGTCTTATTTAAAATTTTTCTATAATTAGCATATTATTATTATTAGATTATAAAACATGAATAGTTATGTTTTTATTTTTTAAAAAAATTTAAATAAGATGGAATATTAAAGTTGTGCACGGAAATTCATGACTGCGTTTATTTTGGGACGGAGAGAGTAGTAGTTAGTATTCCCTCCGTCCTATAATATAAGGGATTTTGGATGGATGTGACACATCCTAATATAATAAATTTGGACATAAAATCCCTTATATTATAGGACGGAGGGAGCAGTACATCGCTAGACTGTTCTTTAATTTCCAATCAACTTATTTTTGAGACAACAGAATAATTTCACCCTTCACCTTAAAATTTTATTAAATAACCTAAAATACTTTATATTTATGGACAAATATATATTGAGTATAATTACGTGCAAGGTCCGTGATGTGCCATTTAATAAAAGAATTTGTCTCAATATCTGTTTATAATACATCAAGGTGGAGAGGCGGTTTAGAGGTATTATGAACTCACCTTGATGCAATATTGTTGATCATCTTGTAAAGAGTTATGTTTGTCCATTTTTTCCAATTAGACCAAAGATCTATCAGCGGTCAGAACAGAGGCACACCAGCAGACATGGTATACGTCCGGTTAAACCGGACTTAATTACAACGTTCGTTAGACTCAATTTTATCAGGTTAGTTCTATTTGTGTTATATTTATTTCAAAAAAATAATTTGGTTTTTGTGTTCCTAATGACTTCCTACCACCCCATTCTGATGTGTTTGTTTCTTGTATTTAAATCCCCTACACAGTCAGATATATACCTCACATTAGCAATAGTTAATTGTTTAGACCAAATCGTAATCAGAAATATAGCGCTAATTAACAAAATATACTAGTACAGAACACCCAATGAGTGTCAATTCGAAACCTCGTATAGGTGCCGGATTACCAAGCCACCCCATTCCAGCCTGATGGGAAGAATCATCGATGACACGGTTCATAAACTGGCACCTTTTAGGTCACGAATCAGAAAAATCTGACTCGATGCATCATCGTGACTACAACTATATCGAGAGGAGAGGGAGGTTGAGCTCCAGGCCAGGCTCTAGTTGGCTGGATCTCGTGGTCACTATGCGCTATGTGGACGGATCCAGTGACCGTCACACTAGGGAGAAAGTGGCCATTGCCCGTGGCCTAGTGTCAGCTTGAGTGGTGCGAAGAGGAGGGAAGAGGGAGAGTTGCATAAGGGAGATGTAGTGGATGAGGAGAAACGGAGTGAACAGGGTGAATAAAGGAGGCAGTCCTGCCGCTCGCCGGCTGGGGGAAGAGGAGGCGAACGCACCCTTGCCTTGCTGGGAGAGACGGCCGGCCGGGATCGGGTTGGGAGATGAGAGATGATGAGATGTGAGATTATAAGGCCGAGAGCAATGAGAATTACGATACTTGAAGGATTTTTGTCCTCAATCTCCCACTCCACGCTCAACTGCATGCTGGTACGGCTCAGCAAATGTGCTGATTTATTAGAAAAACCAGCACTTTTCTTGTATAAAAGTATCGATTATTAGAAAATCTTGTAATTATATTATTAGTGTTGGTTTTGTAATACACCTATACTTATATGATATCATAGGACTGGTGGAGAAACCATCTTTCGTCGGTCGGCCGATTTCCACAATAGTCCCGGATGCAATAAAAACCGGGGCTAAAGATGATCTTTAGTCCCGGTTCAAAAGGGTAACGGACATATTTGATCTTTAGTCCCGGTTTGTGTTACCAACCGATCTTTAGTCCCGGTTCGAATGCTGTCAGGGCCTATCAGGCCCCCCCGGGATCTTTAGTCCCGGTTGGTAACACCAACCGGGACTAAAGATCTCGGTGATCTTTAGCCCTGGTTGGTGCTACCAACCGGGACTAAAGTCCCACCCCTATATATATGTCTTTTTCCTCCTCCAGCTGCCCGAGCAAGCTTCAAAATTTCTTCAAAAAAGAGGGGAGGTCATGCCAAAATTTCTATTGAATTTATTTTGGTGATTACATACAAATCGGAGGTGCCTAAAAGGTTTGCAACTTCATCCTCCAATGTTTTTTTTGTCATACTACATTTGCACCTATGTTTTGCACACTTTTTTTTGTCTCCAAAATTTAGTTGTAAGTTGATGAGAGAGAAAATGTGTGTGGGGAAGAAAGAATATATAGAAATTTAGTTCATTTGCTAAACAAGGTTTTATAAAATAGTTGAGAAGGAAAACTCTAGTGAAAGTTAATCTTAAATAATAGAAAACAAACTAAAATGAAAATTAAAAGAAGTAAAACACATTAAAATTAGTTTAAAACTTTACAAATAGTTTTTAAGAATTATTTGGTGTAATATTTTATGATTTTTGTATGAATAAAGATATCTTATAATTATTGTATGACTGTCATTATTGTAAGAATAATTATTTGTGTACGGTTTTTTTGACTCATGTAGATGGATCGGCAATGGATGTACGCTGACCGGCGGTCCAAAGAGTTTATTGACGGCGTGCACTATTTTTTGAGAGTGGCCGAAGCTAACAGGCAAAGGGGTTTTATTTGTTGTCCATGCAATAAGTGTAAGAATCAGAAGGAGTATTCTGCATCCAGGACTATTCATTTCCACTTGTTTGAGTCGGGGTTCATGCCAAGCTATAATTGTTGGACATCCCACGGAGAGCAAGGTGTTGAAATGGAAGAAGATGAAGTGGAAGACGACAATATTCCGGACTTTGCTCAGTATGTTGGATTTGAAGGAAATCAAACGGGCGAGGAGGAAATAGCTGCTGATGGTAACGACGTTGCGGATGATCTTGGTCAGATGTTGCAGGACGCCAGGGAGGACTGCGAAAGTGAAAAGGAGGCCCATAAATTGGACAAGATGTTGGAGGACCACAGAACTTCGTTGTACCCAGGTTGCGAGCAGGGGCACAAAAAGTTGGATACCACTCTGGAGTTGTTGCAATGGAAGGCAAAAAATGGGGTTAGTGACAAGGCATTTGGCGATTTATTGAAACTCGTCAAGAACATTCTTCCGGGGGAAAACAAATTGTCCGAGACAACGTACGAGGCTAAGAAGATAGTCTGCCCATTAGGACTGGAAGTTCATAAGATTCACGCATGTCCGAACGATTGTATCCTATATCGCGGTGAGGAGTATGAGAACCTAGAAGCATGCCCTGTTTGCAAAGCACTACGATACAAGATTAGACGGGACAATCCAGAAGAAGTTGACGGGCAGCTAACAAAGAAGAGAATTCCTGCTAAGGTGATGTGGTATTTCCCTATAATACCACGGCTAAAGCGTTTGTTCAGGAACAAGGGGAATGCTAGAATGTTGCGATGGCACGCTGAAGAGCGTCAACAGGACGGGATGCTGAGACACCCCGCCGATGGTTCGCAGTGGCGAAACATCGACAGAAAATTTAAAGAATTTGGAAAGGACGCACGAAACATACGGTTTGGTTTGAGTACGGATGGCATGAATCCTTTTGGAGAGATGAGCAGCGGCCATAGCACTTGGCCCGTTACGATGTGTATCTACAACCTCCCCCCCTGGCTATGCATGAAGAGGAAGTACATAATGATGCCGATTATTATTCAAGGCCCCAAGCAACCTGGTAACGACATCGACGTGTACCTAAGACCACTGGTCGAAGATCTTAAACAGTTGTGGAAGAAGGAAGGTGTCCCCGTGTGGGACGAGGACAAACAGGAGGAGTTTAACCTACGAGCGCTGCTGTTCGTAACCATCAACGATTGGCCTGCACTTAGCAACCTATTCGGACAGTCCAACAAGGGGTACAAGGCTTGCACTCACTGTATGGATGAAACAGAAAGTACGTATCTTAAGCACTGTAGGAAGGTTGTATACATGGGTCATCGTCGATTCCTTGCAGCAAACCACCCGGTACGGAAGAAAGGCAAGCACTTCGAACATAAGGCCGACCACCGTACGAAGCCTAAACATCGCAGCGGGAAAACAGTGTTTGCTATGGTTAAAGATCTTAAAGTAGTGTTCGGAAAGGGGCCTGGAAGCCAGCATATAGAGAGCGAAGATGGTCACGCGGCGATGTGGAAAAAGAACTCTATATTTTGGGAGTTACCATATTAGGAATTCTTGGACGTACGCCACGCAATCGACGTGATGCACCTCACTAAGAACCTTTACGTAAACCTTCTTGGCTTCCTAGGTGTATACGGAAAGTCGAAAGATACACTGGAAGCACGTAATGATCTGAAGCATATGGAACCAAAGGAGAAAGGAAGCCATTACTTGAGTCCAGCCAGCTACACTCTTAGCAAGGCAGAGAAGGAAAGTATGTTTGAATGCTTGGAGAGCATAAAGGTACCGTCTGGATATTCCACGAATATCAAGCGAATAATAAGCACGAAGGAGAAGAAGTTCACAAACCTAAAGTCTCATGACTGTCACGTGTTGATGACACAACTGCTACCAGTTGTAATAAGGGGTATCCTTCCAGACAATGTCCGGGCAACAATAACAAAGCTATGGGCATTCATGAACGCAATTTCGCAGAAGGTCATCGATCCGGATAGATTAGAAGCCCTTCAGAATGAAGTGGTGCAATGTCTCGTCAGTTTTGAGTTGATATTTCCACCTTCATTTTTTAATATAATGACGCATCTGCTTTGTCACCTTGTGAAAGAGATCCGTATTCTCGGGCCTATGTACCTACACAACATGTTTTCTTTCGAGAGGTACATGGGCGTTCTGAACAAGTATGTTCGTAACCGTGCTCGTCCAGAGGCAAGCATCGCCAAGGGTTATGGAACAGAGGAGGTCATCGAATTTTGCGTAGAATTTATCGAAGACCTTCGCCCAATCGGGATACCTGAATCACGCCATGAAGGGAGACTACGGGGAAAGGGAACTCTCGGAAGGAAAGCAATAACGACGGTAGACAACAATTTATTCCGTAAAGCCCATTTCACTGTTCTGCAACACTCTTCATTGGTAGCTCCTTACATCGAGGAGCACTTGGCTCTAGTTCGCGCCAGGAACATCGGTAAGTCCGATGCATGGATTACACGGCATCACATTGATACTTTCCCCGCGTGGCTACGACAACATCTCATGGGTAACGAGTCGATCAACCAACAACTTGCCTTCCTGGCGAGGGGACCATCTGGGTCGATCGCGACATTCCAGGGATATGAGATCAATGGGTACACATTCTACACGAGAGCCCAAGACATGAAGAGCACGAACCAAAACAGCGCTATTCGTGTCGATGCCATGGGACACGATGGAACAACTGCCACGTATTACGGTGCCATCGAGGACATATGGGAACTTGACTATGGTCCTCTCAAGGTTCCTCTGTTCCGGTGCCAATGGGTTAGGTTGACTGGTGGAGGCGTAATGATTTATGACAGTGGGATGACAACTGTTGACCTTAACAAGGTTGGATACTCGGACGAACCTTTTGTCCTTGCCAATGATGTAACGCAAGTCTTTTTCGTGAAGGACATGTCTAGCAAAGGAAAGAAGGGCAGAGGGCCTGATGAGCCTAAGCGTCAAGTGGTTCTCCCAGGCAAAAGAAAAATCGTCGGAGTTGAGGACAAGACTGACGAGGATTACGATCAGTTGGATGGGCAACCCCCTTTCACGGTGACGATTGACCCTAGCATCCTCCTATCAAATGAAGACACCCCTTACTCACGCAGCGATCACAAGGAGGGAACAATAGTGAGGAGAAAGTACGTGCCGTAATTATTGTGTACACGATGTAAACTATTTTGGATGTATTGATTATCCATATAAATCAATTGATGTATGGCATATGTTAATTACGCACGATTATTAGAGGTTTCAACAAGTTTAAATCATGTATATGCTAGTTATATGTGATACTTACAATTTTTAAAAGTTTTAAATCACACAGGTGGCAATTTCATATGTATGTTAATTAGAGTTTTTAACATTTAATTTACTAGCATTCATATGCTAATTATAATTGACTAGAGGATTTTTAAAAGTTTTAAATCACGCAAGTGGCAATTTCATATGTTAATTAGAGTTTTTAACATTTAATTTACTATCATTCATATGCTAATTATAATTGACTGGAGAATTTTTAAAAGTATTAAATTTAATATATTTTTAAAACTATCATTCATATATTAGAGTTTTTCACAATTTAATTTACTATCTTTCATATGCTACTTATATATGACTATTCGAATTTTTAAAAGGTTTAAATCATGCATGTGGCATTTACATATGTTAATTAGAGTTTTTAGCATTTAATTTAATATAATTCCTACGCTAAGTACATATGATGATTACAATTTTTATTAATTTTAAATCATGCAGTATGTACATACATATCTTAATTAGAGTTTTTACCAATATAATAATATCATTCATATATATGCTAAGTATATATGATTATTGGAATTTTTATTAATTATATTTGCTTATTACGATTTATCCACTTAATTTATCACAGACAAAAATAATTTTTCGAGGTAATTGTCATTAATCTTTGTACTTTAAATAATGTTAATGCATTAACTTCTATTTTATAAACACATATGTAAGTGAAAATCATATGCAGTGCTATAATCTTTAGTCCCGGTTCTTAACCCTAACCGGGTTTAAAAAGAATTTCGAAATAGCAGGAAAAGATCTTTACTCCCGGTTGTTGAGAACAACCGGGACTAAAGATATTTTTAGTCCCGGTTGTTCTCAACAACTGGGAGTAAAGATCCGGGGGTATATATATTCCCGGTGCGCCCTCGTCTTCTTCACCAACACTTAGACGTTTTCGGCCGATCGATCTCTCTCGGCCTCTCTCCTTCGCCGCCACTGCGTAGGGCAAATCCCCGCGCCGACGCCGCCGTATCTCGCCGTCGTCTCGAGCTCGTCGTCCTCGCCGCCGCCTCCGCCTCCTCCGCTGCCGCCGCATCTCTGGGGTGAGAGCCGCCGCCGCCAGATCTCCCTTCATGCATCTCGATCTCTCCGATCTCGATCTCTCTCCGTCGCGCCGCCCGCCATGAGACGCCGCGCCACGACGACGACGCGCCACGCCGCCGCCTTCGCCGCCGCGCAACGCCGCCGCCGCATGCCAACGCCACGCCGCCGCCGCCGTCGACACGCCGCCGCCGCCTTCGCCGCCGCGCGCGCAATGCCTCCGCCGCCACGCCACGCCGCCGCCGCCACGGCCCCGCAACGCCACGCTGCCGCCGCCGTCGCCACGCCGCCGCCGCCGCCGCCGCCACGCCGCCGCGCCAACCGCCGCCCCGATGCCACCACACCGCCGTTAACGAACGAGAACGAGAACGATCGAACGAACGAGAGCGAGAACGAACACGTCAACGTACGTTGCCGCGAGAACGTGAACGAGAACGAGAACGATCGAACGAACGAGAGCGAGAACGAACACGTCAACGTACGTTGCCGCGAGAACGTGAACGAGAACGAGAACGATCGAACGAACGAGAGCGAGAACGAGAACGATCGAACGAAGACAAGCGAGAACGAGGGAACGAACGTGAACGAGCTAGGGAACGTGAACGAGCGAACGAACGAGGACGAGCGAACGAACGAGGACGAACGTTAACGTGAAATGCAATATATATATATATATATATATATATATATATATATATATATATATATATATATATATGTTACTTCGCATTTATCCTAATACATCTTTTTGTATCTTGCAGAAAAGACGTGTTGTCGGAGTCGTCCGTCAAGCCTGAGTGGAAGAGCTAGCCCTAGAAGGAATTGGAGCAGGCAAGTGACGTAATAATATAAATGATTGTTATATTTGTAATGCAATTAATTAAGATTATTAGACCTGTAATTAGACTTATCATATAAGATTTTGTAGTGTTCTAATATTATTTGAGTTTTAATATAAGATTATTTTATTGTAAATTAGACTTAATATGACATTATTGACTACGGAATTGGTGCGACTCCTAGCAATTGACTATTGTAGTCTTAATTAGACTTAGCATATACGCACGAAACACTTAGCATATACATGACTATTTTAGTCTTAGCATGTAATATTATTTGAGTTTTAATATAAGATTATTTTATTTGTAATTAGACTTAGTATATAATTATTTACTAGCTAGGGTTGTATAATATACGTCACCTAGACTTAGCTTATATCACGATTTGTAATTAGACTTAGCACGTAAGGTTGTGTAGGGTTCTAATGTACGACATTTACACTTAGCATACATGACTTAGATTGTTAAAACATAAATGTCTCGTGACTTAGCAGATGTTTCTTGTATCAACAGATGGCTGACCGCGATGAGGAACAGATATTGTACGATACAATCGCGGAGGGAAGCAGCCAGTACTGGAATGAAGAAGAGGGGAACGAGGATCCAAACCAGTACTTGAACGAGGAAGGGAACGTGGAGAGGGATGCGGAGGGGAACCAGCAGGGGCACGTGGAAAGGGATGTGGAGGGGAACCAGGAGGAGGAGGCTAGTGGTAGTCAACCCTCCGTTGGACAGAAGAGGGCACGCGGGCAACGAGGTGCAGCGAAGAAGCTTGAGGGTCGGCACATCATAACGGAAGTGGAAGAAGATGGACGTCCTAGTGCCCCGGCCGAAGCCGCCAAGAACTATGTACGTCACAGCGGTTGGGCTGTGCGGGATAACGTGCCTGTCAGTACGGTGTACTGGCGAAGAACAAGGGCACGCGGAGATCATAAGAGCTTTGTCCCAGATTCGGAGAAAGAGATGCTGTGGACCACAATGCTCGAGACATTCACCCTTCCTGCGGGTACAGAGGACAAAGTGAAAAGGTGGACTCTGAAGAAAATGGCAGAACAGTTTCAGAGCTTCAAGGGAGATCTGTACCAGAAGTATATACTGAAGGGGCAGACACCGAACTTCGACACATTCCCAAAGCTAAGGGATCACTGGGACGAGTTCGTTGCATATAAGACAGGTGAACAAGGGCAGGCGATGATGGAAAGAAACAAAGAAAATGCCGCCAAGAAGAAGTACCATCACCACTTGGGGTCAGGAGGCTATAGCGTCGCGATGCCGAAGTGGGAGCAGATGGAGGCTAGCTTGATTGAGAGGGGTATCGAACCAGCAACAGCCAATTGGCCGGAACGATCGAAGTTCTGGTACTATGCTCACGGTGGAACGCTCAACCCAGCTGATGGCTCACTAGTCTTCGGCGATCAGATACGAGAGGCTGCGCGACGACTAACAGATGCAGTGGAAGCCTCCTCTCAGGGCACGTTCCGACCAGACAGAGATAGGGACGAGCTGACACTCGCCCTGCAAACTCCAGAGCATCCAGGACGAACACGAGGGAAAGGGGTGATTCCTTGGAAGATTGGTTTCAAGGAGGACATCCACACGTACAGGAGTCGGATGAGGAGCAAGAGAGATACCGAGGCGAAGATTGCAGACCTAGAGTTCCGGGTATCGAGCTACGAACTCAACATGCAAGAGGAGGTGGCAAGGAAGGTTGATGAACGCATGGCCGCACATCGGTCCCATGATCCCTAGCCGACCATTCCTCCTGCAATGGTGAGCCCGTCAGGAAACCGTAGCAGCTGCGCCTCAACGGGGCAGGTAGGATCACAGAGCATGGACGCCATGCAAACACAGGACGAATCGACCTGTCCCATTGATGACATCACTCAGCGGACACCATGTGAGCTGCATATTCCTTTCAAGAACTTATCAATAAAGGTAAGATTTAGCCATTCCGCTAGTTGCTGCTTATATATGTTGATTACTAATAAATAATCTCTCACAACATGAAGGTGGCGTCGGGCATGGCCATCCCAACGGACCCTTCAGGTACTTACCACTGCAGGCCGATTCCAGCAGGATACTCGAAGGTCGAAGTTGAGTTGGTCGAAGGCGCGTACGAGGACCTCGAGCTGGATTACCCTGGAGGAGACGGTGAGACGCATCTACGAGACACATGCCATGCCATTATTCTATGGCGCAGGCGGTACATCATCCTCCCTGGGCGACAAGCGGCGTCTCGTGCACCATCTCCTCCGGCTCCGCCATCTCCTCCTCAGGATCCTGCACCGTCTCCTCCTCATGCTCCGCCAGCACCGTCTCCACCTCAAGCTCCAGCATCGACTCCTCCTCAGGATCCTGCACCAACTCCTCCTCGTGCTCCTACACCTACTCCCCCACAAGCTCCTCTTCCGGCACCTTCAAAGTCAGGGGCCCCCCAGCTCCACCGCCTGCCCACACAAGGGCAACGAAGAAGGCGAAAGTTGACGCCGCCAAGAACAAGGACCCGGGGTACGATTGCACGCAAGAGGAGCTTGACGCTTACGTTGCATCAGAAGTCAAGAGACAATTCAAGCCTCGAAGTCCAGAAAAGAAGATTCCTATAGACCCCAGTGTCAGGAACTTCTTTAGGGGTATGCCTGCATCTGTCAAGGAGGCCATCAAGCTATCGGACTATGAGCGAACGCTGAAGAAAGCATCTTCTGGAAAGTCCAAACCAGTCCCTCAGCTTGGAGAGCAACCAAACCAGGAGATCGAGCCGTTGGTGACCGGTAAAGAAATGACGATAGAACAATTTATTACTGACACCGGTCTAACTACGGATCAATTGCTAGGAGTCGCACCAATCGAAAAGGCGGAAGTGAAATACATGTACGAACTCAGTAAACCGCTTGTCAAGCCTGAGCTGCTGCAGTCCCTACCCACACAAATGTACAAGTTCCATCAGCTGTACATGGAGATGAGCACCACCGGTAGAGAGATGATCGGAGCGACGATCAGGGACACGGACTTCTTGCAAGGAGATGACATTCTCTGGATCAATTTCAGGGGAATCTACGAACTATACCAGCTGGACGCCCTGACGTCTCTATTATGAGTTGCTGGATTTTGTAAGTATATCGTTCAGTTAGATTTCTTACTATACGTCTCCTTTAATTAATTAGGTCCTTCTATATAAGTAGACTATAGAAAATAATATACTCCCTTTTATCGTTGTAGAATGGAGATTCAAAGGGCCCGACGGCGAAGGGTTTTCGATACTGGATTCATCGACCCTCGGAAAGTAAACGTCGCAATGCTCGACCAATATCCACAAGAAACAGAGGACAATCTCGTCCATCTCCTGAAGGCGCAGCATTACAAGACGTTCATACTGTTGCCATACAACACAGAGTTAGTTTAATTTTACTCTCTTCCTACATACCAAATTTCATTCCCGTACGAACTTGCTAAGTGTTTCATATGTAATGCATCCCACGCACATTGCAGATTCCACTGGGTGCTTTTACTCTTCGACCTGGAGGCCTGCACCGTCAACGTATATGACTCAATGGATAAAAAAGAGTCTACGTTTGACAAGGTTTTCGAACTTATAGACAGGTACCGTCATAAGTTCCTTTGTTAATTAAGAAAATCTTGTTATGTTAATTGCTACTACGAATCATAGCTTTAAACTCCATGTAGGGCTTGGTATCGGTTCCGTCATTTGGTCCGCGACAAATGGAGAGAAAGACTTAGGCGGAAGTTCAAATTTCCTGTGAGTACACATCCTCTACATTTATATTTCTCCGATTCAAATACATACAAGTGTATATTAATTAGATCTCTCGTTGTTTGTCATTTATTTGTAGTGCGCAAAGCAAAAGCAGGGAACTAACTTGTGCGGCTATTACGTGTGCGAGTATTGCCACTGCCTTGCAGACCAAATCATCACCACAAGAGAGCTCGATGTACGTACAAATAAATTCAAAATTTCATTACGTAGCGATTTCTTGTTTAATTACTAATCAATTTCATACATTCATATAGTTTATTCGCATGAGGGATAACCTGACCACACACAAGGAATTTATCGCGGCGGTTCAAGAACAACTCATGGGATTCATCAACGAAGAAATCCTTGATCCCAAGGGTGAATTCTACTACGACGGAAACACAATTCACCGGTCCTTAGCTTCTGAGCTAGCAGTGAGTACTACTACGTCGAAATCGTAGCTAGCTAGGACATATAATGGATTGTAATTAATACATGACTACATATGTTTCTATATGCATGTGTACACATTTTCTATAATGTAAATATATTTTGGTCATATATATATCTATATACATATGCATTTGCATAACATATATGTATAAATACATATATATTATGCATGTATATACATATAATATAATATAATATATATATATACATATATATATGTATGCATATATATGTATTGAAACATATATATGCATGGTTTATATATATATATATATATATATATATATATATATATATATATATATATATATATATATATATATATATATATATATATATATATATATATATATATATATATATATATATATATATATATATATATATATATATATATATATATATATATATATATATATATATATATATAAACCATGCAGCAACAGGGCCATGAAAAAAAAAAAGTCAGCTCGATCTTTAGTCCCGGTTGGTAACACCAACCGGGACTAAAAGATCGATCTTTACTCCCGGTTATTTCACCCGGGACTAAAGATAGCGATCTTTAGTCCCGGATTGGTACTCCCGGTTTGGAAACCGGGACTAAAGGGGGGTTACGAACCGGGACTACAAAGGGTTTCTCCACCAGTGAGTTTAAAATTTATACCCATGCGATTAGTTGTGATAGCAGGAAAAGTCTCATATGATTTGGATGAACCGGTACATATGAGGTTGTCCCCTATTATTGGTTTTTTAGTAGTGCTAGCGAAAGTCTGAATCAAACAGTCCTATTGCAATCGGTAGAGATTAGAGGAATTGAACTAGAATTGATGTTACTGTGTATGACTGTCAGTTCGTAGCTTAAACTGATAGTGATGCTGATTCTGGTTGAACCAGTACTACCGAAGCCGGTGGACGCGCCTGTTCATCTTTGGATAGTAGGAATACAAAAATAGAGGACTAGAAAAAATATAATATAGGATTCTAATAAAATGATGTGTAAAATAGAGAATTGCAAAACACAGAAAAAACACAGAAATGATCGTTTGATTGGGCCACAGTAAAAATGCAAGAATCAGATGAGAAAGCTAAACTCAAAAGAACTTTCGAAGAAGTTGGACATCTTGCTAAATTTCCTCCAAAACCTATATACAATGAGCCATTTCATATGAATTGTTTATTATTTGGAAAACTCCAATCCTTTGAATCAAAAGGGCCAAATAAGAAAAATTCCTATAGGATTTCAATCCTATGAAATTCTTCTACAAATTCTTTGATTCAAAGGGCCCTAAATAGTTTAGTAAATGTTGTAGAAATAGTTATCTTATCATCATTCAATGAACCAAATTCAGTACCTATATATATTGTGTTAGACAATCAGCACATTATTTTACAGGGTCCACGTGAGGCACACTCACCCTTATTTTTAGGCACATATTGCCAGTATTATATATATCCAGGTTCAACGTGCACCCCAACGCTAATCGATCATTGCACGAAATCAAATTAATATATTATGCCAAGTTGATCTGCAAATTGGACTCCAATCGATCTGATTGCCAAGTCTTCAGCATTATCAACCAATCAATTGAAGCCCAAGATTTTTGGCCAGAGAAAGAAATTTATATATGTCTATCTATCGATAAACGCCAAAAGCTTGCGACAAGATATGTAAACGTATCAATATTAATCGTTGTTAATTGTCTCGTGCATGTGATCCATGTATGCGCCAACTTTTGATGACTGTATGTTGCTTGCCCCGAGCGGTAAATCAGTTTCCACAGTATATAAAGTATCACAGTCTCGTATTTGTATCGATCATTAAGTATCACTTGGCATTATTAACTAGCTGCAGCGTCACATATTTCACTACTAGAAAAAGCATTTTCGCCAACGTTGGATCTTTATTTTCGCAGGTGGATATGACACCCAGAGCCAAATATCCGCCTACGAAAATATAAACCGAGGTGAATTTTCATCATCCGCCTGCGGAAATTAATTTTTCCAGGCGGACCACTTAAGAGGTCCGCCTACGAAAATACCTTTATTTTTATATGCGGACCTCTTAAGTGGTCCGTCTGAAAAAAATATGATTTTTGAATTTTTGCAGAAGGTAGCTTATGTGGTCCGCCTGCAAAAATCATACCTACATAAAATAAACTAAGTCCCCTATCATATCTTCTCTTCCATCTTATCCTCTCCCCACCACTCATTCCCCTCCCCCTCTCTCTCTCTTCATCTGGCCTCCCTCCCCTCCCCTCCCCTTCCTTCCCTCCCCTCCCCTCCTTCCGGCGGAGGGCGTCGGCGGCGGCGCCGGCGGAGGGCTTCGGCAGAGGCTTGGGCGGAGGGGGTCGGCGGAGGGGGCCTGCGGTGGCGCGGGCGAAGTGGGATGGCGGCGGCGCGGGCTGAGGGCGTTGGTGACGGCGCGGGCGGAGGGGGCCAGCGGCGGCGCGGGCGGAGGGCGTTGGTGATGGCACGGGCGGAGAGGGTCGGCAGCGGCGCGGGCAGAGGGCGTCGGCGACGGCGCCTACGACGACTACCACGCGACGACGATGACAACCACTGGCCACGTCGCTGCCCCTCCCCTCGACCCCTCCCCTCTCAGATCTGGCGGAGGGGAGGGGTACGTGTCGGCGGCGGCTGTGTGGGCTTGCTACCCCAACCCACCCCTCCCAGATCCGGACGGAGGGGGGAGGAGGCTGTGGCGGCGGCGGCCACCCCATGCAACGGAGGAGTTCACCGGCGACGATGTCTTCTTTTAAGTTTACATATTGTTCATTGTTGTTAACTTGCTGTGGATTTGAATCCAATACTTTTGTGTTGCAACTTTACACTATCTGTGATTGGATTTTGTTTCTTGGATGAGATTTGTGAGGATTTGTGATTTGTGATTTGAAACCCTAGGGACCGACAATATTTTTGCAGGCGGGGCTACTGTAGCACCTACAGCGCCTGCGAAGATTCGAACTGCCGCCTACGAAAATCGTTGGTCCGCTTGCAAAATTTGGGGATTTTTAGCGTCATTTGGATACAGGCGGAAGGTTTTGCCTCTGCGAAAACATGTTTTGACCGCTGGACAAATATTTTTTGTGTTTAATAACCAGGAGGAATATACGGGCTATTTGGTTTCAGAATCAAATTAAACCACTAAAAACTGGGTGATCTCTTCCAATAGGATTATATATTCCTCCATATATTGTATTTTACTACTACTTCACTTAGAGCATGGCCAACAAACATCCAAAATTTGATCCCCTAAACCCTGTTATGGAAATCTCTAATGAGTATTTAAGGCATGAAAATATCAATCTCTCGAAAAAAAAGCCCATATATATTGATATTTCTAAATAAAAAGGTGGGCCGCTTTAAAAAACTACCAACAGAATCATTCTCTCGTCCGCTCCTCCCGGTTATTCGATCAACACCCAATGTACATGATACCTTGTGCTGGCGCCACTATAAGAATCTGCAATTTTTTTGGCGGTCAAAAACTACCAAGTATAGCATCCGTCAAGTAAATACTACCAAATTTAGAAAGTTAGGAATATTACGATTTCCTTGGGCTAATCGTTAAGATTAATTATTCTGTCAACCGATTGCCAAGGAAAACCCACCAAGTCTTAAAATTACGGATTCTTGTGGTGCGCGGGAGTTCGCCTAGATGTGGATGAACGAAAAAACCGAAGTTGGCATTCCAAGTATCGAGAATCTAGCAGGGAACTGATGGATTTGTTTTTTTTTTTTGACGAAAATCCTCAATTTCTTCACAGTAGATCTTTCCTGTGTACAGTGCCCTCATTGATCAGTTAATTACTACAGTAGATTCATCAAATGAATGAATCATAAGTAGTGCCATCTACTTTATCTATGTTGGATCGGTAGATTAAATACTCCCTCCTTCCCTAAATGTTTAACGCCGTTGATTTTTTAAACATGTTTGACTGTTCGTCTTATTCAAAAACTTTTGTGAAATATATAAAACTATATGTATACATAAAAGTATATTTAACAATAAATCAAATGATAGGAAAAGAATTAATAATTACTTAATTTTTTAAATAAGACGAACGGTCAAACATTTTTAAAAAAATCAATGGCGTCAAACATTTTGGGATGGAGGAAGTACTATCACCCAACTTTTCTGATCCCTCTTACGGGCAGGCCCAGCCTAATTTTTGCCAAAATTATCACCATGATGAAAATTAATTCAACCCTTGGAGACTGGCCCAAGGCCTACAGGAGATCGTCTCTAATCCGTGAACTATCATGATGTATCACCACAATAATAATATTCATAATATTCAGTACAATCGACCAAAGTTTTGCAACAACATAACAATGTTGGAAGTAACTCAGGAAATTAGTTCTCGCAGACAAAACTATCGACACCCAAGATCTACATTGCTCCACGAGAACTTTCTTTTTAAGTTGTCCAACCAATCTATAGGAGTCTAATGTTTAGGTTTAATTAAATTTGGGGTAGGATTCGAGCAAATTAAAGCTAGGTATTCAGCTTCCTCTAATGAAATTATAAAACCTCTAATGTCTGATTTTATTGATTCGTACAAATGAGAACAGGAAAAAGAACACTTTACAGTCACTCCCAGTAAGAAGCAAATATTCTCAAAGGGGTATGTATATTTAGGGCTACCATTTATCAGAGTTAATTATATTTATCTACTGGAGATCTGGGATGGTATCCTTGTGAGTTTGTTTATTAGGAGGCCAGAGTTTGGTGAGGCAAATCTGCCTTCTGTCGCTGATGAATTTGTAAAAATGGATGAGTCAAAATGTTAATTAGGAGGCTGTGTTCGGATGCCCCTTTTCTCAACCCCTCTCCCTCATTTTTAGCGCGCACGCTTTTAAACTGCTATACGGTGTGTGTTTTGCAAAAAGTTACTATACGAAATTTGCTAAAAAAATCAAATTAATCTATTTTTGAAAAAAGATAGCAAATACTTAATTAACCATGCGCTAATGGACCACTCCATTTTCCGTGATTACTGTTCCGGATGGGAATTTGTTCTAACAAACACAGCCTAAAGGTAAAACAACATGAATGGAAACAGAGAACCGGCTGGAAAAAGAAAAAACAGAGCAATGGTGTACTGAGTGTTCACAAGAACATGATGCAGTCTTAAGAGTTCAAGTAACTTAAAATGCAATGAACTTGCTCCTATATAGCTCGGAGCAGAATGCCTTTTGCAAAGTCAAGTAACTATCATTTCCTAACTTTGTACATCTCTGGATGAAGAATAAGATATCAAAAAGGTTATCTCCAATCATAACTAATTTTTTCTTTTGTTAAGAAACATGGAATGGAAGCCAAATAGTATCAAATTTTCCAAGAAAAGTAACTCTTCCAACCAAAGTTACCATCAGCAAAGCTTAATGACCACAGGGCTGTTAAAGTAGACAAACCATCTTCTGCCCTGAGACAAAAATGGAGCTCCTCATCGTTAGTGGGATTCGGACGTGAGATTCAGAGATTTTCAGATTTGCAGCAGTGTCAGGCAGAAATATAGATATAATTCGCAGAATTAATTTGCATACGTCTGTTGCCAAGGTTTGGGCGGTGCAAATCTAATCCATGTATTTATGAAGTACGGGAGGTTCACTTTCAGTTTATGTTATCTCCATATATAATCCTCATGCTTTAGAGCTTTAGCAACAAGAAAAATTAGCACTAGATCTTTGTACTAAGAATTTCTCACTTTTGTCAATGATCAAGCCAAGACACATATATAGAGGTAAGTCTTAACTCGACAAGATGAGATAAACAAAGCAATGGATAGAGAATGCTAAGTCGTCATTGTCAGACCGCTCATTTCCTGAAGATGACATACACAATATCAATATAGACTCGATGTTGTTGTGCAAGTTTCTAGTACGATGTTCATGTACCTAATGCAAACATTGCATATTAATGAAAAACGGTTCTCAGCTATTATGGCAATGCAAAAGGTGATTCTGTATATAATTCTGATCCTCCATATACATTTTGTTAATGCAGTATCTTCTTGGCGACAACAACAGATAGATTTTCAGCAACCACACACACAAACAAAAATGTCTCCAAAAATCAATATTCGGAAAACTTCAGAAACACATGCAGTCTTTAAAATTGGCCGACGCATATCTGCTGCACTAAACGAATATACATCAGCCCGGAATTGCCATTGATAGAAAGAATCCGAAGCACAAAAATTTTGAGCCCCAAAATCTCATCTATACACCCAGGTCCTGCTCTCCTCTTGATAAGCTTCCAATCTTCGTCATCCTCGCAGTGAGAAGAAAAATGCAAAAAATACTGTGCAGATAAACGGGTCCAAATTTAGGATACAAACAGAGAGTTTTTATTTTTGTCAGAAATCATATATACAAAACCAAATGACTCCTAATTCTCCTGTCAATGCAGTTATATCTATCACATCATAAGCACATAAATACAGAGGATTCTTGCTATACGGAAGCAAGAGGCAAGTAATTTGAGATTTAATTCAAAGATTGGCTGGGTAGCATGTACAGAAGGCAAAAATAAATTTTGTTCATCTGTTACCGCAAGAAAACCATTCATGATGCAATCGCTAACAGCTGAAGACACTACTGAATATATCTGCTCGGTGACATATTCAGCTCGCTCTGCTTACAAAATTCAGGTTGAAGAACAGCACAATTTGGAAAAAATGCTTAATCCCATCAGTCCTAATCCCATTCACAGCCTTAACAACGATTAGTCAAAGATTGGACTTTTGCTTTTACATAGCTCTGAATTGTACGAGGCTTCTAGCAACAAAAGGAAAAAAAGGCTGAACACCAACAACAGAGCGCACAAGCGTGTAAACCAATAACTAACAATCAAAAAATGATGTCGATCAGCACAACACACTTAAATTTCTGTGAATAGATATCATACAGAGGTAAACTGTTGCATCCGTACATTGAATTGTTCTTACAATACAAATAATAAGATTAGAGAAACTGTGATGATGGGTTTGAGATTCGATTCAGACGAAGGTCCTCCTAATTGCCCTAATGAAAAGCTTCCAGTCTTCGTCGTCATCGTCGCTATCTGAAGGATGATCCCAGTGTCCCATCACCTCCTCCCGTGCTTCATCGTAGAGCCTGAACACCTCTGCCCTCTCACCGAAGTAGTCGTAGTCCACCTCCACGAATCCTTTTCGAGCGTACTCGTCGCAGACCCAAGCCTGGAACTTGGCGAACTTGGCATCATCCTCGTAGGCGTTGCGGGCGCAGGTGTAGAGGAGCATGGTGGACTCGTCCTTCTCCTCCTCCGGCGAGGGCACCAGCGACGGGTTGGCGCGCTTCAGCTCCCGGTACACGGTGCAGACGGTCTCGTTGGACTCGGCGAGGATCCGGTCCACCTCCTCCTGCGGCAACAGCCACATCTTCTTCGCCGGAGGATGCTGCTCGTCTAGTCCTCCGTCGACGTGGAAGACTCCTCCTCCGCCATATTGAATATATAGCTTAATTACTCATCGCCGGATAGGAGTCGGAGTCGGAGTCGGGGGTGGTGCGCGACCGAGGCAGTGTCGGAATCGGAGGTGCGAGCGCTGGCTTGCTACTTTGCAGGTCTGCCTGCTTAATTTGTTCTGCCTTATCACTCGTCGTATTAATAGCCTAGTTGGTAACTCCTGAATGGGATCAACACATCGAGTAGTAACGGAGAAATTTTACTACTCTTTCTTTGTTTCGTATTACTAGTCTTTTTTTTTTACTGGACGTATTACTAGTCGTTTGATTTGTTTTCAAACTTTATTGAGTTTGATTAAATTTATAAAAAAATTTAGCAACATCTAAAATATTAAATTGTTTTCATTAAATCTAACATTGAATATATTTTTAATGATATGTGTCAGGGTTATGGATACCACATACCTAATAATAGTTGACTAAATCTCGGCAGGACCCACCACATACCATGTTTTATACGGAAACAACCTTGTGGTACAGAAGGAGTTCCGATAAGGAAAGATAAATAGAGTTATATATGGAAACGACAAGGATTACTCGGATTGTATCTATATTGGTTTCCCTAATCTACTTGGAAAAGGGAACACTATGGGTATAAATACAAGACCCCCTAGGAGGAGAGGGGGGACGGAACAATAGATGAAGACACAAGATCAACATACAAGCCAACATACGCCAAGACAGGACGTCGGATATCGACTTCAGAGATAAGCATGGCTAGTCCCCTATGGTGTCTACGGATACTGATAGGAGAGACATAGCGCTATCTTTGATTTTGCCGGATGCGGAATCGAGGAGGAAGGCTACCCTGTTGTTGACTACGAGTCAACACTTCAGACCGCCAAGTCGACAACAGTTAGATAGGCTACTCCAAATATTATACTGGTGTGATTATGGTGAATAAGAGCAACGACCGGCTTCGGCCAACAGGAGTAGGGTTATTAATTACCTGACAATTCAGGGAACCGAACCTGTATAAAAATCATCGTCCCCATCTCTTTTACCTCAATCTCACATATATCCTAGTACCAACGATCCCCATATTATACAAATACCGTAGACGTGACATCAAACGTCGACAGTGGCGTGCCAGGTAGGGGATTTTGGTGCTTCAGGATTTCGACGAGATGGGTTCAAGAGATGGATTCTTCAACAATAAACTACTCAGCGACTTCGTATGTTGGGTGATATGACCCGAACGAAGTATGTTCTCCGACGGATCGGGATCTTCGTCAAGCTTCACCAAGTCATCGTCACTATAGATTTTTTGACGAGGGCTACTTCAACTACTTTGGATCTGGGAAGTTTAATCTAACCAGAGTACGTGCCTCGACAAGATCGGAACCATCATTGTCAACAATTTGGTTTATCGAGATCATCCAAGCCTCAAGATACGCGTCGTACCAAAAGACGTCAGATCATATGATATCAAACGAGTACGCAGTAAGGTAATTGGTGGATTGGTTTTTTAAATTAATCTACTAATTTCGTAGATACATCTGACATGTATCTACAAATGTATGCAATATTTTATATGCAATTTATCGTACCTATTCAGATCATACAGCATTGTCAGATCTATAATTTATTATGTTTACCTAGAGCATGTTATTTATACAATATCTATTGTGCGAGTGTTTCCGATGTTAGGCCAACTACGGTCTAACGCTGGGGACTCGCTCTGTTCTCTTCTGTATGAATCATGCTTGTTTACGGTTTACATAATGCCTGATATTTACATCTGCTCGTTATATTCTGATAATACTAGAAGATCCATGAAGTTTTTTGAGTACATACTCGATATTCTCTGCTATATGCCTTGCCTTCTAGAAAAATACTTTTCAGGAACAATTGAGCACTCGATTAGGTTGTGGTCGAGCACTCCCCATTATCGAGAACGTTCTAGACAAATGCAGATTTGTCGCAGCCAACCTACCAACGAAGACCGACGACCTATCTCATAGCACCGGCTATGACTGGGCTATTTGAGAAAAGGGTTGTTAACGGATAATTACTCGCAAACGATGTCGGCTTGATCACCCGACATGATTGTGGACGGACATCCGGATATGCTACAAGTTGGGTATGTGAGTCATGCTGGCCAGATGAGATGCACATGTAATAAACCAACTCTAGCGCCCCACCTTAACTTCAGATGGTCGAGGTACGACTACGACTGGTCTTTGACCAACAGCGTAGTGGTCCTCGCACCACGACTTCAGATGGTCGAGGTACGACTACAGCTGGTCTTCGACCAGCAGCGTAGTGGTCCTCGCTCCACGACTTCAATCGGTCGAGAGATAAGGCTACTCCTGGTTCTCGGACCAATAGGCCATAGCGATCTCTCATACCTCGACATCAATCGGCCGAGACATGAGGCTACTCCTGGTTCTCGGACTAGTAGGCTGTAGCGATCTCTCGCACCTCTACTTCTAGTGGTCGAGTTAAGGCTACACCTGGTTTTCGACTAGCGGTGTAGCGATACTCCCACTAGCTTTACTTCTCATGGTTGAGGTAAGGCTACACCTGGTTTTCGACCAAGCGGTGTAGCGATACTCCCACTAGCTTTACTTCTTGTGGTCGAGTTAAGGCTACACCTGGTTCTCGACCAGAGGTGTAGCGATACTCCCACTACCTCTATTTCTTAAGGCTACACCTGGTTCTCTATCAGCGGTGTAGCAATTCCTCCCACTACATCCACTTCTAGTGGTTGAGTTTCGACTACTACATGGTCCTCGACCAGTGGTGTAGCGATTCTCCCACTACCTTTACTTCAAGTGGTTGAGTTGGGGCTACAACTGGTTTTCGACCAGCGGTGTAGCGATCCTCTCATTATCTCTACTCCAACAAAGTTGATATCAGGTACACAATATCGCCAAGTGTTTTACCCAGAGATCCCTTACCACGACGACACCTAGAGTTAAAACTAATCCTACTGTCCCTTTACGCCGCCCTGGCAAGGCCTCTGAGGAACCTAAGGGAACTTCGGCTAGGGACGCCCAGAGCAGATAAGGCCTTGTCAGGTAATGCAGAGACGAATGACCATGTAAGATCCGGTCATGTAAGAGTTCTCACCGTGCATATTAACCAAGCCGTGTAATCGAAAATTGGGTTTTCCAACTTCACGGCTGGGGGCTAGGGTAAGCGTTTTTTCAACCAAGGCAGGTCAAGGGTCCAAGAGCCTTCTCCTCTGAGAACTTATCTCCGATGACAAGGCTGGGGGCTAGGGAGAGTGTATGACTCAACAAACTGACTGATCGAAGTCGGTAAAAGAGAAGACGCTCGTACACAAAACATTGGTTTGTAAATTTAATTCATTTTTAGTTTTCCATACATATTATAACATGTCACCCTTTGAGCATTTGCTCGGGGGCCATTTCTATCTAATATTCTTTTCTGAGTGTTGATTTCATGAAAATTCTATTCGACATTGTCGAAGACTCCATGTCTCTATTGTTCTACACCAAGATCGACTAAGGCGAGTATGACAAATGTTGACAAGGTTTCGTCGCAGACTTTGCGCCTTCTCGACCATTTGAGAACGGCTGGTGGATCTCAACAAGGAATACGGAATGAAAAGATGGTGTACCCGCCGAGATAAAATTTCTTGACTTCAATCCAAATTCTCGATTACAGCAAGACAGGAAACTTAGTCGTATGCTCTGTACCTTCTTAGTTGACGTCGGAGATTGACTCAGACAAACCCTATACGGTGCCTGCACAAGGCTTATAAGGGAAGTCTAGCGTTATCTCTGAACTCACCGAGAACGGTCACGTGACCTCGACAACAGTTATTACGAGGTCTTCGGATTGAGAATATGTACTCGTTCATTTGCATTAAAGTCGGGGGCTACTGTCAGGGTTATGGATACCACATACCTAATAGTAGTTGACTAAATCTCGGCACGACCCACCACATACCATGTTTCATACGAAAACAACCTTCGGGTATAGAAGGAGTTCCAGATAAGGAAAGATAAATAGAGTTCTATATGGAAACGACAAGGATTACTCAGATTGTATCCATATTGGTTTCCCTAGTTCTACTTGGAAAAGGAAACACCTATGGGTATAAATACAAGACCCTCTAGGAGGAGAGGGGGGATGGAACAATAGATCAAGACACAAGATCAACATACAAGCCAACATACGCCAAGACAAGACGCCGGATATCGACTTCAGAGATAAGCATGGCTAGTCCCTTACGGTGTCTAGGGATACTGATAGGAGAGACATAGCGCTGTCTTTGATCTTGCTGGATGCGGATTCGAGAAGGAAGGCTACCCTGTTGTCGACTACGAGTCAGCACTTCAGACCGCCAAGTCGACAACAGTTAGATAGGCTACCCCAAATATTGTATTGGTGTGATTATGGTGAATAAGAGCAACGACCGGCTTCGGCCAACAGGAGTAGGGTTATTACCTGGCAATTCAGGGGCCCGAATCTGTATGAAAATCCTCGTCTCCATCTCTTTTACCTCTATCTCGCAAATATCCTAGTACCAACGATCCCCATACTATGCAAATACCGTGGTCGTGACATCAAACGTCGAAAATATGTTTGTTTTGTGTTAAAATAATACTACGTTTTTATATAGACCTGACCAAACTGCTGAACGGTATATTTTTTGCAAAAGTTTTCTATATCAAAGTTGCTTTAAAAAATCATATTAATCCATTTTTCAAGTTTTTTAGGCAAATACTTAATTGATCTCACTATAATCGCATGCTTTGCTTTCCATGTTGGGAGGAACCTTCCTCCCAAACACAGCCTTACTCGCGTGCGGACCGGAGCGAACGTGCGATGCGAGCGCCAGCGGATTTGGGGATTGGTGCGAGAAAAAATTGAAAATATATAATTTTTTTTCCAAAATCGCGGTTAGGAAGCGCGATACCCAGTTCGCAACCGGATTATGCGATACCGCCATGCCATCGCAGTACCAATCAGCAAGACAATGACGTTAGCCCGACAATCTTGCGAGAAAGAAAAGTGAAGCATTTGAGCTGGCGACATCGCTTTTTGGATTAGCGACACCAATGGCGGTATCGCTATTTTATCGAGCGAGAGTGCCACGTGGCGATGGGTTTTGCGATTAGGGAGAAAGAGAGAGGCATGGACGGGAGTGGGCTCATCGGTATCGCACTTTGGTAGCGCGACACTAGCGTCGGTAGCGTGTTTTTAGAGCGCGAGAGCGTTGGAAAGGAGCTCGCCGCCGAGGGACTGGATCACCAGTGGAGTCGTCGGAGACGAAAGAGTTTTTGCGATGGAGCACGTATGAAAGACTTAGCCGGAAAAAGGGGATTTCAAAGTAGTGGCCTCTACAGTCAAAACAGAAACCCCTAGATTGATGCGGGTTCGAGAAGAGCAAAATCCGCCGCATTATATAATATACAACGGAATTGGGGGGCTGCTGACGAGAAATCCGCGCTCAGCCGATGGTGCCGGAACTGTGTTGGCACGAACTAAGTTGATGAACACAATGGCCTGAGAGATCTGCTTAGCTCTAGTGCAGGTCCAAAACATGATGGCATGCGGGCATGCTAGTCAGTTTGATCCTACAACTGACAAGATATATAAATAGTAGATCAAATAGCCGATCAGCTGACAAGCCGCTGGAGTAGTTCCGGTCGATGCCGATACTAGCCGATAGCGATAAGGTTTTGAGCTATTGGCTATACGTCCAATGTGGGATCTGATACTTGAGTAAATAATGATACATAGACAATCGGCTGATAATAATGTAACAATACAACAATATAATCCAATAGAAACCAATCGGCTAACAATATGATAGAATAAGTATTGATCCGAAGGTTAAAGCATACATCGGCTGGAGGTCTGATGTCATTAAATCCACAAGATTAGATAAACAACGAAACCTTTGTTGCGATCGGCTAAATCTAACTTGTATGTAATCCTTATAAGCCGATGCAACGTCCAGATAACTCATCAGCTGAAACCCCGATGAAACCCTTATTATAATCAAAGGCAGGTTAGCTTTTCCGATTCAAGCACGACTAGGGATGATATATCGCAAAGTATGCAAAGAAGCATAAAGTCTAAACAATTAAGTCTTTGACTAATCTTCAGGGCAGTGGATATCTTAGCTAATCTAATATGATAAAGCAATTTAGCCGATACCAGCATAAACCCCTAAAACAAATCTTAGCCGATACAAGTAAATTGAACTACCAAAATAGATTAACTAAGATATATGATAGATAGGTGCTTACATTGACAAGATTAGAGTGTCGAAGCCCTAGCCCCACCGGTGCAAACAGCCATGAGAAGTATAAACTCGTCGAAAAAGTAGAAAAGCAAAAAGAGTAGTGATGCGCCGAGAGTAGTTGTATTGATCGTTGAGATAGATTACAATGACCTCGGGTGTACATATTTATACCAAGGGTAGATGCTAGTCCTTGTTGGAAAAGAAAGAAACTTTCCTGAGGATAAAAGGAAACTTACATACTCTTCCGAATTAATAGATAATCTGCTTGTCGCATCCTTCTTTAACTCGGTCTCTCCTGGATAAACTTCATTTGATTGATTAATTTCCTTAACCGAATATAGCAAGAATCCGACTATTACCGACGTGATAATTTCATCGGCCGATTCCAGGACTCTGAAGCTGAAACTCACTCTAGGCCGATGATGACTTCGGGGCTTACCAAATTCCACTGTTAAAACATGCCCCCCAATTTTGGAGTATGAGAACTCATGCTTCAAAATTATCTTCTTTTTGATCTTGATGACTCCAAAATTGATCCTCTTCTGTATCTCGCAATCCGCTTTCAACAAAAAAAGGGGGAAAAAATTGACCACACCAACAAAAGGGGAAAAAAATTGACTACCAACAACGGAGTAGTTGAGAAGACTACAAAAGCTAAGCTTAGTTCCTTCTGTTGAATCGGGAAATTTGGGCCGTTGATTGAATCGTTCTATAATTAATTGTTCTTACAAGCTTCCAATCTTCATCGTCAAGATCGGTGTGGGAAGGATAATGATGATCCGACCAGTGTCCCAAAACCTCCACCTGTGCTTCCTTATTCAGCCTAATCGCGTCCTCCCTGTTGGCGAAATAGTCATAGTCCACCTCCACGAATCCTTTGCGAGCGTACTCGCCACAAACCCAGGCCTGCAACTTGGCGAACTTGGCCTCGTCCTCATAGGAGTCGTGGGTCCACTTGTAGAGGAGCATGGTGTACTCACCCTTCTCCTCCGGCAACGGCACCAGGGACCACTAGAACGGATACCCTCATCTCAATCAGGCAGTAAGCCCCATCTCAATCGGGCACGGCGTCCGTCATAGGCTAGAAGTTACTGATGTGAAAAGTAATCTCAATCGGGCAAATGGCCGTCACAGATGAACCTATCTCAATCGGGCCCTAATTGAAGCCCGTCACCGATAGCTTTGACCCAGTCTACCAAGCGTACTATAGCCCGTCACAGATGACCTATCTCAATCGGGCCACAAATAGAGCCCGTCACAGATGACTACTAACCTCAATCGGGCCTAAACTAGAGCACGTCACATGTGACACTCATCTCAATTGGGCCTAAACTAGAGCCCGTCACAGATGACTGCTGACCTCAATCGGGCCTAAACTAGAGCCCATCATAGATGAACATCATCTCAATCGGGCATTTAGTTATGGCCCGTCAAAGATGAGTATAATCCACAAAAAAAAATAAATTTTGTTTTTTTGGCTAGCCTCAGGCCTTTGCTAGCCATGCCCGCTGCAAAAATGACAGAAACAAATACAGATATCTAATATCCCCAGCTCCCCAGCATCACCCATTCATACATATGCATTCACATACACAGACATCAATATATTTCACACAACCACACATTGACAGCCATCTCATATTTCATATCCATTCACATATTTCACATCCATTTAAATATTTATCGTATTTCACCTGCAAAACCGAGTTAATTGGATCAAATATTTATTTAGCAAGTCTTAACATAAACATATGAAATATATACATAAATATAAGCATCACAGTTACATCATCACAGTTGCATAATAAGTGTTCATCATTCTCTAGACATAAAAGTTCAACATTGCTCATCATTTTAGTTTAAGCCTAAACATTCCTTTGGGGTTAATTATTTCACGGAGGATGAAGCTGGCTATCTCCTCACGAATCTCCTCAAAGCTGGTAGGCAGAGACTTGGTTATTGTGCCCTACATTGTCATAATTCCAGATTACTTGATCGATCATATATAAGTACTAAAATGTAGTTAGTCTATCACAATTGAGACCACCGACCTCAAACTCAGCCAAAGTCTTCACCTTTTCTCTGTACAGAAGGCGCATGTTGTGGCACACATGGAATCCGCACTGGTCACCTATTTGTTGCTTCACCGGGAAGTCTTTTTTGTGGATGAGGGTGTCATGTCCTGTCTTCCTGAGGCATCCTCTTTGCACGTATTGGGCCCACGCTTCATCTATCGCTAGTTGAATTGGGGTCTAATCATATGTGTTCTTATCAATTCTGGAGTTCAGTTAGTGACATGTACTCCACTTAGGTGTTATGACTAGAAGGATCCAATGGGCACTGCGGCATTAATATAGTGAAAGTTAATTAAGTACTGAAGGAATGTGTAATGCTGTTGTGTATATTTAGATAACACACTTACTATTGATTATAGGCGCACATAATGTACTCCTTGTCTCGGCGGGACCACAAGGTGTCGTAGATGTAGCTGACCATTCCTTGACGGTCATTCTGGATATTTGTGACAGTGACCACTTGTGGATCAAGGAAGGCAACTTCCGGTGCATTCTTCTGACACCATTGCCAACTTAACCTACACACATGATAAACGATCTTGTAAGCGAGTTAAACCAATTGTTGTTACCAGATTAAGTTGGGCGATAATACTTACAAGGAGTAGCACTTAAGGAGGCTTGTGTCCACCGCTCGGAGCCTGTAGAGGTCGAATAGATCCTTGAAGTCGACCATGATATAATTTGTTGGACCAAGGAATGGCTTTCCATCGTGCTCTCCAAGGATATCGGTAGTTTTATTTGGCCTCCTAGTGTTAGATTTCTCCATGTAGTATACGTGAAGGTCCTTGCAAGCGGTGCCCATTGCGGCAAGCACGTCATCTCCAACCAATGGCATGCCTAGTTGGAACTCCTATGGAGCGACGTATTTCTTCTTGACCTCTTTGCCCTTAGTGTCTTCCTGGCCCTTGCCCAGATCTAGCTTCCTTAGAGCTAGAAGCGAGGCCTGCACCTTTCCTCCCCTTCCTCTCCCCTTTGCTTCGGGTTTATCAAGAGTAATTCTATGAGGGGAAGAGTGTGCCTTCCTGCTCTTCTTCATAGGTGGGGGTTCATGAATCGCCTTGCTGTCGGCCTCCGTTCGGTCCTCCCTAAAATCTGTGTCGTACTGCAACTGCACATCGTAAGATTGTGCAGGACGATCTTGAGCAGGAGGGGCAGAAGGAGCAGAGGCGGGTCTCTTTGGCGGATGACCGCCTGGTGCAGTGGTTGGCCTCGCTGTAACCCTTATCTCAATGTGGTCCTTGGGCCATTGGATGAAGGTACCACGGGCATTTCCTAGTGAGAGGACCTCGTCGTTCGGTGGGTACCTCAGTGGGAACAGCTCGTATTCGGGCTTAACCGAGTCGACTTGAACTTTTGCACAGTCGCCCCTAAGTTGCAATCCATGCACTCTTGTCTCTGGGGTCGGCTTGTACGCAAGTCCCTCGGCTGCTGGAACTGTGAAGGTCGGCATCACCCTAACTGTGAGGGTGCAGCTCGTTGGTTCCTGCGATAGATTCATCAATTTCTTTAGAATATTATATATCATATTGATTCGTTAAGCCTTTCATGCATTGTGTACGAAACTTTTACCATTATGTGGTCGATGGCGCTGTTAACCGATGTTGGATTTTCTGCCAACTCAGTTGATGCGCAACTGCTGCGTTTTTGGGTGGGACTTCCTAACTCTTCATGCGCAACGGCAGCGGCGGCCTGCGGGTTCTGTTGCTCTTCTTGGATCTTTTGCCTAATCTTGGCCCTCATCGACTCGAGCTTTTCGTCGAATTCAGATGTCAGCTCCGCTCTGATCGACGCCCGGATCTTGGCTTCAAGGCGTGCATCTTTCTCCGCCTTGTTGGAAGTCCGCTTCTTGTACTGCCACGCGTAGTCTGGAAATCCATACTTCCAGGGAACGGAGGACCCAACGCCCCGTGTCCGTCCACAGTGTACCTTGTTGCCCAACACTTTCGTGAGGAGGTCGTCCTCGCGTCTTTGAGAGCTGGCCTCTTGCGAGGTTTGTTGCTCGGCAACCAATTCCTTCTGCATTACAATTTAGTGGGGTTAAATAAACTGCAAGATGGGAAACAATGCGAACATCTAGTTTGACTAGACACTTACTATAGCTTCGTACACTCGTTGATCTTTTGCATTTGGCATGAAGATTGTGCCATCAGCATTCTTCTGGTACCTAGCCCTGGCCTAGTTCCTAGCCCAAGGGTGTGGGATATCGCCAAACATGAGCGGTGTGTTTGATTCCTCCGCTTCTTCATCCTCATGCGGCCATTCCTCTTCCTTACCGGCATATCCGGCGGTGCCAAGCCGGTGCGGATGCTGGTTCTTGGTCTGAAGCAAGAGATATGCCTCGCTTCTAGCTATGGACTCGGGGGTCGACTTCTTCGCATGGAATTCCTCCCAGACCTATTCCGTGATCCAAGGAAATTTCTCTGTTGGATTAGGATTCGTCGGGTTGAAGACGAACTCGCCGACTAGCTTACTCTTGAAGTTCTTCCAAGCGTTGCCCATGACCTTAAAAGCAGCCTGCCTGATAAGGTTCTCGTGCTCTACAGGATAATCGAAGCTCTCCTTGAACGCTAGCCAAGCACTATCCTTCTCTGCGGCCGGCACTTGCTTGATGTCATCTTGCGGAATACTGAATTTCTGCCTCCCTATGACCCCGCAGATAAACCTAAATCGGCTCAATATTTTCCTTGGACCTATCGGCAACCCTACTTGGTTCACTGTCGTTATGCGGAACCGTTCCTTAAGGATTTTGTTCCCTGTCCTAGGAGTACGTGCCCTTGAGGACCCACTAGTTGTCATCGACATTAGTTCGCCTTGCTGAGACATCGTCTACTTTTTTTCAAAATAACGAAAATACAGAATTCAGTGCTAAAATCTATTACAATGAATTGAATGTCACTTATAAATAAATGAAACATTTAAATAAACTAAATTGGACATCTCATCCTTATAAAATGAACCACATTTCATCTATTTACTAAATTCATCTATTTAATATAAATAAACCACATTTCATCCCAACATACATATACCACATTTCATCCCAACATAAATAAACCACATTTCATCCCAACATAAATAAACCACATTTCATCCCAACATGAACCACTTCGCATATAAAGAAAGTTAAATGAACCACATTTCATCAATCACTACAATCATCTATCACAGAATTAATAAATGCACCACATTTCATCCCAACATCAACATGTCTCACTCACAGTTCAATCACATATCATCCACATCCACATTTCAATGACATGTCATTCACAGTTAGCAGAGGGCGGCGAGATGGAGGACTCACCTGAGGACGGCCGGTGGGGCTTGGTGGCGGCGGCGCCGGGCTCGGTGGAGGGTGTCGCCGGTCGGTGGAGGCGGCGGTCTCGGTGGCGGCAGCGGCGGGCTCGGCGAAGGAGGAGTTCACGGCAGCGGCGCCAGGCTCGGTGGAGGGCAGCGCCCGTCGGTGGAGACGCCGGTCGGGCAGGTCGGCGCCGGGCGGGCAGCGACAGGCTCGGTGGGGGTTGGCGACGTGCGTTGGTGAGGACGCGGGCGGCGACGACAAGGAAGGCCGACGCCGGTCGGTGCAGAGGCTCGGTGGCGGCGGCGGCGGGCTCGGTGGCGGCGGTGGCGGCGGTGGTGGGGGTCATCGGTGAGGAGGCGGCGGCGGTCCGAATGGAGGGCAGAGGAGGCTCGGTGGCGGCGGCCGCGGGCTCGGTGGCGACAGCGGCGGGCTCGGCGATGGAGGACGACGGTGGCGCTAGGGTTCTAAGGAGGCGGGAAACTGTAGCGGGACTTAGAAAAATTTTCGATCTGATCTGAGAAACCCTAGTTATAGTATAGTGATGAGTCATCTCAATCGGGCATTGCTGTAGGGCCCGTCACAGATGACACATCGGTGACAGGCTCCATACTAATGCCTGATTGAGATGACATTCAGGCCCGTCACGGATGACTCATCTTTGACGGGCCCTACGATAATGCCCGATAGAGATAGATTAATCTCTATCGGGCTTAAAATAAGGCCCGTCACCGATGACTATTTTCTATTTTTCCCGTCAAGTCTTTATATTTGTGAGTGCAAAATATATAGCTGCTATATAATAATTCAATTTATTAGTCATAATACATTTTCGGATAGTAAATGATTTGAAATCGAAATATGGTCAACAACAAAATTGTAGAGCTTATCAAGATCTACAACTTTTATTTTGGTCATTTGTCTATATAACTTTGTTCCCAACAGCTTGAAATTGATTTTGAAAATATGACAAATTAAAACAACTTTTTGTAAATAGTAAATGATTTCAAATGAAAAAGGCAACAACAACAAAGTTGATCCTGTCATCAAGATCTATAACTTTTATTTTGGTCATTTGTCTCTATAACTTTGTTTCCAAAGCCTGAAATTGAATTTAAATATATGACAAATGTAATCAACATTTGTAAATACTAAATGATTTCAAATGGAAAAGCCATAAACAGCAAAGTTGTACAACTTATCAAGATCTACAACTTTTATGTTGGTCACTTCTTTATCCGACAAAGTGATAGTACCAATGTTTACAAAATTGACATATCTGTGTTGATATTTATAAACCAGATGAGGGAAATGTGATTTTTGTGAATAATATAACTATCACTTTGTCGGATGAAGAAGTAACCAAAATAAAAGTTGTAGATCTTGATAAGTTGTAGAACTTTGCTGTTTATGGCTTTTCCATTTGAAATCATTTATTATTTACAAATGCTGTATATATTCAAATTCAATTTCAAACTGTTTGGAAAAAAGTTATATAGAAGAATTACTAAAATAAAAGTTGTAGATCTTGATGAGAGGATCAACTTTGTTGCTGACCATATTTCCATTTGAAATCATTTATTATTTACAAATGCTGTTTAAATTTGTCATATATTCAAATTCAATTTCAAACTGATGGGAAAAAAGTTATATAGAAAAATGACCAAAATAAAAGTTGTAGCTCTTGAAAGGCTCTACAATTTTGTTGTTGACCATATTTTGATTTGAAATCATTTACTATCCAAAATGTATTATGACTCTTAAAATGAATTATTACACAGCAGCTATATATTTTGCACTCACAAATACAAATACTTTAAATGGAAAAATAATCATCGTTGACGGGCGTTAGTTATAGCCCGATAGAGATTAGTCTATCTCAATCGGGCATTACCCTATTGCCGGTCACAGATGAGTTATCCGTGACGGGCCTGATTGTCATCTCAATCGAGCATTAGTATACAGCCCGTCACCGATGAGTCATCTGTGACGGGCCCTACGGCAATGCTCGATAGTGATAGATTAATCTCTATCGAGCTTAAACTAAGGCCTGTCATCGATGACTATTTTTCCATTTAAAGTATTTGTATTTGTGAGTGCAAAATATATAGCTGCTGTGTAATAATTCATTTTATTAGTCATAATACATTTTCGGATAGTAAATGATTTCAAATCGAAATACGGTCAACAACAAAATTGTAGAGCCTTTCAAGATCTACAACTTTTATTTTGGTCATTTTTCTATATAACTTTTTTCCCAACAGTTTGAAATTGAATTTGAATATATGACAAATTTAAATGGTATTTATAAATATTAAATGATTTCAAATGGAAAAGCCATAAATAGCAAAGTCGTAGAGCCTTTCAAGATCTACAACTTTTATTTTGGTCACTTTTATGTATAACTATATTCCCAACAGCATGAAATTCAATTTGAATATTTGACATATTTAAACAACATTTGTAATAAAACAAAATTAGCCATATAAATTAGTACACATATCAAGTCTTTGTAATAAAATAAAATACTTCATTCATTACAATAGATAAGTACAAATGCATCGGTCACAAGGTTATGCCTTCCGTATGATCTAAACGAGCATATGCCACAGACTCTTGGGGATCATCGTCAAGGTCAATGTAAGGTCTTACATGAAGATTCTGGTTGTATTCTTCTTCATCGATGACGTTGTCAACTCCTACAATTCGGCGCTTGCCATCCCTCACGATGTGCATCTTCTTGTTTGAAGGGTCTTTTATGTAGAATATCTGCTCGACCTGTTTCGCAAGTACAAATGGTTCATCGGCGTATCCCACCCTTGATAGATCTACTAAAGTAAATCCTTTCTTGTCGGCTTTGACACCAGTGCGTAGATTCACCCAACGGCAGCAGAACAAAGGAACCTTGAACTTGACGTAGTTTAGCTCCCAGGGTCCAAGACGGTTCCATCCCCAACAACTGTACTGTCTCATTTGGGACATCCGTGGACATTGTCGCATGATTCTTGAACCATTCGTTGAACCGAGAGTTATGTTCTCTGTTAATCCATGCATCAGATCGCCCCAAGTTCTCATCTCGGATTTTCGCTAAGTGCTCCTCAAAGTATGGGCCAACTTCTGCCATATGTTGGAGCACAGTGTAATGAGCCTGCACGTACGACGCTTGATCGGGCCTAATTCTATTCCTTCCGATTGTGCCAACACCTAACAACCTTCCCTCGTGACGAGACGCAGAAACTCCGATAGGATCGGCATCGGACGTAATTGACGCAGAACTCAATAGCCTCCTCGGTCGTGTAACCTTCAATGATGCTCCCCTCGGGTTTAGCTTTGTTACGAACGTATGAATTCAAAACTCCCATGCACCTTTCAAACGGCCACATTTCCCTTAGAAAAGCCGGGCCACATAGTTTTGTTTGCTTCACCAGATGAACAGGGAGATGAACCATTATATCAAAGAAAGACAGTGGGAAAAACATCTTCAGGTGACAGAGGGTATTCACAATATCGGTCTGCAACCCATCTAGATCTTCTGGATCTATAACCTTCTGTCCAATTGCATTGAAGAAGGTGCACAGACGTTGGATCGTGTGACGCACTTTCGATGGTAGAATGCCTCTGATAGCAACTGGCAAGATTTGTGTGATTAGCACGTGGCAATCGTGAGACTTCATTCCAACAAGTTTTAGTCGTCCAATTTAACATACTTACTTATCCTCACTGAATAGCCCGATGGAACTTTAATATCCTTCAAGCATGATAACATTGCGATCTTCTCATCCTTCGACAATGTGTGGCAGGCTGGAGGGAGGTACACTCAACCTGTCTCTGCATCTCGTATGTGCTGGAGTTCACTGCGAATATTCATGTCCTGTAGATCAAGGCGCGCGTTCAACCCGTCCTTTGTCTTTCCGGGAATATTCAACATCAGGCCAACCAAACTCTCACACACATTCTTTTCTACATGCATGAGATCAATGCAATGACGGACATCAAGATCTTTCCAGTAAGGTAGCCGCCAAAATATGGATTTTTTCTTCCACATACCCTTCTTCTTTGTCTTGCTACGTTTTCTTTTCTTCCCAAACTCATTGCTTATGTCCTTGACCATATTGTGGATCTCATCTCCGGACAAATCTTTGGGAGCAGGCTGAAGTTCTCTCTTACCGTTAAAAATTTTCTTCTTTCTTCTAAATGCGTGACGTAGCGAGAGCCACCTCCGATGACCCATGTATACCATCTTTCGTGATTTCTTCAGCCACCGGCTTCGTGTATGTTCCTTGCAATCGGAGCATGCATTCTTTCCTTTTATAGTTTGTCCGGAAAGATTACCGAGTACAGGGTAGTCATTAATGGTGCAGAACAATAGAACTCTTAGCTTGAAGTTCTCCTGACCATATGCATCCCAAGTTTCCACACCTTCTTTCTAAAGAATCTCTAGATCGTCGATAACAGGTTCCAGGAATACATCGATATCATTGCCGGGTTGCCTCGGACCTTGGATTAACAAGCACAACATAATAAATTTCCGTTTAAAGCATAACCATGGCGGGAGGTTATAGTTCGCAATAAGAACTGGCCAAGTGCTGTGAGTACTACTCATGTCACCGAAAGGATTTATGCCATCCGTACACAGACATATCCTCATGTTTCTAGGGTCGGCAGCAAAGTCTTTGTATTTTCTATCGATATTCCTCCATTCAATCGAATCCGCTGGGTGTCTAAGCATACCGTCATTCCTTCTCTCCGTGGCGTGCCAATGTACTAACTTCGCTTCGTTCGGGTTGGCAAAGATTCTCTTGAAACGATCAATGATAGGTAGATACCACACAACCTTTGCCGAACCACCCCTCTTTGACTTCTTTCCTTCGTCAGCACTTTTCTTTCGCTTGTATTGAGAAGCCTTGCAGACAGGACAAGCATCCAAGTCCGCATATTGCTTGTGGTACAATATGCAGTCGTTTGGACAAGCGTGAATTCTACGGACCTCTAACCCCAGTGGACACAGAACCTGCTTTGCTTCGTATGTCGTCTCGGGCAATGTGTTCTCAGCAGGAAGCATAGCCTTCAAAATTCCTAAAAGATCTGTGAAACTCTTGTCTGTCCATCCACTACTTGCCTTCAGCTTCATTAGGTCCAAGGTAACTGACAACTTAGTGTGTTTTGCTTTGCATCCAGCGTACAGAGACGTCTCGGAATCACTGACCAACCTGCTGAACTTCATGGAATCTCTCTCATTCTGGGCTGGGTCCTCAACGTCACGTAACATGTCTTGCAGCAGATCGTGATCCACATCAACCATTTCACCGCCCAATGGAGAAGGTATAAACATGTCATGCTCATCTTCATCTTCCTGATTATGCGCACCACTTCTGTCTGTTGCTGCTCCACTTCCTGATTCTTGCTCTCCATGCTTCACCCAACATGTATAGCCCTCCATGAATCCTCGTTGTATCAGATGACCGTGTACATCCTCTCCGCTATCAAACATATTCTCATTCTTGCAATCTGCACATGGACAACACATGTAATCATTGTTTCTTCTTTTCCGATCCTCCTCCGCGGCGTTCATAAAATTTATTACGCCTTTTCTGTACTCCGTAGAATGACGTTTCAAATTTTTCGCATACATCCAACTTCGATCAATTGCTACAAAATAAAAAAAACAAATCAGAGGCACATCTTATAAGATCAGTATTGCAAAAGTAAGACGTGATGAAATTGCTCAATTAATGATTAATATTACTCACTTGATTGCTCCATTTTGATCACTTTTGGGAATTTTCTGTTTTCCTTGGAAAAAAGACAAAAAATCGCCCCCTGCAGCCTCCCACTAAAATAATGAACAGTGGGATATAGTTACATTAGGTGGGGGGTATTTATACTGTGCAACAAATATTTGTAACGGCCCTAAAACAATCAACCGTGACAGGCATACAAGTAATCTCTATCGGGCCTTAATAAAAGCCCGTCAAAGAAGAGTGTCATCTGTGACGGGCATTAAACTTATCTCAATCGGGCCTCTGGTTGGTGCCCGTCACAGATGACAGTCATTTGTGACGGGCTTCTTTTAGGGCCCGATTGAGATATGGAACCCTCATCTCAATCGGGCCTCAATTATGACCCTTAGTTTTATGCCGATCTACCATGGCTGTGCGACCATATTTCAATCGGGCGAAACTTCGGCCCGATTGAGATTACTTCCTTGTGACGGCCCGCGAATTCCAGTCTTGTTAGGGGCCGTCACAGATGGAAGGATCTGTACTAGTGGACGGGTTGGCGCGCTTCAGCTCCCGGAACCAGGCGCAGACAGGCTCGTTGAACTGAGAGAGGATCCAGTCCACCTCCTCCTTGGGCAGACGCCACATCTTCTACATATGGAGTGGAAACATAAAACTACCGTTGGATAAAATATAGATGTCTGAGATTTATCCACGTCATCACAAGTAAAAATTTTACTCAACTCGCAGATTTATTCCTAAGTAAAAATTTATTAGGAGTAAATTTATCCTCAAATGTCTATTTTTCGATCCAACGATATAGTTTTCAGATTTTCAATGTATTTATGGTTTGCACTATAAAATTTACCCATGCGTTTGTAGTCCCTGAAGTATCATGGTGTATGACTGGAATAATATTCAGTAGAATGATTTTTCTATATAGTTGTCGATAAATTTTCTCTTTCTAAAATTTCATCATATATAAATACACTAAAATTACTTATATTGCAACTTACATAAAACTGCAATGTAACTTGTACGTTAAAACCGTTAAGTTAGGAATACAAAATATCATAGCGTGTACATGGGTAAGGAGATTTGGTCATAGCGACCTCTGCTTCATGAAAATAATATGTTACTGTGTGAGACTTTTAATTACATACAAATTATTTTGTGGTTATACATACGTTATAATTTAATTACTCTATGATTGACTTATATTTGGACCTCCCAAATAAATTTTTAGGAGAAAATTTATCAACCAATGTATAGCTAGACCCCTGTAGAATCAACCAAAATATTAGCACAAGAAATATCTTGGCAGGAACTCTTGCAGTTAGTTCTCGCCGACAAAATTATCTATATCCAAGATCTTCATTTCTCCACGTGGACTTTGTTTTTTTAAATTGTGCAATCCTAGGAATCTAATGTTTAAGTTTAGTTTCAATGTCGTCTAATGAAACTCCTGATGTCTGATTTTGTTGATTCGTCCAACTGAGAGCAGGAAAAAAAATCACACTCCAGTCATTCCCAATAAGAAGCAAATACTCTCAAGGGGACTACGAGCGTAAAAGAATCAGACAGGCGCTACTCGCACTCGCAGGTAGTCAATTTCAGCGGTATATTCTGCAGTCAACACTACCGTTTACCAGATAATTATGTTCATCAACTGGGATGCTATCCATGTTGAGCTTGGTTATTTTGTTATTTGTGCTCTAATATTTGATCTGATTTTTTTTTCAATACTAAGACCATAATATTTGGGGTTATGTACCACCTGCCAAGACTATAATTGTGGTTTTGTGTAATTCACGGTTTTTATCAAACTTACTCCTTGCCTCCAACCCAATTTCTCTGAAACACGTACGAGAGGGAAAAACTGACTGCGTTGGAAAGAAAAGAACTCTGAAGTTCTGAATAACCATAAACCGCATGCTATTGGTGACTGCAAACGTATCGTATTTCATGAAGATGACATAAAGTAAGGGCATAGACTGATGTTGCAAGTCCATACTACTATATTCATGTCCGTAAAGCAAACATTGCATACTAATGATAAACGGTTCTCAGCTGTTTTGGCCTTGCAGAAGCGGTTCTGAAGAATTCTGAATCTCCATATACATTTTGGCAGTGCAGTAAATAAATTCTTGGAGAGAAGAGATAAATTTTCGGCAACGGTAGACAAACAACAAAAATCTCTCCCGAAATCAATACTCAGAAGACATCAGAAAAACATGCAGTCTTTACAAATTGACCAGATGCATATTTGCACTACACCAATTTACATCAGCCCCGAACTGCAATCTGAACCACCCAAAGTTTGAGCCCCAAAAATCTCATCTTTAGACCACCCCATGACCAAAACCTTTTGTGGATCCAAGAATCGAGTTACGGACCTTTGGCTGCTCAGATTAAAGCACAGTGAAAAAATGTATATATCTAAATTGGCAAGATATTAATTAGTTCCATCCGACATCTGAGAAAATTTGCTTTGAACATTTGAAAAGCTTAGTTGCGATTCCAACTATGAGTTTCTGATGAAAATACTATAACTCATATACTATATGATTAACCCGTCCGATCACATTAGCAACCGATTAGTGAAAAGATTGGACTTTTCTTTTATATGAGCTCTGAACTATAGGAAGGAAGCTTCCTGCACCAAAAGGGGAAGGGGAAGGCTAAATGGCTAAATGGCTGTCGAATGATTTTCTATAGCTAAATCATTCATGTTTCAATTTGACCAAAAAAATTTGACCACCAAGAGAAGAGAATGACAGTTGATGAAAACATAGGACACTTCAATATAATTTCTCTGCCAGACAGAGAATGGAAGCACAAAGTGGAATCATATAGAGGTGAGAAGAGAAAGACAGATGATGAAAACATATGACACTTCAAAATAATTTCTCTGCCAGAGAGAGAATGGAAGCACAAAGTGAATCATACAGAGGTGAATTGATTTGTTCACTACAAAAGCTTAGTTCCTTCTGTTGAATCGGGAAATTGCGGACCGTTGATCAAATCGTTCTAGAATTGATCTTACAAGCTTCCAATCTTCATCGTCAAGGTCGGTGTGGGAAGGATGATGACGATCTGACCAGTGCCCCAAAACCTCCTCCCGTGCTTCCTCGTTCAGCCAAATGGCCTCCTCCCTCTTGGCGAAATAGTCATAGTCCACCTCCACAAATCCTTTGCGAGCGTACTCGCCCCGAACCCAGTCCTGGAACTTGGCGTACTTAGCCTCGTCCTCGTAGGATTCGCGGGTGCACTCGTAGAGAAGCATGGTGTACTCGTCCTTCTCCTCCGGCGACGGCACCAGCGACGGGTTGGCGCGCTTCAGCTCCCGGAACCTGGCGCAGATGGGCTCGTTGCACTGAGCGAGGATCCAGTCCACCTCCTCCTTGGGCAGCAGCCACATCTTCTTCTTCTTTGATGGATGAGCCAGGGCATCGTCCTCTCCTCCGTCCAGGGCGGAAGACTCCCCCCTTTTCTCTTCTTGGTAGGGGAGACGGAAACGGAGACCTCGACGCCGGCCATCTCGCCCGAGAGAGCGATCGATGCGATCGGATCTGGCCGCAACAATTGCTTGCGAGAGGGATCGATTGGCGGAAGGAAATCACACGATTTGGGAGGAGATAATTGATAGAAGAATAATTATATAGGCTGCCTGGGAGGAGGGACTGACTCGGACTCGGAGTAGGAACGGCGAGCGACCGACGCCGTGTCGGACTTCTCGCGTGTCGTGGCCACCAGTCTCTCACTACACATAAAACGCAAAGTCTAATATGCATCCTCGCTGACAAAGACCATCAACCGGCCCATTACCCTTCCCTCCTCCGTGAATCAAGTGTGGGCGAACGTGCGCCACTAGCAGATCTCACGAATAGGTAAGGGAACAGATATTTCTTTCTTCACAGGTACGCGTATTGTTCATCTCTTTCCGTTTTTTTTCCGTTTCACTGCCGTTTCCACTTTTAAGGTGATAAGTTTTCGTTTTTTAGTTTCCTCTTTTACGTAACCCATAGTGTTTTTCTGTTTTTTTCACACCGTTTTTTTTTCCAGATTACCTTTTTTATTTCAACTATTTTTTTTGGAAACTTTCTACATGTAGACTTTTTTATTTATACCCTTATATATAGACTTTTTATATAAAAAGTTTTTATATATAGACTTTATGTATATAAACTTTATGTATTTATAAACTATATATATATTTTCTATATAAAAACTTTATATACTCCAATTAGTATATATATATTATATGTAATTAGAAATTTTAGTGGATACTCCCTCCATATTTTAATGTATGACGCCATTAACTTTTTAACCAATGTTTGATCATTCGTCTTATTTAAATTTTTTATGCAAATACAAAAAATACTTATGTCATGCTTAAAGAACATTTGATGATAAATCAAGTCATAATAAAATAAATGATAATTACATAAATTTTTTGAATGAGACGAAAGGTCAAACGTTTGTTAAAAAGTCAACGGCGTCATACATTAAAATACGGAGGGAGTATTTTTCTAAAAAGAAAATAGTCCAATCAAAACAAACTTGGAAAAAATAAAGCATTTACGGACAGAAACGACAAAATAGGTGCAAACCGTGATTAGGCGTGTGATTTACATGATTTAGTACGAAGAAAGGCTAATGGTTTGTGAGATTCGTCTCCCACGAACGTTCGTGTAGTAGACCTCCCCCCATATACCTCCCCTCATCTTCCCTGACTGCCCTTTGGAACCATCGGCCATCTGTCAGCAAAAAAAACTCGAAAGAATATTCCTTTTCCAATTTAAATTAGCTTTTTTTCTATTTTCATAAAATTACTTAAACTTTAAAATTTCATGTACTTATCCGTGACTCCGATCCACGGCCACCCCATTCAAGTCCTCTTTTTTTTTTTTTTGCCTAAAATTACAGGTATCGAAATATTATGTTCCTTTTAGGGTTTTTCTTGGTTTTCCCACTTTTTCTAGATTTTTATAATTTTGGTACATATTAATCAGTTTATCGCTTATTTAGGTTATAGCCTAACCACTGGAAATCGTTCTTAAATTTCTTAAATCCGCTGTTTGCTTGCCATAAAAATCTCTCAATACTAACGTCCATGTTTTTGTCAGAAACTGTTCTTAATGCCTTTGTTAGTTTGATTGGGTATTTTAAGACACATGTCTCATGGCAAGATATGTGAAATTATAATTGAGCTGCCTCTTTTTTTAGGACGAAAAATCTAGACATTCTCCATGACTTCTTCTTAGGTTAGATGATAGCTTTTCTTATTACTATCTGGATTTCTACTATAATCAACTAACCATTTCTGTTGATTTGCGGCGGTTGTTTTACTATGGACTTGTTTTTTGGTTCCCATCCTTGTTTTTTGGCTCGGCGTGGTTCTCCCCTAACACTGCACGCGACGTCGTCCACCTCCTCTCTCCATGACCCCAACCGCCAGCCACCCTTGTCCTCACCACCCGGACCGCCGGTGCTGGGAAGGAGAAGAAGCAAGAAAGGGGAGAATAGAAATGGAATCCATGGTGGCGGCTCTGGCTTGCTCCCGCCCGCCGCCGTCCTTCGCCGCTTCCTCTGCCGTCGCTGTCCATGGCGACCGCCGGTGCCGGGAAGGAGAATAGAAAGGGGAAGAAGAAAGGGGAGAGATAGAGAGAGAAGGAAGAGATGGAGGAGGAAGAAGGAAGGTGAGAGGGAGGACTGACATGTGGGCCCCACATGTCAGTGGGCCCACATTTCTTTTTTGCGCTAATGACTAATGGGTCCCAGACATATTTTTTTATTTCCAATGCCACCTAAGCGCCACGACAACGCCACGTGGAAAGAAAACGGAGTCAATATTGCCACGTAGGTGCTACGTCAGCGAAACCACCCTCTAAAACAGCCCAGGGAGTCAAATTGCATCGGTTTTAAGAGTTTGGGAGTCGAGATATCCGGTTTTGTGGTTTAGGTTCACGGATTAGATTTCGATCAATTTCGAGGGTCATGAAGTGAACTTATTCCAATTAAGTATCACCCACATTTTCTGACCCCGCTTGCGTGCCGGCCCAGCCTAATTTTTGCCAAAATTATTACCACGATGAAAATTAATTTAACCCTTGGAGACTGGCCCAAGGCCTTCAGGCCGGCGTCTCTATCATGGTGTATCACCAGAATAATAATATTCAGTAGAATCGACCAAAGTTTTACAACAACATAAATATTGGAAGAAAACTCAGGAAATTAGTTCTCGCATACAAAACAATCGACATCCAAGATCTACACTGCTCCACGAGAACTTTGATTAATTTTAAGTTGTCCAACCAATCCATAGGAGTCTAATGTTTAGGTCTAATTAAATTTGTGGTAAGATTTGAGCAAAAGCTGGGTATTCAGCTTTGTCTAATGAAATTATGAAATCCCTGATTTCTGATTTTATCGATTCGTACAAATGAGAACAGAAAAAAGACCACTTTACAATCACTCCCAGCAGTGGCAGACGCAGGATTAAAATATAGATGGGACGACGGAGCTAGCCCTAATTAGATGATGGCACAATACATATAACCCATAGTCACTGGCTGATGGCGGCAGAGCTAACTCTAATTAGGTGATGGTACAATGCACACAAACCATAGTCGCCGGCTCATGACACTGGCGCAGCAGTGCACGGCACGGATATCGAGAAAGTTAACAAGGAAAATTGGTAGTCGAACAAATATATATGATTTATATGTAGAGAGAGAAAAAGAGAAATGTTGTTAGACAATAATATGGGGAACCACTTTCAATTGGGGTTATAAAACAAGATGAAAAATTATTTAGGGGTTTAAGTGCTTCGCCAAAATAGTTCAAGTGAGTAAAATATATTTTTTTTATATATTTACCAATTTAACTATTTACTGTGAATTGTATAGAAATAAAAAAATAAATTTTATATATGGTCAAAATCAGGAACAGTCAAAATGGTACTACTTATACAGAAATAATACTTATAAGTCATGAATTTTCATAAATATTTTTGTCTCTATTTAAAATATTTGATTTATCTGATTATTCAATAGTAGACGGATGAATAATATGTTAAAAATAGGTCTACAAATGAGGTTTAGGGGCGTAGCCGCGTGAGGCGACACGGACCGTGTCCATAGCTGGGCCGGCTGACCCTCCCCTGCCTAATGGGTGCGTCCACCACTGACTCCCGGTATGAAGCAAATATTCTCAAAGGGACAGGGTATATATATTAAGGGCTACTACCATTTACCAGAGCTAATTATATCATTTACCGGGAATCTGGGATGCTATCCTTGTGAGCTTGTAATGAACTTGCTTCTATATATATAGCTCAGAGCAGAATGCTTTTTGCAAAGTCAAGTAACTACCGTTTCCTAACTTTGTACATCTCTCATCAGTTTTTGAAAAAGTGAGCAAAAGAGCAATGGATGAAGAATAAGATATCAAAAAGTTTATTTCCAATCTATTATATACTAAAAGTCCATTAAACTTTCTATAAACACTCCCAAACCACCAAGTGGCACCATATAAACACTCTCAAATCGCCAAGTGGCACCATAATAAATAAGAAAAATCTGACCATCTATTTTTACTTATATTGGTGGACCCATTCAAAAATGGTTAGATTTACGTAGATCTATTTAATCTTTATCTTTACCTATTATAAAAGTTTAAGATGTTTTTGCCAACTTTTTTCGTACGTCGTCCCTGGAGGCGCGCAGTCCGATTCTCTCCCCGTACGCGAAACGGACAACTCTAGGTTGTTTGCTATATGGCTTGATTCCGAGGTCGATATGATGCAATTTTGCTCTAATTTTGGTAAAATGGAAAGAGAAAGAGATAAGGATCAAAACCCCTCAATCAATTTTGGATTATCTCCGCGGATGTGGACGGATTTCATGGAGGGGGCGGTTTCCGGCAGTGTTAGGAAGCTACGGAGTCGGACGGAGGTAGCGGACGGACCTGTAGCACTGGGACCCACGCGATAGTGAGAGGAGGAGAAGGGATGCCGATTAGACTTTGTGGTTGCTTGATGGGCCGGATGCGCGCTTGCAGGCCGAGGTGGAAGGGAGGAGAAGTGAGGTTAATGGGCCGGCTTGGCTACGGGCTAAAGAAAGAATGGGCTTAAAATGACCCAGGGAGAAAGGAGGGTTTTATTTAGATTTGCATTTAAATAAATGCTAAAATAATGTTTGTATTATTAAAATTAGCAATGGTGCTCTGAAAATACCGAAAAAATTTCACATAGTGTAATTAATCATGGAGAATTTAATAAAAAATAAATCCAGCCATAGTTTATTTGGAAAATTTTATTTTTCCACATTTACCTTGATTTTTACGAGCCTTTCTTTTCTTCAACATCGTATACATGTATAGGTATGATTTTATATTTTAATTAATTACATAATGTAAATTTTTCTTAACCTTTTCTTTAATTTCTCATGTTTTCTCCCGTTGCAACGCACGGACATTTTTTCTAGTAAAGAAAAAAAAACATCCGGAACCATCATATACGGAACCAACGTACGTAATGTCGAACGTACGTGCGTATGTACTGTACGCACTTCCCTTCTGTCTTTCCATATTTTCATTCATGTGTTATTTTCTATTTAATGAGAAAATATAAACAAAAATACTTTTACATGTAAAAAAACACAAATAGACCAACAACTAGGTCTAGCAGCTCTCCCTATTTCTAAATCGCTACGTGTACTAAATTAGAGAAAGTATTAGAAAATCGTAAAAAATACAAAGCAACAGACCATCGATTTCTACTTAAATTGATGGATTTAGGTTGTTAGATTTTTCAATAAAAAGAATCCCATACCTCTCTCCCTCCCTCCCCACCCCTGTGAAGTGTTAAAATCCATTAAACATTTTGTAAACACCTCTAAGCTACTATATCACATACTTAAATTAAAGAAAATCATAGAAATTTAAAAAAAAAGACAATTATATAATAAAAGTTCATTAAACATCTTACAAATACTTTTAATTCGCTAAGTGGTACCTTACAAACGCTCCTAGGTCGCCAAGTGGTACTCTAATCCAACCAACGATTTTTATTTAAATCGGTGATCCATTATTTTTATATTAGAAGGTTAGATATTTTTTTTTAAAAAAGCACACATTCCGAACCTCCCGTCACGTACGTACCAACGAGCTATGTTCATGAGAAATTATAATCAAAATTATTTTTACATTAAAAAAATCACAAAGAGACCTCCACCTATTAGGTCTAGCAACTCTCGCTCTGTGACTCTAAATATTTTACAAATGCCTCTAAACTGCTAAATGGTGCTATTAAATTAAATAAAAATACTAGAAAATCTTAAAAAAAGAAAAAAACTTTTGGCTATCAATTTGTTAGTTTTTTAATAGGAAAAATCCCAAATCTCTATCCCTCCCTCCCCACCCCTGTGCGGGGTTAAAATCCATTAAACATTTTATAAAACCCTCTAACCTACTATATCACATACTTAAATTAAAGAAAATCATAGAAATTTCAAAAAAAAGACAATTATATGATAAAAATTCATTAAACATCTTACAAATACTTTTAATTCACCAAGTGGTACCTTACAAACGCTCCTAGGTCGCCAAATGGTACTCTAATCCAACCATCGATTTTTATTTAAATCAATGATCCATTATTTTTATATTAGAAGGTTAGATTTTTTTTTTAAAAAAACCACACATTCCGAACCTCCCATCACGGACGTACCAAAGAGCTATGAGAAACTATAATCAAAATTATTTTTACATTAAAAAAATCACAAAGAGACCTCCACCTATGCAGCTCTCGCTCTGTGACTCTAAATATCTTACAAATGCCTCTAAATATCTACGTGGTGCTATTAAATTAAATAAAATACTAGGAAATCTTAAACAAAACAAAACATTTGGCTATCGATTTGTTAGTTTTTTAATAAGAAAAAACCCAAACCTCTCTCCCTCCCTCCCCACCCCTGTGCGGTGTTAAAATCCATTAAATATTTTATAAACACCTCTAAGCTACTATATCACATACTTAAATTAAAGAAAATCTTAGAAATTTTAAAAAAAGATAATTATATAATAAATGTTCACTAAACATCTTACAAATACTTTTAATTCGCCAAGTGGTACATTACAAACGCTCCTAGGTCGTCAAGTGGCACTCTAATCCAACCATCGATTTTTATTTAAATCGGTGATCTATTATTTTTATATTAGAAGGTTAGATTTTTTTTAAAAAAAGCACATATTCCGAACCTCCCGTCACGTACGTACCAAAGAGCTATGTTCATGAGAAATTATAATCAAAATTATTTTTACATTAAAAAATCACACAGGGACCTCCACCTATTAGGTCTAGTAGCTCTCGCTCTGTGACTCTAAATATCCTACAAATGCCTCTAAACTGCTACGTGGTGCTATTAAATTAAATAAAATAATAGAAAATCTTAAAAAAGAACAAAACATTTGGCTATCGGTTTGTTAGTTTTTTAATAAGAAAAAACCCAAACCTCTCTCCCTCTCTTAAATCAAAGAAAATCCTAATAAAATTCTGACAAGAAAATAAAACATCCGACCATCAGTTTCAACATAAATATCTGACACATTATTTTAGTCTATTAGATTAATCATTTAGAAAAACATCCCAAACCTCCCTCCCTCCCTACCCATGTACAGCGTGCGCCATTCTTTTCTCTCTGTTTTTTTATCTCCTTGACAATTAAAATTAAAATTATCTATATGGGACACAAATGGACCTCCATCTATTACTTATATCCTGTTAGGCATATAAAGACTTTCTGCCAACTTAATTAATTTCTCTTGACATGCCTATTCAAATTGACCTTCATACTTTTAAAATAATGTTTTTAGGACATAGATAAATATTTTTAAGAAAGATGATCATTGCGTCCGAATTACACATATGATCTACGAAGTCACTAATCATAGCAGGTATTCAACTAGCAATATAGACAATAGGGTGAAAATAAAGGTGTGGTTGGTTGAACATCATATCGATAAGCATGTGGGTTGTACCTAAAGATTTTAACAGTGGAACAACCTTGCAGTGGCCTTAGAAATAAATCAAGTCAGTTCCAGATAGGAATTAATGACCATGTCCTTTTTTTATTTATTTTTATTAAACTTGCTACAATACATTGTAAAGTCTTGACGTAGAACAATCTAGAAACATGTATTTGTTACAAGACAATACACTTTAGTGATGATTTGCTAAATACATTATGACCATTACTTCAATATTTCAGGAGAGAAAATTTAGAACGTATGCCTTTACCCCATACTAGGTTATGTGTTCTTATATTTTCGTCCCAAATTGCAAAGATCAAATCATTTCAAGGATGATTCATATAATGAAACTATCCAAAATAAAAAAAATAAAAATGGGCATGAAATAAATTAAAAATTGAAGAAATGTTGCTGGATTTAAAACCAATACTTGATAGAAAAATTCAAACATTTTACAAGGACGGTTAGAATGATATATATATATATATAAATATAAATATATATATATATAAATATAAATATAAATATATATATATATATATATTTATATTTATATTTATATATATATATATTTATATTTATATATATATATATATATATATATATATATATATATATATATATATATATATATATATATATATATATATATATAATTTTAAAATACAATCAAACAAAAAAAATGATATTATTGAATTTGTTTTGAGGTTGTAAGATATCCTTTTGGCTAGTTAAAATACCCTAAATTTTATCATAGGAACCACCTCCATTGTTTTGACACAATAGTTTCTCATCAATTCAAAACCACATGATCTCAAGTAATTTTATTTTAGAATTTATATGTTGCAAGGGTAATTATAAAAATATAACCAGCTTTCAAAGCACACAAAATAAGTTTAATTTTAGTTTAGAACATAATACAAGATATTTTAATAAAAAGCCACCCACACATAAATATTCATAATAAAATTTCACTTACATTATACGAGAAGGTGCCCGCGCATGTGCGCGGGCTACCTTTCTAGTTGTAACTAAATTTCCAATCGCAAGTTTCTTTTGTTAAGAAACGTGGAATGGAAGCCAAATAGTATCAAGTTTTCCGAGAAAACTAACTCTTCCAACCAAAGTTACCTTCAGCATGGAGCTTGAAGCAAAGCTTAATGACCGAGATTTGTTCCGGTCCAACCAAAAGTATATGGAGGCACCGGTACCTTACGGTACGAAATCGTTTACGATCATTGGATCTAACAATGTGCAATGTTAGATCCAAAACGATTTGGTATCGTAACCTATTCAGCTAGATCCAATGATAAAACGATTTGGTACCTTAAGGTATCGATACATCGAGATACTTTTTATTGGACCGGAACAAATCTCTTAATGACCACAGGGCTGTTGAAATAGACAAACCATCTTCTGCCCTGAGACAAAAATGGAGCCCCCATCTTTAGTGGGATTATGACACATGAGAATCGGAGATTTTCTGATTCGCAGCAGAGTGCCATCAAGAAATATAGATATAGTTTGCAGGATTAATTTGCATCCATCTGTTGCCAAGGTTTGGGCTTTGCAAATGTAATCCATGTATTTATGAAGTAAGGGAGGTTCACTTTCAGTTTCTGTTATCCCCATATATAATCGTCATGCTTTAGATCTTTGCACTAAGAAATATACTATGCTTCTTTCTCATTTTTGTCAGTGATCAAGCCAAGATACGTATACAGTGGTAAGTCAAGATGAGACAAACAAAGCAATGGATAGAGAATGCTAGGTTGTTATTGTCAGACCACTTATTTCCTGAAGATGAAATACAATAGCAATATACACTCGATGTTATTGTGCAAGTTTCTAGTACGATGTTCATGCAAACATTGCATATTAATGAAAAACGGTTCCCAGCTATTAAGGCAATGCAAAAGGTGATTCTGAATAATTCTGATCCTCCATATACATTTTGAATAATTCTGAATAATTCTGAATAATTGTAGACGCCGTGTCGGACTTACTCGCGTATCGTGGCCAGCAGTCTCTCACTAGGCAGCCATGCAGTCACGTCCGCGTGCGTCCGCGATTTCTTGTGTCGCTCGTTTTCCGATCCATACTTAGTTGATACGTACTCTCTTATGGCGCACTACGCAGAGCGGAGGAGGCGCATCGCATGATGCGGAGTCGGAGGGAGGCGGCATGCGATGGGCGCTGGTGGGGGAGGGGAGGGGGAGCTGCGCCGCCTGTGGGGAAAGCGGAGGGGAAGGGGAGCGACCCACGGTGTGAAGAGGGGAGGGGATTGACGTCCTTAGCTTGCCGCACACGGACGCCTCGTCGCCTTGCTCTGCCCGGTCAGGAAAGGGGAGTGACCTGTGTTCTAGGGATGAAAGGGGAGTGACTTGATTCATCATCAAATGTTCTTTAAACATGACATAAATATTTTTATATTTGCATAAAAATTTTGAATAAAATGAATTGTCAAACATTGGTCGAAAAGTCAACGGCGTCATACACTAAAATACGGAGGGAGTACATAAGCACAATTCAATAAAATGAATGGATGCAGTTTACCGATTCAACACTAGGAAGAAGCTAATTTATGGATCAACAAACAGTTCAGCTGTGCATGACATCTGTTGAACAAAATTTAAGTGTGTTGTTTTGACCAACCATCATTGTTGATTATTAATTCTTCTAAACTGCTTGGTTTACGTGCTCTGTTGTTAGTGGTTAGCTTTTTTTTTTCTTTTGTTGCAGGAAGCCTCGTACAGTTCAGAGCTTATGTAAAAGCAAAGAAAAATCTTTGACTAATCGTGATTAGTCTGTGAATGGGATTAGGACTGATGGCATTAAGCATTTTTTCCAAACTGTGCTGTTTTCTTCAACCTGAATTTTGCAAGCAGAGCGAGCTGACTATGTCACCGAGCAGATATTCAGCAGTGTCTTCAGCTCTTAGCGATTGCATCATTCAAATGAATGGTGTTCTTGCGACAAAAGATGGACATACTTCATTTTTACCTTCTGTACATGCTACCCAACCAATCTTCGAACTAAATCTCAAATTACTTGCCTCTTGCTTCTGTTTATCAACAATCCTCTGTATTTATGTGCTTCTGATGTGATAGATATAACTGCATTGACAAGAGAATAAGGATCCACTCTAGTCATTGGTACCCTAAATTTGTGAAAAAAAAAAACAATTTCTGTTTGTACCCCAAATTTGGACCCGTTCATCTCCACTGTATTTCTTGGATTTTTCTGCTGACAGCGAGGATAACGAAGTTTGGAAGCATATCAAGAGGAGAGCAGGATCGACCTGGGTGTAAAGATGAGATTTTGGGGCTCAATTTTTGTGTGCTTCAGATTCTTTGTATCAATGGCAGTTCCGGGCTGAATGGCTCATGTATATTCGTTTAGTGCACCAGATATGCGTCGGCCAATTTTAAGGACTGCATGTGTTTCTGAAGTTTTTTGAAAATTGATTTTTGGAGACATTTTTGTTTTGTGTGTGTGGTTGCTGAAAATTTATCTGTTGTCGTCAAGAAGATACTGCATTAACAAAATGTATATGGAGGATCAGAATTATTCAGAATCACCTTTTGCATTGCCATAATAGCTGAGAACCGTTTTTCATTAATATGCAATGTTTGCATTAGGTACATGAACATCGTACTACAAACTTGCACAACAACATCGAGTCTACATTGATATCGTGTATGTCATCTTCAGGAATAAATGACTTAGCATTCTCTATCAATTGCTTTGTTTGTCTCTGTTAGATGATATGGTTTCTAGAGATATGAATAGATTAGTTGGCACTTGTGATATCGTTCCTATCCAATGTATGCCGATTGTGTTCCTGATTATCCGGGTTTGTTGGAACTGATCTGGAACCGATCGGTGAGATTGTAAGTGCCACGGCGAGGGCTATTCTCGCCTATATTAACAAAGGTGCGGCCCCGAGAGGGGTTCAACGCTTCCCATCTATTTTATTCACATGGTATCAGAGCAAGATCCAATCTAGCTCTCTCCCTGTCGTACCATGGCGAGCTCCTCGAAGAACCATGCCGGGAATCCCCTGGTCGGCCAATTCAGCTCAGAGAAATTAGGAAAATCCAACCACGCCATATGGAAGGCGCAGGTTCTAGCGGCTATAAGAGGTGCAAAGCTAGAAGGTCACCTCACCGGAGCTGCAAAAGCCCTAGCCGCCCTGATCAGGAAGAAAGAAGGAGAAACAGAGGTCGTCGTCAGCAACCCTGATTATGAAGAGTAGATTGCTGTCGATCAACAGGTTGTTGTTGGAAATATAGTCATATATCGGCATATTTTTATCTAAAATATTAAGACAATAATCATGGCATGAACAATGTGAGGCGATCTAGTGATAAAATTAAACATAACTAGGAGCATGTTTAAGATAGAATAAGCATCATCATCATGGAGAGAACGCAATAGTATTGCGACCAACAGAAGCAACAAACACAAAGATCACGGTAGAAAGTTATACCCTGTGAAAGTCCCTCCGCTGGATTGTGAGGTAGAACTGCCTCCATTGGTGTTGTCGATCGGTGCGCCAGCTCTGGGTGCGCCACCTCCAGGTGCGGGTGCGACAGCTCCAGTCATGGTGATGCAGATGAAGGGACGACGAACCGAGGAAGAGGAGCAGTCGTGCGGAAACACTCCCCAAAACCTGATCACCCGCCTACCCGGTGTAGATCTCAGGCGAAGGTGTGGTTCCGGAGGCCCTGCTCGTTCCGATCTCTCGTGCGCGCAAGCGATCAGAATCGGGGAAAGCAGAAGCAGCACAGGCGCAAGGACGAAGAACCGGCGTTAGGAAAGTAGCGTGAAGATCTGATCGTGGTTCTCAGTTTCCTAATAGCACAGGAGAGGAATCCGCCCGTTGCCGCAGTAATGGCGCAATCAATGCGTATTGAATCGCCTGCCCATTACAGAGGCAATCACGCGGGGTTGGATTCCGGTCCGTTGCAAAATGAGAGAGAGAGAGAGTCGCAGTCGCAACGCACGCCTCGCCCACGGCCACGGGCTCGGCTCAGCGCGCGCGCGCGTGTGGCTTTCCGATCCCCACCTCAACCGGTCAATAGGGAGCCTCCAATAACTCCCTATTTAAGTTCAGATACTCCACTTTTAATTCTCAGGATGGTATTGTTATCCTTAACATTTATTATGGGCCCTTGAGATTTTAATAGAAAAACGGGCCTAGCCCATTTATTCTAACAATCCCCACCAAATTTCATGGCTCATAAGAAATGTTCTCAAAATTGAACCTGTTTGACAGACCAGTGTTTTGGTGGAGACTGTTAAGTTGAACTTCCACCTAGGAAAAGAGCTACATCAGACCATAATTGAATAATGGACTATGCCTTAAATTGTCAGTCTTGTGTGATCAGGTTTCAGTCAAACCCTTGACTGGTACTGGGCTGCCGTTTGCATCCCCTCTATTTGGAGCATATAAGTCAAACTCCAGGCCCTTTCATGAGTATCTAGAGATCGCTCAAATCTCATAGACTATGACTAGCAGTCGAACTCATATAAGTGTGTTCCTTCTGAGATGCTCTGCAAGTCAACATCTCTGCTTAGAAAAGCCACTTGGACCACATTAAGGCATAAGCCATCCTACCATGCAGAATAGAAGAGAAGTACATCATGAAAATGAGCCCTTTTCAAGGGTCTCTTCTCTCAGCCACACAATAGACTATTGTTTCGCCATCCAAATTCACGGGATCTCCGATCAAAATGGACAGGTTTCCACTTTTGTGCAACCTTAGGTGGGTATCAAGCCCATTTTCCTCGATGCACTGTCTATCACATTACGTGGTAGCCCCTTGGTAAACTGATCTGCCAGATTTTTAGCCGTTTGGACATAGTCCAATGCTATCACTCCGGAGTTTTTCTGCTTTCTGATAGATTTCAGTCTTTTTTTATATACCTAGATGACTTCATGTTGTCCTTTGAACTGTTCACTTTAATAATCACTGTTTGATTATCACAGTTCATTAGGATGGCTGGCACTGGTTTTTTCAACCATCGGCAAATCCATCAGGAGTTCACGAAGCCACTCGGCCTCAACTGTCGCAGTATCTAGTGCTGTAAGTTCTGCTTCCATTGTTGACCTCGTTAAGATGGTCTGCTTGCAAGACTTCTAGGAAACAGCACCACCTCCAAGTGTGAACACATATCCACTTGTGGCCTTTATCTCATTAGCATCAGATATCCAGTTTGAGTCACTATACCCTTCCAGTACTTTTGGGTACCCAGTATAGTGAATTCCAAAGCTCATAGTGCCCTTTAGATAGCGCATTACTCTTTCCAGAGCCTACCAATGATCATCTCCCGGATTTGAGACAAACCAGCTCAGCTTGCTTACAGCAAATGAGATGTCAGGCCTCGTTGCACTAGCCAAGTACATCAATGAACCAATGATTTAGGAGTATCTCAGTTGATCCCTTGCTATTCTTCGGTTTTTCCTTAATAGCATGCTGGGATCATAAGGAGTAGGAGCTGGCTTGTAGTCACTATAGCCAAAGCGACTTAAAACTTTGTCCACATAGTGGGATTGTGCAATCCCACCCTCATCTCCTCTCAGTAGCTTAATGTTAAGAATAACATCAGCATCTCCCAAATCCTTCATTTCAAAGCTCTTGGACAGAAAGTCCTTGACCTCCTCAATCACATTGAGGCTGATCCCAAAGATCAATATGTCATCGACATATAAACACAAGATCACTCCTTCTCCCCCACCATAGCGATAGTACACACATTTGTCAGCTTCGTTCACAACAAAGCCAGTAGATGTAAGTGTGGTGTCAAACTTCTCATGCCATTGCTTAGGTGCTTGCTTAAGGCCATACAAGGATTTCAACAGTTTACACACCATTCCCACCTGACCTTCTAGTACATACCTGTCTTGTTGATCCATATAGATCTCCTCCTCCAGCTCACCGTTTAGGAAAGCTGTCTTAACGTCCATCTGATGGACGAGAAGACCATGAGAGGCTGCTCGAACAAGTAGTACTCGAATCGTGATCAAACGGGCAACTGGTAAGTAGGTGTCGAAAAAAATCCTCGCCTTCTTTTTGGGTATAACCCTGGCCACAAGCCTTGTCTTGTACTTTTCAATTGTACCATCAGGTCTAAGCTTTTTCTAGAAAACTCATTTGCATCCTACAGGCTTGCACCCATATGGACGCTCAACGACTTCCCAAGTACCAATAGACATAATTGAGTCCATCTCACTGCGTACTGCTTCCTTCCAGTAGTCAGCGTCAGGAGATGAATATGCCTTTTCTATGGTTCTTGGAGTGTCATCCACGAGGTATACAATGTAGTCATCTCCAAAGGATTTTGCAACCCTTTGTCTCTTACTCTTACGAGTATCTACAATATTATCCTCCTCAGGATTTCCCTCAGGCGTTTGATCATTGTGTTCTATCGGTGCAAAGTGCTTATGGGGTATGACAGTTTCATGATTAGAAGTGCTAGGTGTATTTTTCATGGGAAATTCATTCTCAAAGAATGTAGCATCTCTGGACTCAATAATTGTACCAACTCGCATGTCGGGTACTTCAGAGTTTACTACTAAGAATCTATAACCCACGCTGTGAATAGCATAACCAAGGAACACACAATCAACAGTATTCGGTCCAAGTTTACGCTTTTTGGCTATAGGTACATTTACCTTGGCCAAACAGCCCCATGTTCGTAGGTATGAGAGATTTAATCTCTTTCTTTCCCATTCCTCGAATGGTGTTACTTCCTTATGCTTCATTGGGATTTTATTTAGGACATGACAAGCAGTCAAAACTGCCTCACCCCACCATTCCTGGGAAAGTCTCGCAGTGTCTAACATGGCATTCACCATTTCAGTTAGAGTACGGTTCTTTCTTTCGGTTACCCCATTTGATTGGGGTGAATAGGGAGGTGTCCTCTCATGAATAATTCCAAACTCTTCGCAAAAAGATGTAAACTCATTGGAAAAATACTCTCCACCTCTATCAGACCTCAACCGTTTGATTTTCCTTTCAAGTTGGTTTTCTACCTTAGCTTTATATGTCTTAAAATAATGCAATGCTTCATCCTTTGTTTTCAATAGATACACATAACAAAATCTAGTGCAATCATCTATCAGTGTCATGAAATATTTCTTTCCCCCTTTAGTCAACACGCCATTCATTTCGCACAGATTGGAATGAAGAAGTTCTAGAGGTGCCAAATCTCTCGCCTCAGATGCCTTGTGAGGCTTGCGAGGTTGTTTCGATTGAACACAAGTATGGCACTTGGAACCTTTGACCAAAGTGAATTTTGGAATTAAACTCATGTTAGCCAAGCGTGTCATACAACCAAAATTCACATGACAGGGTCGCGAATGCCACACATTGGACTCATCATTCTCGCTAATATGGTTCACAACATTATTATTATTACGCATGTCATCCAAAGAAAAGTGGAACAAGCCTCCGCTGTCATAACCTTTTCCAATAAAAGTTCCATATTTAGATACGACACATTTATTGGATTCAAACACAAGTCTAAAACCTTCTCTACACAGTAGAGAGCCGCTAACTAGATTCTTCTTTATTGAAGGGACATGCTGCACGTTCTTCAGCTGCACGGTCTTTCCCGAAGTAAACTTCAGATCGACCGTACCAACACCATGAACAACCCATACATGAATATTAGCAAGTGACCCGTTTCCCATCAACAAGGAGGAACCTCTCCCGACCTGATAAGAAGAAAACAGGGAAATATCAGCACATACATGAATATTAGCACCAGTATCAATCCACCAATCAGGTGAATGAAAAACAGAGAGAACTGTAGGTAAAATTTTACCGTACCCCGATGTTCCTCCGCCCTCACTAATGACCATGTTGGCAGACTTCCTGTCTTTGCGCTCAGGACAGTCCTCGGCCCAATGCCCAGACTTGCCACACACAAAGCAGTCTCCCTTTGCCTTTCCCTTGCCTTTCTTCTTAAAATTGGTTCTAGCCTTAGGTTTGACATCAGACTTGACTTTCTTGCTATTGTGGGATGCATGAGTGTTCTTCTTCTGTACCATATTGGCACTAGAACCTCCCTCAACCTTTTTGCCCCGGTTGTCCTTTGCCCTCGCCTTCTCCTCAACACCCAAAGAGCCAATGAGATCAGAAACACGGAACTCTTGTCTCTTGTGCCTTAGAGAAGTGGCAAAGTCTGACCAAGAAGGTGGCAATTTGGCAATAATGCCACCCGCCACAAACTTGTCCGGCAACTCACACTTGTTGTTCTCAAGCTCCTTAGCCAGCATCTGAATCTCATGAGCTTGTTCCACTACAGAACGGTCATCGACCATCTTGTAGTCATAGAACTGCTCCATGACATACAGCTCGCTGCCGGCGTCGGAAACTCCGAACTTGGCCTCAAGTGCATTCCACATGTCCTTCCTTGAAGGTATGTGCATATACACGTCCACTATATTGTCAGCGAGTACACTGATCAATGCTCCACGGAACAGGCAATCCAAAGCCTCGAACTTAACCTTCTCCTCAGGAGAGACAGGTGGTTCACTTCGTTTACCCCGTGAAACATAGAAACATTACATCGCTGTCAACCACAGTAGTGCACTTGCTTTCCATCTCTTATAATTAGAACCATCAAAAGCATGTGGTTTCAGTGCAGTAGCAAAGCTAACTACCGAAAATGACCTATCAAGTTTTTGGATTGTTGGAAATATAGTCATATATCGGCATATTTTAATCTAAAATATTAAGACAATAATCATGGCATGAACAATGTGAGGTGATCTAGTGATAAAATTAAACATAACCAGGAGCATGCTTAGGATAGAATAAGCATCATCATCATAGAGAGAACGCAATAGTATTGCGACCAACAAAAGCAACAAACACAAAGATCATGGTAGAAAGTTATACCCTGTGAAAGTCCCTCCGCTGGATTGTACAGCACAGGCGCAAGGAGGAAGAACCAGCGTTTGGAAAGTTAGCGTGAAGATCTGATCAGGGTTCTCGGTTTCCTAATAACGCAGGAGATGAATCCGCCCGTTGCCGCAGTAACGGCACGATCAATGCGTATTGAATCGCCTGCCCGTTAGAGAGGCAATCACGTGGGGTTGGATTCCGGTCCGTTGCAAAATGATAGAGAGAGAGAGAGTCGCAGTCGCAACGCTCGCCTCGCCATGGCCACGGCCTCAGCCCGGGCCGGCCGGCTCGGCGCGCACGCGCGCGCGTGTGGCTTTCCGATCCCCACCTCAACCGGTCAACAGGGAACCTACAATAACTCCCAATTTAAGTTGAGATACTCCACTTTTAATTCCTAGGGTGGTATTATTATCCTTAACATTTATTATGGGCCCTTGAGATTTTAATAGAAAAATCGGGCCTAGCCTATTTATTCTAACAGTTCTCTCCTACCTCCTATCTTCCATGACTAAAGATATGCTTGTCCAAGTTGCTGCATGTACCACGGCGACGTCAGCATGGAGCATGGTTGAGGGGATGTTCTCCTCGATGACAAGGGCGCGATGCATCAATACGCGTCTCTCCCTCATAACTCTGAAGAAAGGCGACATGACGGTGGCCAACTACGTCGGCAAGATGCGTGCGCTGGCGGACGAGCTCGCGGTCACCGGCAAGGTGGTCGACGACGACGACCTCATCAGCTACATCATCGCCGGCCTCGACGAGGATTACGAACCTGTGATCCAATCCATTGTTGGGCGGCCAGACCAAGTTTCCGTCGGCGAGGCTTTTGCTCAGCTTTTAAGCTTCGAGCACAGGCTCCTGCTTCACCGTGGAGAAGAAAGCCAAGCATCGGCTAACAGCGCCAGCCACGGCTGCGGGCCGCGCGGCACAGGCAGCAACAACGTCACCAGCAACAACTGTACCCATGGCGGCAACTTCACCAACAGCAGCAGCCGCGGCGGAAGAGGCCGAGGCAACCCTAGCGGCGGTCGTGGCAGCCCTGCAATCATCGACAACAGACCTAAGTGTCAGCTATGCTACAAGAGAGGTTATACGGTAAAGGATTGTTGGTACCGTTACAATGAAAACTTTGTTCCCGATGAACGATTTGCAGGATCAGCAGCCTCATATGGTGTTGATACCAACTGGTATCTTGACACTGGCACAACAGATCATGTCACGGGCGACTTGGAAAAGTTGACAGTGCGTGACAAATACCATGGCAACGACCAAATTCACACAAGCGGTGCAGGTATGGAAATTAGTCATATTGGCAATTCTGTTGTTAAGACCCCTATTCGTAATCTCTATTTAAATAATATCCTATATGCTCCCAAGGCAAGTAAAAATCTTGTTTCAGCTTATCGCCTTACTTGTGATAATTTTGTCTTCATAGAATTATATCGTAAGTTTTTCTGTATCGAGGATCTGGCCACGAAGAGAACTCTACTTAGGGGGTCGATGTCATAAAGGACTATATGCTCTCCCACCTGCATCGCCAAGTCAACACCAAATAAAACAAGTCCATGGAGTGTTCACGCCATCCCTCGAGAGGTGGCATAGTCGTCTTGATCACCCTTCCTACACTGTTGTAGAGAAGGTCATTAAGAGTCATAAGTTAACCTGTTTAGATGCATCCAATAAAAGTTATGTTTGTGATGCATGTCAAAGAGCAAAAAGTCATCAATTGACCTTTCCTAGGTCTTCTAGTGAGTCTAAATATCCTTTGGAACTTATTTATTCAGATGTGTGGGGTGATGCACCACAATCTGTTGGTGGTTTTAAGTATTATGTGAGTTTTATTGATGATTATAGTAAATTTACATGGATATATTTACTTAAGTATAAATCTGATGTGTTTCAGAAGTTTCATGATTTTCAACAGTTAGTTGAAAGACTGTTCAATAGAAAGATTATAGCCATGCAAACTGACTGGGGTGGGGAATATCAGAAACTTCATACCTTCTTTCAAAAAGCTGGCATCACTCATCATATCTCTTGTCCTCACACTCACCAACAGAATGGGTCTGCTGAAAGAAAACATCGTCATATAGTTGAAGTTGGGCTTTCTTTGTTAGCTCACTCTTCCATGCCATTAAAATTTTGGGATGAAGCTTTTCTTTCTGCAATCTACTTGATTAATAGTATCCCTAGTAGAGTTCTCAAAGATATATCTCCATTAGAAAAACTTTTTGCAAAACAACCTGACTACAATGCTCTCCGTATGTTTAGTTGCTCTTGCTGGCCAAACTTACGCCCCTACAATAAACACAAACTCCAATTTCGCTATAGTATTTTTCATAAAGGGTTCAAGTGCCTTGATCTCTCTACTGGACGAGTTTACATTTCTCGTGATGTTATTTTTGATGAAACTAAATTTCCTTTTGCCAAGCTTCTCCCAAATGCAGGAGCTAGAGTCCGTGCTGAGATTACTCTGCTTCTAGATGCGTCGTCACTAGCTCCCATAGGTCAACAACAAAATTGTCATGTGAATAATTCTCCTGAAAATCCTGATGAAACTCATGCAGTTTTGCAGCAAGTCACAGATGCTACAGCGCCATGCAACGATGCTGGACCAGAGTCCGCATCCTCCTCCGCAGCTGCAACACACCAGTCCTCGGGATCGACACAGCTGCCGACGTCACCCTCTGCGCCATCTGCTCCGGCTTCACCACGTGCTCACTCTCCTTGTGGTGGTGGCACGTCTTCCTCCACATCGGCGCACACCGAAGTCGCGGCCTCCACAGCGTCATCATCCTCTCCTGCGGCAGCTCCTGTGTCGGGATCTTCTGCGGCCGGGGGCAACTCTTCTACTCAGGAGCAAACCACAGAGAATCCCTCAACATCTGTCACAGCAGCTGAGATCAATGATGGCAGTGATCCTTATCGTCCTCGCACACGTCTGCAAAGTGGGATCAGGAAGGAAAAAGTCTACACTGACGATACGGTTAAATGGGGTTTTTTTATCTATACTAGTGAGCCACAAAATTTACAAGAATCTTTAAATAATAATAATTGAAAAGAGACGATGGATGCAGAGTATTTGGCACTAATTAAAAATAAAACCTAGCATTTAGTTCCTCCTCAGAAAGGCAGGAATATCATTGATTGTAAATGGGTATATAAAATTAAAAGGAAGCAGAATGGTAGTCTAGATAGATATAAAGCTCGCCTAGTTGCAAAAGGTTTTAAGCTGAGGACACCTTTAGTCCTGTTGTTAAAGGAGCTACTATTAGGATTATCTTGTCCGTTGCAGTCTCAAGGGGATGGAGTCTCAGACAACTTGATGTACAGAATGCTTTTCTTCATGGAGTTCTTGAAGAAGAGGTTTATATGAAGCAGCCGCCAGGTTATGAAAGTTCCTCTAATCCTAATTATGTTTGTAAGCTGGATAAAACTTTATATGGTCTGAAGCAAGCACCCAGGGATTGGTACTCTAGGTTGAGTAACAAGCTTTATGATCTTGGTTTTAGAGGATCTAAGACAGATACATCGTTATTCTTTTATAGTAAAGGAGATTTAACCATATCATGTTTCTGCTTATCTATGTTGATGATATAATTGTTGTGAGCTCAAAGAAGGATGCAATACCAGCTTTATTACAGGATCTTCAAAAGGAGTTTGCTCTTAAGGATCTTGGTGATCTACACTACTTTCTTGGTATAAAGGTAACAAAGCTTTCCAATGGAATATTATTAACCCAGGAGAAATATGTATCTGATTTATTGAAAAGAACTGGTATGAGTGACTGCAAGTCAGTTAATACACCTTTATCTCCTAATGAGAAATTGGTTGCTAACGAGGGTACAGTTTTGGGACAAAATGATGCTACTCAATATAGAAGTATTGTAGGAACTTTACAGTATTTAACTTTGACTAGACCAGATATTGCTTTCTCAGTAAATAAGGTATATCAGTTTCTTCATGCTCCAACTACTCTACATTGGGCAGCAGTTAAGAGAATTCTAAGATATTTGAGACAATGTACAAAACTTGGACTCAAGATATGTTAGTCTAAGTGCTTACTCTGATGCAGACTGGGCAGGATGTCTTGATGACAGAAGATCTACCGGTGGTTTTGCTGTATATTTGGGAGACAACTTAGTATCCTAGAATGCTAAGAAACAAGCTACAGTGTCAAGATCTAGCACTGAAGCTGAGTATAAAGCTTTGGCTAATGCTACAGCAAAAATTATGCGGGTGCAAACACTTTTACAAGAGTTACATATAAGCAGTCCTTCTACAGCGTAGTTGTGGTGTGATAATATGGGAGCAAGGTACCTATCCTTTAATTCTGTTTTTCATGCTAGAACTAAACATATTGAAGTTGACTATCATTTTGTTCGAGAAAGAGTAGCACAGAAGCTTTTGCAGGTAGATTATGTTTCTACAAGAGATCAAGTGGCAGATGGTTTTACTAAACCTCTTTCTGTTAGACAGCTAGAAAATTTTAGATACAATCTCAACTTAGGAAAGTTGTGATTGAGGGAGGGTGTTAGATGATATGGTTTCTAGAGATAAGAATAGATTAGTTGGCACTTGTGATATCTTCCTATCCAATGTATGCCGATTGTGTTCCTGATTATCCGGGTTTGTTGGAACTGATTTGGAACCGATCGGTGAGATTGTAAGTGCCACGGCGAGGGCTATTCTCGCCTGACGGAGCGTGGGGCTCCTCACCGGGAGACCGCGCAGGCCCCCCTTTGCCGGTTCGGCCGGGGGCCCTGGGTGAGATTCTAAGCTCCTAGTCTGTGTGTGGAAGGTTCGCGAGAATGGAAACACACAAGACACGGGCGATGTATACAGGTTCGGGCCGCTGAGAAGCGTAATACCCTACTCCTGTGTTTTTGTGGATCTATGTATGAAGAAGCTACAAAAGAGCTGGAGAACCAGAGAGCTCTTACTCTCTCCCTCTCTGATCGTTCTGGATTCGAAAATCAATCACCCTTCTAAGTGGGCAAGGTCCTCCTTTTATACCTCAAGGGGATACCACATGCACCATCTCTCTCTTTTTTGTGGGGACTTATCCTATCTTTTCATAAACAGACGGAGACTTGTATGGTTGCCGTCCGAATGACCTTCTGATGGGACAGCCCATACCTACCTCCACTTCCGCCGGAAGCAGGCGCGACGTGGGAACATGGCTGTCTGCTGACGACATGATCAGTGTCAGACCGGTCACAAATCGGTCATTCTTGTCCACCACGCGTCAGTTTATCAATCTGCATGTTCGCCCCTCTTCATACAATGTCTTGCTTGTAATGGTTAGGATGAAGCCTGGTATATATCTGACCGGGACCAACGTGCCATCTCCAGGAGCTAACACGCCGGCTCCGGCTAGGGACGAGTGCTTGGAGGCTCTCATCCTGACGGGATGGGGCGAGGCGTACGTCAGACCGCCTGTCGCCACCTAACCCACGATCTGATCGGTCTGTGACTGGTCACAGACCGGATAAACGAGCGCGCTGCACTGCGTTACATGCGGCGTGACGCGCTCGTCCAAACCGCAATAAATGTGGTTAGGTGAGCCCCACTATGCTCACCTACCCCATATACGCGGCGCAAAACCCACAAGGGGTCGGGGCGCCTCGGCCCTCGGGGCCGAGACGGGAGCGGTCCGACCCCTCGGGGAGACAAAGAGAAGGGCGGCCGTATCACCCTCGGGCCCGACCCCCCCCCCCCGAGGGGGTTAGGCCACGTGGGTGATCGTGTCTGCCTCAAGTCTCTAAGTCATGATACTCCCGGTCCCATGTCACCGACAGTAGCCCCCGGCGTTATGCCAGGGCGATCGCCCTCCTCGAGGGAAGCGGTCGGGCGTGACGCCACTTCCTAAGGCCTGGTGACATGGTGGGGCCGGTCTAAAAATCGGGACAAGCCGGTTCGTTTTTCCTGGAGATATGGTGATGGCGCTTTGGTCGGCGAGCGTAATTAACGCGCGCACGAGATGTTCCATCTCGACTGCCACAGCCGCATATCCACCTCATGCACCGCAAACGGGCGAATGGGATTAGTGGAAGCGTGGGCGCGAGAAATGAGGGGGCAAGATAGTGGGCGCGAGAAACGAGGAGCCGGGCACAGCGTTGGCAAGGGTATAAAGTCGCCGAGGAAGAGATTTGCTTCCTTTCTCTCGCCATTATTCCCCTTGTCTTCGCCGCTTGCGCCCTAACTCCTTGTTTCCTGTGCCCTACCTTCGCCACACGCGCTCGCTCTTAAACATCTCTTCCTCCGGCGTCATGGCACGGGGCTCCGCTTTGCTTGATGGTAGCGTGCTGCCGCCTTCCCGCATCGTGAGCGAGAGGCAGGCCGGGCTGCCGCGCCGCTTCATGCCGGAATCTGCCACCGGCCGGGAGATAGTTACGCTGGGCGAGGGACGCCCGGCGCCATGCTACCCGGGGCGGTCCGTCTTCTTCCTCCCTTTTGCAATGGCAGGGCTGGTTCCGCCATTTTCTTCTTTCTTCATGGATGTTCTGGAGTTTTACGATCTCCAGATGGCGCACCTCACCCCCAACGCGGTAATGACATTGGCCACCTTCGCGCACCTGTGCGAGATGTTCATCGGGGTGCGCCCATCCCTTCGGCTGTTCCGGTGGTTCTTCACCGTACAGTCGGTGTCGCCGCCGTCGGTGGTTAGTGGCTGCTACTTCCAGCCGCGGGGGCCGGTGTTGAACCGCTACATTCCCTGCGTCCTCCGCAAGAAGTGGGATGACTGGAAGAGCGACTGGTTCTACACCCCCTCGCCGACAAAGCGCGCCTCCGACTTCCGAGCCAGCCCCCGGCGCAGGCCTCCAGCTGGCGGGCGCCGGTAGATCTGGGAGATGGCTATGACGCCGTCCTCGACCGCCTGGCGGGCCTGCGATCCCTGGGGCTCACAGGGGCCATGGTGTACGGCGACTATCTTCGTCGCCGGATCACGCCACTCCAGCGGCGCGCCCGGGGTGCCTGGGAGTACACCGGGTCCGAGGACTGTATGAGGACCCACCGGGGGGTCAAATGGGACTGGGTCCCCGAAGACTTCAAGGTAATGATCCAACGGGTGCTGAATCTCAGCTCCGCGGAGGCATCCCTCATCCCCCAAGGAGTCCTCCCCCTCTGCAGCGATCCAGATCGCGCCAACATCCTGACCATCATGCAGGCGGTCGGGGCGTCGGAGGAGCGGGCGCCTCGAGGCCACGATGGCTCGGGCGGGAGCCGCAGGGGGGGAACAATCTACCCCGGAAGGGGGTCGTGCTTCTGGGCCCCGTGATGGGGGCTCGGGGGGCAGCCGCCCTGCCGACGCCCGAGGGAAGAGAAAGCAAGAGGGTACTTCCTCCCCATCTCCTCCCCGAGGGGGCGGGGCGGCGCGTGTCAGCAGCAGGCGCCCGGAGGGGGCCACGCCGACACCGCAGCCCGAGGGGGAGCGGAAGAAGAAACGGCTCCGCAAGATGGGGGGGACAGAACCATCCCGGGGAAACCTCATTTCCCCTCCAAGGTGGTCGTTTAACCGACCCCCTCGCAGGTTCGTCCCACGCCCATTGTGGCTATATTCATTCTTCCAACACAAGTTTTCATTCACCCATCTTGTTTGTCTTCTGGCTTTTCTTCTGCTTCAGCGAGATCCCGTCGCGTCCCTCCCGCCATTCCAAGTCCGGCCAGTCTGAGGCCGAGGACCCGGCGACCACAGAGGCCCGGAGGTGGGAATCTGACCGGCGAGAAGCCGCGGATCGCCTTCGGGAAGCCGAGGAGGCCGCTCGGGAGGCCGCCCGGGCTCGCCAGACCGAGGAAGCCGCTCGGGAGGAGGCCGGACTCCGCCAGGCCGAGGCGACGACATCCTCCGAGGCGACCCGTGAAACTGACCGGCAAGAGGCCGAGGATCGCCTTCGAGAAGCCGAGGAAGCTGCCCAGGTGGCCGTCCGAGCTCGCCAAGCTGAAGAAGCCGCTCGGGAGGAGGCTAGACTTCGCCAGGCCGAGGCGACAACGACTTCCGAGGCAACTCGCGGCGAGGCCGTGGGTGCATCGCTTGGGCCCACTCCCTCGTGCGACGCTCAGGACAAACCAGGTCCGGGGGACATCCCCGAGTCCGGCACGTCCATCGGCGGGCCAAGCCGCGCGGCATCCTCTTCGAGGCGGCTCTTCCCCACGCCTTCCGTTGCTCCACTGAGCGCAGAACCCCTTCTGCAGGCCTTGGCCGTCGCAAACACCACGGTGTTGGACGGGTTAAGTGCCCAGGTGGAGGCCCTGCAAGCAGAGCGGGCGGAGCTCGACGCCGCATGGGCGCGTGTCGAAGAGGGGCGACGCTCGGTGGAGGCCATGGTGGAGGTGGGCCGCAAGGCACACCGCCGGCACGTCTTAGAGCTCGAAGCCCATCGGAAGGTGCTGGGGGAGATCGCCAAGGAGATGGAGGAGGAGCGGGGGGCTGCCCTCATCGCCACCACCGTGATGAACGAGGCGCAGGACACCCTCCGCCTTCAATACGGGAGCTGGGAGGCGGAGCTAGGGAAGAAGCTCGACGCCGCCCAGGGGGTCCTTGACGCTGCCGCTGCCCGAGAACGGCGGGCGGCGGAGACCGAGGTGGCATCCCGGCGGCGCGAAGAAGCCCTTGAGGCCCGTGCCATGGCGCTGGAAGAGCGTGCCTGTGCCGTGGAGAGGGACCTGGCGGATCGCGAGGCCGCCGTTACCATCCGGGAGGCAACGCTGACTGCGCACGAGGCCGCCTACGCCGAAGAGGAGTCCGCGCTCCGCCTCCGCGAGGACGCGCTCACCGAGCGGGAGCGAGCTCTCGAGGAGGCCGAGGCCACGGCGCAACGGCTGGCGGACAGCCTGTCCCTCCGCGAGGCAGTGCGGGAGGAGCAGGCGCGCCGTAATCTAGAAGGTGCCCGCGCCGAGAGGGCCGCGCTGAATCAGCGGGCCGCTGAGCTCGAGGCGCGGGAGAGGGAGCTGGACGCGAGGGCGCGCAGCGGCGGGGCGGCCGCGGGCGAAAGCGACTTAACCGCCCGCCTCGCAGCTGCCGAACACACCATCGCCGATCTGCAGGGCGCGCTAGACTCGTCCGCCGGGGAGGTCGAGGCCCTCCGCTTGGCAGGCGAGGTAGGGCCCGGCGTGCTTCGGGACGCCGTCTCCCGTCTAGACCGCGCCGGCCGGCAGGCGGGCCTCTGGGGCGGGCGGACTGCGAAGTACGCCGCCAACCAGGGGGGCCTCGCCCAGCGCCTCTCGGAGATAGCCGGGACTCTCCAACGGCTTCCCGAGGAGCTCAAGAGGACGATTAAGTCATCCTCGAGGGACCTCGCCCGAGGAGCGGTGGAGCTCGTACTGGCGAGTTACCAAGCCAGGGATCCCGACTTCTCCCCATGGACGGCGCTGGACGAGTTCCCTCCCGGGACCGAGGACGGCGCGCGCGCGCAGGTCCGGGACGCCGCCGACCATATCGTCCACAGCTTCGAGGGTTCGGCCCCTCGGCTCGCGTTCGCCCTCAACTCCGACGAGGAGGACGATGACGGCGGAGTGGGCGACAATGGCGACGAGGCTGGCGACCCGGGTGCATCGGAGTGAGCCCCCAGGCCCCCGCCAATCTTTAAATAGTTTCTTCTTTTCTTCTTCCGAGGCCTTCGGGCCCCTTTCTTGTATAGACTAACTTAATCTGCAATCAAATAAAGAGGAAAATTTTTTGTGTCAATTCTATTTGTTGTGTGTATGAGACGAGGATGGTCTGTGCCGCGGTCCTTTTGTGTCTTGGCTTGAACAAGGGCTCGTGCCCAGGTCCTAGTCCTCAAATGGCTCGGGTCGGGGCTTGTGCCTGGGGAGATCCACATGTCGAGACTGGCCAGGCCGGGAGCGTGATGACCGAGGGTTATGGGTGACCCGATTGTGGGTTTTTGCCGATTCCCCCCCGGAGTTCACCACGCCCCGGGGCACGGCTCGGTTCTGGGTCCCGTTTGGCGATTTTAGCCGACCCGAGCCCCCGAGGGCAGGATTGAACACGAGTGACCTATTTCAAGTCAAGATCCTTCAAAAGGAAACAACAGCACAGATACAGCCTTTAGGAAATCGAAAATACTTTTATTGAAATACAAATATAAGAGAAATAAGAATATGCATATGTGGTAGCCCCCGGCCAACCCTGCACGCCCGAGGGGGGTGCGGGGTTGGCCCGAGCCCGAAACCTGACACCCGATCCCCCTTTAGGGGTAGAAGCGACGAAGGTGTTCGATGTTCCACGGGTTAGGCAACTCTGTGCCGTCGCCCGTGGCCAGCCGAACGGAGCCCGGCCGGGGGACGCCGATCACTCGATACGGACCCTCCCACATTGGTGAGAGCTTGCTCAATCCAGCACGCGTTTGGACGCGACGTAGGACGAGGTCGTCGACACAGAGTGATCGGGCCCGGACGTGGCGCTGATGGTAGCGCCGCAGGCTCTGCTGGTAGCGCGCGGCTCGGAGGGCCGCGCGCCGCCTTCGCTCTTCCAAGTAGTCGAGGTCATCTCTGCGAAGCTGATCTTGATCAGCCTCGCAGTACATGGTGGCCCGAGGGGAGCTCAGGGTGAGCTCGGATGGGAGAACCGCTTCCGCGCCGTAGACGAGGAAGAAAGGCGTTTCCCCGGTTGCTCGGCTTGGCGTGGTTCGGTTCGCCCAGAGCACCGCTGGCAACTCCTCGATCCACGAATCGCCGTGCTTCTTGAGGATGTTGAAGGTCTTGGTTTTAAGGCCTCTGAGGATTTCCGCATTGGCGCGCTCCACTTGGCCGTTGCTTCTGGGGTGGGCAGGTGAGGCGAAGCAGAGCTTGATGCCCATGTCTTCGCAGTAGTCGCCGAAAAGTTCACTAGTGAATTGGGTGCCGTTATCCGTAATAATACGGTTAGGCACTCCAAACCGGGCTGTGATGCCCTTAATGAATTTAAGTGCGGAGTGCTTATCGATCTTGACGACCGGATAAGCCTCGGGCCACTTAGTGAACTTGTCGATCGCGACATACAGATACTCAAACCCGCCCGGGGCCCGCCTGAACGGTCCCAGGATATCGAGCCCCCAGACAGCAAATGGCCATGAAAGTGGTATGATCTGCAGGGCCTGGGCCGGCTGATGGATTTGCTTGGCGTGGAATTGACACGCTCTGCATCGCCGGACCAGGTCGACCGCATCATTGAGAGCTGTCGGCCAATAGAAACCTTGTCGAAAGGCTTTGCCAACCAAGGTGCGCGAGGCGGAGTGGGATCCGCATTCGCCTTCATGGATATCGGCAAGAAGCTCGACGCCTTGTTCCCGAGGAATGCACTTCAGGAGGATTCCGTTAGCCGCGCGCCGATAGAGGGTCCCTTCTACCAGCACGTAGCGTTTGGAGATGCGTTGGACGCGTTCACTCCCTTCGCGGTCCTCGGGTAGAGTCTTATCTGTGAGGTATGCTTGGATCTCAGCGATCCAAGCAATCAATCTAAGGGAGCTGGGAGCGCTCCCCTCGAGTCCCGAGGCCTGGACTCCGACGGGCATCGGGGGCCTGTCAGGCGCGTCCGTCTCCCCTAAGGGGTCGGGTCGCGCCGACGGCTGGGCAAGCCTTTCTTCAAAGGCGCCCGGTGGGGTCTGGGCTCGCGAGGAAGCGAGCCGTGAGAGTTCGTCGGCAACCGTGTTATCCCGTCTAGGCACGTGCCGAAGCTCTATCCCGTCAAAATGGCGCTCCATACGCCGTACTTGGCGCACGTAAGCGTCCATCTGCAGGTCAGAGCACCGGTACTCCTCACAGACCTGGTTAACGACCAGCTGGGAGTCGCCTAACACCAGGAGGCGGCGGATCCCCAGTCCAGCTGCCACCCTGAGTCCCGCAAGGAGTCCCTCGTACTCTGCCATATTATTGGTCGCCCGAAAGTCAAGGCGAACCAAATATCTGAGGACGTCTCCGCTCGGCGAGGTCAACGTGACCCCCGCACCGGCGCCCTGAAGAGACAGGGAGCCGTCGAACTGCATCACCCAGTGGGCGGTGTGAGGCAGCTGTGAGGGGCCCGAGCTGGCCTCGGGGACTGAGACGGGCTCTTGAGCTGGGGTCCACTCTGCCACAAAATCGGCGAGGGCCTGGCTCTTGATAGCGTGGCGTGGTTCAAAGTGCAAATCAAACTCAGAAAGTTCGATTGCCCATTTCACCACCCGTCCAGTACCCTCTCGATTATGCAAGATTTGGCCGAGGGGGTAAGACGAAACCACCGTGACCCGATGCGCCTGGAAATAATGGCGCAGTTTCCTCGAAGCCATCAGAATAGCGTAAAGCATCTTCTGGGCCTGAGGGTATCGGGTCTTGGCGTCCCGGAGGGCCTCACTAACAAAGTAGACGGGCCGCTGCACCTTTCGGTGGGGCCGATCCTCTTCGCTAGGGGCCACATCCCTGGGGTGCTCTTTGTCCAAGCGGCCTCGCGGGGTGCACTCGTCTTCTGTGCCGACGACCTCGGGGTCGGAGGACGACAGGGGCGGCCTTCCCACAGTGGCCTCGGGGCCGTCCTGGGGGTCGGGGGCTCCTGGCGTCGTCGGACAAGCGGGCAAAGGGCCAACTCCGGTCGTCATGGGCCTTAGGCCACCGTTCGGCTCGGGGGCCTCTTCTCCCTGCTCTCTCCCGGGTCGAGTCGGCACAGGGTTAGCCTCGGGGTCAGAGGGCGATAGGTGCGGCCTTCCCGTAGTGGCCCTCGGGCCATCCTGGGGGTCGGGGGCACCTGGCACCGTCTGACAAGCGGGCAGAGGGCCTGCTCCGGTCGTCGGGGGCCTTGGGCCACCGTTCGGCTCGGGGGCCTCTCCTCCCTGCTCTCTCCCGGGCCAAGCCAGCACAGGGTGGGGGTGCGCGGAATGAGGATTGTCCTCATCGCGCTCCACAACCAACGCCGCACTAACCACTTGCGGGGTCGCCGCTAAGTAGAGTAACAAGGGTTCATTTGGCTCCGGGGCGACCAGAACTGGGGGAGAGCTGAGATACGCCTTCAACTGAGTGAGGGCACGTTCAGCTTCCTCCGTCCAAGTAAACGGCCCGGAGCGTTTGAGGAGCTTAAATAAGGGTAGCGCCTTCTCTCCCAGCCTCGATATGAACCGACTTAGGGCGGCCATGCAACCGGTGACGCATTGCACATCCCTAAGCTTGCTGGGGGGGCGCATCCGCTCTATAGCTCGTATCTTCTCGGGGTTGGCCTCGATGCCTCGGGCAGAGACCAAAAACCCGAGAAGCTTGCCCGCAGGTACACCGAACACGCACTTATCGGGGTTCAGTTTTATGCGGGCGGAGCGGAGACTCTCAAAAGTTTCCACTAGATCCGAGAGTAAGGTCTCTTGGTTGCGCGTCTTTACAACCAAGTCATCGACATAAGCCTCAACATTACGTCCTATTTGGCTACCCAAAGAAATTCGAGTAGTACGTTGAAAAGTAGGACCTGCATTCTTTAACCCGAAGGGCATTGTCGTATAACAATAAATTCCTATGGGGGTAATGAATGCAGTTTTTTCCTCATCCTCCCTAGCCATGCGAATCTGATGGTAACCAGAGTATGCATCTAGAAAACACAAAAGATCGCACCCCGCTGTGGAGTCGACAATCTGATCTATGCGAGGCAGGGGGTAAGGGTCCTTAGGACATGCCTTGTTAAGGTCGGTGTAGTCGATGCACATCCGAAGCTTGCCGTTCGCCTTGGGAACGACCACCGGGTTCGCCAGCCACTCCGGATGGATGACCTCGCGGATGAATCCGGCCTCCAGAAGTCGCGCCACCTCCTCGCGGATGAAGGCTTGACGTTCCGGGGCCTGCCGCCGTACTTTCTGCCGGACCGGCCTTGCGCCCGACCGCACGGCGACACGGTGCTCAATCACCTCCCTGGGGACTCCGGGCATATCCGCCGGTCTCCATGCGAAGACGTCAGCGTTTGCCCGCAGGAAAGAGACAAGCGCGTCTTCCTATTTGCCGTCCAGAAGACCACCGATCCGTGTGGTCTTGGACGGGCCGTCGCCCAGGGCAACCTCCTTGACCGGGACCTCGTCGCATGTGACTATCCGCTGCCTCGGGGCGGCGGGGGCAGAGGTGCCAAGCCTCTCGTCGCCTCCCTCGGGCTTGGACGCGGCGGTGAGGTGGTCCGCGCGCTGCTCCATACAAGCAAGCGCGACTTTGAGGTCGCCATGGACAGAGATGGGGCCACCGGGGCCCGGCATCTTCATCTGGAGGTAGGCGTAGTGGACTGCCGCCATGAACTTCACCAACGCGGGCCTCCCTAGGACCGCGTTGTAGGGCAGACTGAGGTCCGCCACATCAAAGTTCACCCGCTCCGTGCGGAAGTTGGCGGATCCACCGAAGGTGACCGGGAGGTCGATATGACCTAGCGGCCAAGTGTGACCCGGCGTCACACCGATAATCGGCTGGGACGGCCGGAGCACCATCCCCGGGGCCTTGATAGCGTCAAAGGCTGCGGGGGAAAGGATGTTGAGGGCTGCTCCCCCATCAATGAGGACATGCCCCAGCTTCACGTTGCAAACAGTGGGGGAAACCACCATTGCGATCTGTCCTCCCCGGGCAACGCATGGTGGGTGGTCGGTCTGGTCGAAGGTGAGGGCAACCTCCGACCACCGCGCCCGGCGCGTCGCCTCATGAGTAGGGGCCGCGGCCAGAAGCTCTCGCTTCATGGCCTTGAGGCTCCGGCGAGAAACGTGAGCACACGCTCCCCCATCGACAGTGGCAATGGTGGCCCCAGGCTCTTGGAAACCTAGGTCATCATCGCCATCATCGATGTCCTCGGCGGGGGCCTTCTGCTTGGCCTCACTTCGTCGATTGCCGGAAGGAACCGCCGGGGACTTGCCCTCTCGGCGCTCCTGCCTCCTCTCCTCCTCCCACTTCCTCGTCCGCTCAGCCAAACTTTTGACTGCGCGGCAGTCCGCGAGGTCGTGAAGGGAGGTGTTGTGGACGATGCACCACTTGCCGGTTGGGCGCTCCCTACTGGGAGTGCCGGCCTCCTTCTTTTTGTCGCTCGCAGGCCTCCCCTTTCGGGTGGCCCGCGAAGCGCCCTCGACGGCGAGGACATGACCCTCGTCGTCGGAATGGGCTGACCTCTTCTTCCTCCTCCTGTCACGCCGCCCTGTCCGAGCAGCGGATCCGGGGGCGGCCGAAGCTGCCACACCGGAACCGGAGGGGTTCCAGGTCCATGCCTCTTCCTTACGAGCCACTCGGTCCGCGAGCTGAAAAAGCTCCGCGGTAGTCTAGGGCTCTTTGGAGGCGATCTTTTCGAGCATGCGGTTGTGCCGCACACCCCCCCTGAACGCGTAGATCACCGCGTGTGCAGGGATGCATGGTATGGTGTTGCGGACTTGACAGAACCGCTGAATGTATGAGCGAAGTGACTCATCATCCCTTCGCTGGACTGCATGTAAGTCCGCTTCTTCACCTGGGCGCGGATATGTGCCTTGAAAGTTCATGGTGAACTGTTGGCACAAATCCTCCCAAGAGTGGACGGACGCGGGTGGCAAGTTCATTAGCCAACCCCGTGCCTGTCCCTTCAGGGCCATGGCAAAGAAATTCGCCATGACCCTGTCGTCACCCCCGGCGGCCTCGATCCCGGTCGTGTAGACCTGGAGAAACTCGGCGGGGTTGACGCTCCCGTCATATTTTTCGGCGATAGTGGGCCGGAACCTTAGGGGCCAACAGACGTTCCGAAGGCTCGCCACAAAGGCTCTACAGCCGACACCACCAACCGGGGGCACGGAGGGCTGATCCCCGCGTCCGTGTTGATGTGACACTCCGGACGAGGAGGCGCCCTCCGTTGCGTGGGCAGAACGCCGGCCATTACGCCGGCGCTCGATACTGATGCGGGCATCCGGCCCCCCACGCAGATCTTCCTGGGTCGGAGGCGCTAACGAAGGAGTGGCGGCTGAATGGCAAGCAACAGCCGCCGCTCGCCGCGCCCTCCGCCTTGACGACACGGAGCCGGTGGTAGCAGCGCCAGAGGTCTTGGTGGCGGAGGACCGCCCACCAGCACCTAGGCGCTGCCGTGCCGTCATGACCAAGTTGGCCACATCGTCCAGCCAACGTTGGGCTGGAGACTCCGGGTCAGGGACAATGGGCGGGTGATGTAGGAGCGCGCCCGCAGCTTGGAGCGCGCCCTGGGGCGTGCTGCCGTCGCCATAGACGAGGAGGCGACGCTCCCCATCTCGCCGCCCTTCCCCATCACCCGTGGATGTCGAAGTCGCGGATCCTTCGACCCTCTCGAGCGCCTCCTCCCCCCTAGGACTTTGGCGTGGAGGGGGCGGTGGAGTACGAGCTCGACGGCGTGGGTTCGGCTCCCCGTCGTCACCGCTAACACTCGGAGAGAGGTTGTGCGCCTTTGCTTGTTCGGCCATTGGGCTGAACAGGAAAAGCTTGGCGCACACGAAAGAATGCGAGAGCTTAGAAAAACACACGCAAAGCCCCCTACCTGGCGCGCCAGATGACGGAGCGTGGGGCTCCTCACAGGGAGACCGCGCAGGCCCCCCTTTGCCGGTTCGGCCGGGGGCCCTGGGTGAGATTCTAAGCTCCTAGTCTGTGTGTGGAAGGTTCGCGAGAATGGAAACACACAAGACACGGGCGATGTATACAGGTTCGGGCCGCTGAGAAGCGTAATACCCTACTCCTGTGTTTTTGTGGATCTATGTATGAAGAAGCTACAAAAGATCTGGAGAACCAGAGAGCTCTTACTCTCTCCCTCTCTGATCGTTCTGGATCCGAAAATCAATCACCCTTCTAAGTGGGCAAGGTCCTCCTTTTATACCTCAAGGGGATACCACATGCACCATCTCTCTCTTTTTTGTGGGGACTTATCCTATCTTTTCATAAACAGACGGAGACTTGTATGGTTGCCATCCGAATGACCTTTTGATGGGACAGCCCATACCTACCTCCACTTCCGCCGGAAGCAGGCGCGACATGGGAACATGGCTGTCTGCTGACGACATGATCAGTGTCAGACCGGTCACAAATCGGTCATTCTTGTCCACCACGCGTCAGTTTATCAATCTGCATGTTCGCCCCTCTTCATACAATGTCTTGCTTGTAATGGTTAGGATGAAGCCTGGTATATATCTGACCGGGACCAACGTGCCATCTCCAGGAGCTAACACGCCGGCTCCGGCTAGGGACGAGTGCTTGGAGGCTCTCATCCTGACGGGATGGGGCGAGGCGTGCGTCAGACCGCCTGTCGCCACCTAACCCACGATCTGATCGGTCTGTGACTAGTCACAGACCGGATAAACGAGCGCGCTGCACTGCGTTACATGCGGCGTGACGCGCTCGTCCAAACCGCAATAAATGTGGTTAGGTGAGCCCCGCTATGCTCACCTACCCCATATACGCGGCGCAAAACCCACAAGGGGTCGGGGCGCCTCGGCCCTCGGGGCCGAGACGGGAGCGGTCCGACCCCTCGGGGAGACAAAGAGAAGGGCGGCCGTATCACCCTCGGGCCCGACCCCCCCCCCCCCCCGAGGGGGTTAGGCCACGTGGGTGATCGTGTCTGCCTCAAGTCTCTAAGTCATGATACTCCCGGTCCCATGTCACGGACATCGCCTATATTAACAAAGGTGCAGCCCCAAGAGGGGTTCAACGCTTCCCATCTATTTTCTTCATAGTCTCATCTTGTCGAGTCAAGACTCACCACTATATATGTGTCTTGGCTTGATCATTGACAAAAATGAGAAATAAGCCTAGCATATTTCTTAGTACAAAGATCTAGTGCTATTTTTTCTTGTCGTTGAAGCTCTAAAGCATGAGGATTATATATGGAGACAGAAACTGAAAATGAACGGGTACTTCATAAATACATGAATTACATTTGCACCGCCCAAACCTTGACAACAGATGGATGCAAACTAATCCTGCAAATTATATCTATATTTCTGCTTGACACTCTGCTGCGAATCCGAAAACCTCTGAATCTCATGTCCCAATCCCACTAAAGATGGGGAGCTGATCCATTTTTACCTCAGGGCAAAAGATGGTGTGTCTATTTCAACAGCCCTGTGGTCATTAAGCTTTGCTGCAGGTAACTTTGGTTGGAAGAGTTACTTTTCTTGGAAAATTTGATACTATTTGGCTTCCATTCCATGTTTCTTAACAAAAGAAAATTTAGTTACGATTGGAAATAACCCTTTTGATATCTTATTCTTCATCCAGATATATACAAAGTTAGGAAACAGTAGTTACTTGACTTTGCAAAAGGCATTCTGCACCGAGCTATATAGAAGCAAGTTCATTACATTTTCAGTTACTTGAACTCTTAAGACTACATCTTGTTCTTGTGAAGACTGTGAGTACACCATTGCTCTGTTTTTTTTCTTTTTCCAGCCGGTTCTCTGTTTCCATTCATGTTGTTTTACCTTGAGTCATGTTCAACATTATGACACATCCATTTTAAAAATTCATCAGCCACAGAAGGCAGATTTGCCTCACCAAACTCTAGCCTCCTAATAAACAAGCTCACAAGGATACCATCCCAGATCTCCAGTGGATGAATATAATTAGCTTTGATAAATGGTACTCCCTCCGTTTCATAATATAAGACTTTCTAGCATTATCCACATTCATATATATGTTAATGAATCTAGACACACATATATATATATCTAGATTCATTAACATTTATATGAATATAGTCAATGCTAGAATGACTTACATTATGAAACGGAGAAAGTAGCCCTAAATATATATACCCCTTTGAGAATATTTTCTAGCTTCTTACTGGGAGTGACTTTAAAGTGTTCTTTTTCATGTTCTCATTTGTACGAATTAAAATCAGACATCAGGGGTTTCATAATTTCATTAGACAAAGCCGAATACCACAAATTTAATTAGACTCCTATGGATTGGTTGGACAACTTAAAAACAAAGTTCTCGTGTGCAATGTAGATCTTGGATGTCGATGGTTTTATCTATGAGAACTAATTTCCTGAGTTTCTTCCAACAATTATTGTTGTTGTAAAACGTTGGTCGATTCTACTGAATATTATTATTCTGGTGATACAACATGATAGTTCACGGATTAGATCTAAGACGCCGGCCCGTAGGCCTTGTGTTATGAAAATAGATGCACAACGGAGACACGAATTTTTACGTGAAAAACCCTTGCGGGAAAAAACCACGGGCACCAATGATCACTATAGAGGAGTTGGATACATACGTAGGGGATACATTGGGCTGTCACATTCTTCCCGTGCGGTTTACAAGGGATATATATAGGTGAAATTTAGGAGTCCTGGTAGGCAAAGACACGAAGTCCTTGTATGAAACTAATACTATAATGCAGAGTCCTATTAGAAAACTAATCAGACACCTTGGTGCGGTCTCCAAAGGTTGAATTAATTTCCATCGTGGTCTAGAACCAACAAACATTCAAACTTTACTGTACACCAGATCCATATTTGTAGTCTCCAGTCCATCAATTTACATCAACCCCTAGCCCCCGAACTGCAATCGAACCACACAAAATTTAAGCCCCAAAATCTCATCTTTACGGTTATTTATTCTTCCTGTGACCCCAAGATAAAAAAAAAATTGGATTCCAAGAACTGAGCTACGGACCTTTGGCTACTCACAGCACACGGTTAAATCCATATGTCAGCCGCTACTCACAGCACACGGTTAAATCCATATGTCAGCTAATTTGTGTGAGGCTCATCATATTACTTATTCTCCCCTTTGGTTTAGAACTCGTGAACAAGTGTGAGAACTATCTCATTATATGCATGACAACACAATGAAAATAGTATGACATTGTTGGCATCTCAATGACATATATTATTTCCCTGTATAAATAGGAGATGGCTCTTCTTCGAGTTATTCTTACCGATTCCAATATGTGTATTCAACCAATTGATTGCGAAATCTGTGTATTCAACTAGTTGATTGAAAGTTATTGATGGCAATGAGATATTACAGCAAACCAGGAGGATGAAGAAGCCTATCCATGACTAGGAAAGAGGAAAAAAACACAACCGATGTCCGAGACTGACTTGGTGGTGTGCCACTCCCACTCCGACTCTGACAGGGTCCGACTCCGACATGGTCTCTGACTCCGATCCTAATCAGGCGGCGAGTAAGCCAATATAATGATCCAACATCGTAATTTTCCGTCTGCCCCAAATAGCATCCTCTTGCTAGCGAGCGAGTTTGTTGCCACCAGATCAGGATCGATGATGGGCGTGGAGGTCTCCGTCTCCCTAGGAAGAAGAGAAAGGTGGACTACTCCCCGCCTTTCTTGTAGAGGAGACGGAGAAGGATAGCTTGACACCGGCCATGTCACCGAGAAGGAGCGATCTGTGATAAGGAGCATGGCCGAGAAGGAGCAATATGTGATAAGGAGCGATTTGTGGAGGATGACACACACGACGTTTGGGAGAAGAGGATGGATTGAAGAATATTTATAGCTTACTCGCCGCCGGATCGGAGTCGGAGTCGCGGGTGGTGCGCGACCGAGGCCGTGTCGGAATTGGAGATGAAAGTGCGATGCGAGCGCACAGACTAACGCAGCCTAAACGACACACAATGGGGCAGCGGAGGGGTAGACGCCTACACTACTGCAGAGGACGGAAGTGACATGGAATGAAGAAATTTATAGTTTGATGTCGAAAAAATTAGTGGAAAATCATTTTTTTTCAAGCGGGACTGTAAAGTCTTGAAGAGCTGCAAACCGGATAGAAAATATTTCCATTTTTTACGATTTTATTTTTTTCCAATAAGCGATCCCACCTCCCCTTTTCCGTTCCTACATCTGCTTTTTCGGTTTTCCTTCTACGTCCCCTCCGTTTCTGTTCCCTATCTCGTTCCGTTATTCGAATGAAACAATTGTCGTTGTAAAACCCATTTATATCCCTGTCACTAGTGGAGAAACCATCTTTCCTCCCGGTTCTCTCCACCTTTCCTCTCGGTTCGTAACCCCTTTAATCCCGGTTATCCAACCGGGACTACGAATCTGGAACTAAAGATCGCTATCTTTAGTGCCGGGTGAAATAACCGGGACAAAAGAGGAGATAACAGCAGTCTAGATGCCCCTTCTTTTTTTTCTTTTTTTTTCTCCCGAATCAAGTGAGATGTGTATCCCCAAATTAAACCCCAAATCCCAAATAAAGGTAACATCCCAAATCTGCATCACAAATCTTTAAAATTACCTATACACACAAATTAAATACATCACAAATCCTAAAAAAAAATTGCACACAAATCATATTACATCACAAGTTCTATAAAATTCATCGCAAATACATCACACACAAATCAATACATCACAGGATCATGCAATAAATCACTAATTCTATAAAAAAAATCACAGAGACGCCGGCCGGCCGCTGCCGCCTCCTCTCCACGCCGGCCGGCCGCCGCCGCGCCGCCCGCCGCCTCTGCGCCTCCGCACCGCCGTGCTCTCCGCGCCGGCCGACGCCCCGCCGCGCGCCCCTCCACGCCGCTGCACCAGCCCGCTCTCGCTATCGCTCAATCTAGATAGAGATAAGGCAGCGCTCTCGCTCGATCTATCCAAAAAGAAAGAGATAAGGCATGAAAGAGGAAGGGAGTTAGAGAGGAAAAAAAGAGATAGAGAGAGTTTGTTGTGTGGACAATAAAAGAGGATAAGTAATAGGGATTATATAGTACGTGTTAGATTTTTATTCCCGGTTAGTAATACCAACCGGGACTAAAGACTAACTTTTAGTCCCGGTTGGTGTTACAAACCGGGACTAAAGATCCTAGGCGCCTGACACGGTCTGACATGGAACCAACCATCTTTAGTCCCGATTGGTGTTCTTTAGGGAATAAAGATCATCTAGTCCTGTTGTTCTTATAAACCGGGACTAAAAATCGTTTTTACTCCCAGTTTTTAATGGAACCGGGACTACTGTGGATTTGGGTCGATCGAGCAAAGATGGTTTCTCCACCAGTGTGTGTTCCATTATCTGAGTATAAAATAATTATCCTAGTAAAATGCAAGCTAGTTACCCTAGTTTTGTCTCTATTTCTGCCCATCATTTCGTTGTATTATGAGAGTAAAAAACAATTATCATGATAAAATTTCAAGCTATTTACTAAGTCTAATAATTGCCACTACGGTAAATTTTATTCACATTTTCATTTGTAAGAGTAATCTATTTACTCCCATTTTATTGGGACAGAACACTGAGTAATCTATTTAATCCATTTTTTATTGAGACAGAACAATGAGTAATCTATTTACTTCATTTATTTTGGAGAACAATTACATGATGCAATGCAGAACACTTCATTCTTGTGGTCACTTCCGTGAGTAAAACAATTACACAATGCGGCTAGTCGGTCCTCATAGATGTACTCCTGTGCCCAGTGCCCACAGCCAGCGGAACGCGGCGGCATTGGATGATTGGAGACGCATCATGTATGCAAGGGCGCGGTAGAGGAGCCAGGGCAGCAGCTGCCCATCGGAGGGTGGAGGAACCACTGGGGACTAGATCCAAGGCGGCGTGGTCGATGAATGGAGGTGAGCAATGCGCTGACGATGACGACGGGGGCCGCAATGGATCTCGGCAGCACCTCCTGGAGCATGTTCGTCGGCCATCACCGCTACACAATCCGCTCCAGTTGCCGCACTAATTGCTCGATCCATCAAAGGCGTTGAGGAAGGCAGATAGGACTGGAGTCCCCTGCACTGCTGGCGAGGGTGATGCGAACCTCACTATCAGGGGCTGGGCGGATCTATAGGGTGGTTCAAAAAAGTTGCGATTAACCCTATTGTATATCGGAATTTAGGAAGAAAAAACACTGGAATCGGAAAGCGAAGAGTCCGCCACTCATCACGGCATCGCTACGCGCGGATCTCGATCTCCTCGTCAACTCCTCATTTTTTGCAAAGCGGCATCGCATCACGACGCGACGGCTTGATTGACCGGCTCCGCGTCCGCGACAGTTCACAGACGCGACTCCGCGAACGCCGAATACGCCGCCGCTTACATTCGCAACGGAGGAAGGAGGAGAGAGGACCATGACCGACGGCTTGACTGACTCCGCGAGCCCGCGAGCACCGACCGCCGCCGCCGCTGCGCCGGCAGCCGGCTACTCTCCCGCCGCTCTCCGCTGTCCGTGTCGCGTGCCTGGCCGGCCTGCATGCGTCTCCGACTCCTGATGGGGATCAGGATGTACATCGCGTACGTGCGGACGAGGGACGACAAGCTGCGGTAGGGTCGCGCTCGCGCGCAGATGGGCGCTAGGAGGCCGAGATGAAGGCGCTCTCGGCGCTTCTAGACGTCGACCGCCGCCGGCAACGGCAAAGAGGTATTTATAACTCTTTGATTTTTCACGCTTTATTGGAGATGAACAGGTGTCATGTTTAGGTGCTGATCGCCTGATTCCTGTGCTGCATCCAACTTTTGTGCCTTTCTTGTCATTCATTGTTAGGCGCAGTTTAGTTTAGCTCATATGGTTCAACCTTTTTTAAGCATATAAGCTTCTTTTAAATCAAAATTTTGCTTAATCACTAATTTTATATGTTTTAAGATGGATTATTAATAAATGATGGTGTCTATTCTATTATCTACTGTATATAATAGCATTGTTAGATTTACGGTGTTTAGAAAAAAAATTTAGATTGGATCACCCATATATTAAATCCTAGATACGCCACTGCTCACCATCACCCATTGCCTCGAGTGCGTCGATGCATGTCGTCCTAAGCACCACGACGCTTGTCGGGAAGAGGGATTCGATACCATCGCCGCTAGAAGCGGCTCATCCCCACCGATCCACCCTCTGCCGGCAAGGGTGACCCTCACCTGCCACCTCGAGCGCGTCGACGCCCGCTGAGAGGAAGGACTAGATGCTACCGTTGCCGGAACGCCTCCTCCCTCGATGCCTCCACTGTAAACCGGTTGCTTCCTCGATGGCGATCGGATGACCTCCTTCGTCGATGGCTGCCGCCGGCAAATTCACGCATGGTAGAGACTGAAACGGCCTCCTCTCACTCTATCCGGATAAAGCGGATTGGGGAACGGTCAAACGAGTGGTGGGTGGTTTCTGTGTGGTAAAAAACCATATAAATAGGAAGATTCATGATGGTAAAAAAAATTACTCCCCCCGTATTTTAATGTATGACGTCGTTTATTTTTTAATAACTTTTGACCATTCGTCTTATTCAAAAATTTTGTGCAAATACAAAAATATTTATGCCATACTTAAAGAATATTTGATGATAAATTAAGTGACAATAAAATAAATAATAATTACATAACTTTTTGAATAAGACGAATGGTCAAACGTTGATAAAAAGTCAACGGCGTTATATATTAAAAATACGGAATGAGTACAACTTTAATTTGTTTATTGTCCTGCTGAATGGGCTTCATGTACGTGGGAGCACTTTCTCTGGTAGTGGCACGTTGCAACGCGATGAGTGTTGGATAGTAGTTCTCAAATATAGTGTAAATTTTAGCACAAAACAAACATATTATCAAAATGTATTTAATGTTAGATTTAATGAAACCAAATTAATATTTTCAATGTTGCTAATTTTTTTATAAATTTAATCAAACTTAATAAAGTTTGAAAAAAATCAAACGATTAGTAAAACAGATGGAGAGTATAAAAAATTTCTCCGTTCCTACTCGATGTGTCGATCCCATCCAGGACTTACCAACTGGCTAGTGGCCACTACGAGGAGTGAGCAAGCAGAACAAATTAAGCAGGCCCAAAACTGTAGAGTAGCTGGTTAGCCAGCGCTCGGATCACATTTTCATCTCCGATTCCGACACGGCCTCGGTCGCGCACCAGCCCCGACTCCGACCCTGACTCTGATCCGGCGGCAAATAAACTATATATTGTTCAATCCATCCTCTTCTCGTCCACAAATTAGCTCCCTCTCGTGATTTATGACAAAGTAGCTACTTCTCTATGGCCGGCGCAGGGTTGACGTTATCGTTGGTAACCGCGCAGTTACCGCGGTTACCGGGTTTACCGTAGATACGGTAATATAAATACCGTGGTAACCTTCTTAAATTCAGATAAATAAAAAAAATAATTTGAATTTTTGATAAATTTTGCATGGTTTTTCACGGTTACCGCGCGGTAACCGTGCTTACCACCGGGACACGGTAACCCCGGCCCTGGCGGTTTGGGGAACCCTGGGCCGGCGAGGTATCCGTCTCCGTCTCCTCTACCAATAAGAGAAAGGCGGACTCCGCCGTTGACGGAGGACCAGAGGAGGAGCATCCTCCGGCGAAGAAGATGTGGCTGCTGCCACAGGAGGAGGTGGACTGGATCCTTGCCGAATCCAACGAACCCGTCTCCACCGAGTTCCATGAGCTCAAGCGCGCCAGCCCGTCGCTGGTGCCCTTGCCGGAGGAGGAGAAGGACGAGGGCGGAGGTGGCGGAGGTGTTCAGGCTGTACGACGAAGCACGGGAGGAGGTGATGGGACACTGGGATCATCTTTCAGATAGCGACGACGACGACGAAGATTGGAAGCTTTTCATTACGGCAATTAGGAGGACCTTCATCTGAATCGAATCTCAAAACCCATCATCACAGTTTCTCTTATCTTATTATTTAGTATCTTGTAAGAACAATTCAATGTACGGATGCATCTATTCACAGAAATTTTAAGTGTGTTGTGTTGATCGACCATCATTCTTTATTGTTAATTATTGGTTTACACGGTTGTGCGCTCTGTTCTTGGTGTTCAGCCCCTTTCGTTGCAGGAAGCCTCGTACAATTCAGAGCTATGTAAAAGCAAAGAGCTTTGTTACGGTCCACCAAATAAAATCCAGCCGTTGAATTAGCGGGGGTACGATTGTAAACGAACCGAAGCGGGGCGGAGAGAAGACCCGCGACACGAGCAGTTGCGTATAGACGCCGTAATCTCCTCCTCGTCCTCAAGCGCCCGCGCCGACACCATGAGTCCATGATCTCCAAGCCCTCATCCGCCACAGTCTCTGCCATCGCTGGACCGCCGCAAAAATCTCGATACGATGCCGGCGGCTTGCCTGCTCCTGCTGGGCTGCATGCAGGCTGCTCCCATCCGCGATATCCCAAACAAAATGTTATGCAAGGGCTCCTGAGCTCCTCTAGAAAAATGTTTTATCCGTTGATATTAGCATTTGGCTTATGGAGAGATAATCGGCAGTTAACATCGCATAGTCTCGTACAGAGCCACAGAGGAATCAAACCACATAATTGCACTGAGTCTGGAATTTATTAAAAATTTCAGCATAACTCCCCTGTATTCACCTACATCCAACAGTCACAAAAATGTTGATCGCAGTAAACATTCGCATGCATATCGTCACATTTTTAAAGTATGGAGAATTTGACACAAAAAAAGAGCTACGACAAACAGCTTCACATCACATAACACTTTACATATACCCATAGGCACAGCTAGCCTCCTAACAAACAACTTGACTTGAATCCTGCCAAATGCAGCTTCAGCGTTCCACTATGAGGCCACATTTTGACGGATTTTGATCCAAACGAGGCTTCAATCGTTGTCAATAAAATGGGATTTTCGATTAGAGTTGATTTTATGATCCTCAGTGCCTGCATGACAGAAGAACGACAAACGCAATAAAATGTGTGCAAAGGAAGTGCAAAGACAGTTATAAAGCTGACAAATTCTTGGGCATGATCTTACCAACTCCTTTTCAGTCCTTGTAAGTTGAGTACGAACTACCATATTTCTTTCATGCAAAGCTCTATCAGCACACAGTGATATGTAAAGATGAAGATAAACAAGATTTTTAACATCTAGAGTTCTTGCTAAATAAACTAAGCTTCAGTTGTCTCTAATTTTTAAGATATATCCGTATACATTCAATTATAATTCAACCCTGTCTCAGGTCGCGGTCTTGGGATAAGTTCACTAACCTTGGCCGGATGAAGCTGGACTCGCAGCTCATGCTGACATTGGCTTCGTTCCAGATGGGTTGAGAGTGGATCAGAGAGGAGGAGGAAGCATCAGCGCCATCGGGAGCATACCAGGGAGGGCGGTCGGCCGAAGTCGCTGCCGTCGCCCAACAGCCGCCTTCTCTGTACTAGTGCCGGGGAGGAGAGAGGATGCTGGGAAGTAGTCGCGCAGGCGTCCCAACATATCAGCCCACGTCCTCCGATGTCGCCGCCGCGTCACCGTGGCCGCCTCTTCTTCATCGTGCTCGTAGCCAGCCTGCCCACGAGCTCAAGGAGATCTTCCCGTTCCCGTCGCCGCCCTGAGCTATATCTGGCGCCCCGAAGTCGGAGGCGGCCGGATCTGGCCTGGAAGCCGGAAAGGGAAGTTGAGTTGGGATGGGGTAGGGTGGTGACGGCAGGTTGCTGCGAGGGAGGCGGAGGTGTCTGCCGATCTGGCCGGCGAGATTGGTCGCGCCGCCGCCATGGAGGACGTGCCGGAGGGGGATCGGGAGGAGCGGCGTTGGGAGGAGCCTGCGGTACAGGAGTCAGGGAATACTCCTGAGACAACTGAATGCTTCTTCAAGCCAATGTGCATTACCACACCGGCCACTCTTGTTGACATCTCCTGCTAGCGAGCCTTCGTGTTGTCCTAAGCAACGTTAGCTCGATCACTTTGTTAGCGATTGAGCATGTTTAATTACTTAATTATATGCTATCACTGTATAATTTTTGCCTTTGAAGTGCCCACGCATGCGTTAGCTTTTTCTTTATCTGGTCCGGCTGCCTCTAAAACAGATATATAGCTTGTTGTTGGATCAATCAATTTGTTGTTATATATAGGTATGTCGATTCATTTTAATAGCGCTGTACATCGTATCAACGTAATATGGTTCTAGATAAATTATACTTATATATTTCAATAATCCAGCCAATTGTGTCAATTACAAAGACAGGACAAACAATATGGATAGATACAATACGTTCTTGCATCAACCAGGCAAACAAAACGATACAAACCAAGTATATATCCGGACACTAGATAAGTTCTTATACATACGAAGAAACATCCACAATCTAAAAAAGCTCACTTAAATATATAAGCTAGTTGCACTGTGCTTCTTGAAACTTTTCTTGGCACTCAACTACTTGTGTTGAACTTCCTGAAAACGTAAATCAAACGAAAATGTTAGTTTTACCAAGATAAAGTAAGGCAGCTAGCTGATTCTCACAGAGTTACACTGTTTGTTCTGTTGAGTCACTAGCTTGGCCTCCGCCATCTTCTGTGTGGGCACTCCTATATATCTCCATGCTCTATACTGCAACCTTTTTCTGAGTATACCCAATAGTCAAATACTTCATTGTATTGATATTTTGGAGAACTTGACGTTTAAATACAAAAAACTGAGCGCAAAATGAAGTTGAAGAAATAGGGTAGACTAAAATCATTTCTCGTATTCTCAAATCTTTATACTTTGCGTGCTGACCATGAGGCATCCATATAACAAATCACTGAGATAATTAGTAGTCATGCACCTCTGGTAGTTTGTATTTTCATAAACGCTTTCCTGTGCTAGACATTTCACAAAAGTTAGTAACATTACTATTAGATTCATCTTCCATGTTGTACATATGAAAAGGAAGTATATAGCATAAGAGTCGAGTAATTATAAAACTGAATATATCATCAGTTCCATTTATGCATGGAAGTAGTATCGACTGTATGGACTGCTGTTGTAGGACTAGCACATATATAAGGACTTTGAAAGACACTAGGAACTAGATCCAATCAAACATTTTAGTAATGTGATGGTCAGGTTAATATATATATACTCAATACAAAAGGCATGAATTAATGAACCTTCGGGAACACCTTAGGTCTGAATCCCTCATGTTCCTCTGCAGCTAGAAATGGGATGTGTTTCATGTGATAATCCTGATATCAAAATTCAGTATGATAGAGCTTATTTCTGTGCTCTACAGAAATTAGTGACCAGCATATTGGAGATCAGTCCATCAACAAACGAATATCAGAAGGCAGGAAAAATGCATGATGTCACCTGCATCTTGGCAAAGAGTACTATGAACAGGATGTCAGGATTAACTTCAATAAGTGAGATTAAGGTGCACTTGGAAAGGATTTTATGCCTTTTCAGATCTCAACGGAACCATGGCACCACAAACAACAATAGTAAATCTATCAGGATGAAACAATCTTATTGCTGAAACAATCGACCACATAAAAAACCTGACTAGGGTCCGTATAGAGGACGTCGCTGTCGAGCGGTCACTGGTGGCGGCGGCCTCCGGCGCAAGGAGGCAAATGACAGCGGTGCGCCGCCTGCGGTGACGCGCAGCAACTATCTGGGGTGGAAGCGGACGGCGGAGGCGATGAGAGCAGGTTCCGCCACTGGATTGGAGGAGGAGGGCAGCGGCAGCGGACGGGAGGTGCCGCGCCGCCGCCGAGAGGGTCGAGACGAGATGGATTCTCTTCTCGATTTATTTTCGATTTATTTTCCCCTTTTTGATTTTCTTCAAATGATAACGACCGAATGTTGAACGAGGCTAACAGGATGCTGGACGTCGTTCAATACAGCATCTAGGTCTGGACATTATTACGAAGAGCGTCCATTCCTGGACGCTATAGCGCTTAGCGTCCATCCTACAATTCAAATTTCCCTCTATCATTTACTAGATATTTAATTAATAGGTTGTTAATTATTATATATAAAAAAATGGGCAGGGAATACGGACCATGCGAAATCCCAATTTTGCCCTTCCGCTTCTTCAACGCATGCGGATGGGATTTCTGTACCTCGCGGTACCGAGGATCGATAGCCGTTGGATCTACCTATATGGATGGTTCAGATTACATGTACCGGGAGGTACCAAAATAAAAGTTTGGATGGACGGTAAAAAAACTCAAAAGCAAAAGTCCAATCTTTGACTAATCGTTGTTAAGGCTGTGAATGGGATTAGGACTGATGGAATTAAGCATTTTCCTAAACTGTGCTGTTCTAAAACCTGAATTTGTAAGCAGAGCGAGCTGAGTATGTCACCGAGCGATTGCATCATGAATGGTGTTCTTGCGGTAACAGATGAACAAAATTTATTTTTGCCTTCTGTACATGCTACCCAGCCAATCTTTGAATTAAATCTCAAATTACTTGCCTCTTGCTTCCGTATAGCAAGAATCCTCTGTATTTTTGTGCTTATGATGTGATAGATATAACTGCAGAGTCATTTGGTGTTGTATATATGATTTCTGACAAAAATAAAAACTCTCTGTTTGTGTCCTAAATTTGGACCCGTTTATCTCCGGAGTATTCCTAAAGTAAAGAAGGGTAATGGGCCGGTTGATGGTCTTTTTCACGGGAGGACGAATGTTAGACTTTGTGTTTTTTGGTGTAGTGAGAGACGCGGATAAGTCCGACACGGCGTCGGTCGCTCGCCGTTCCAACTCCGACTCCTCCCAGGACCCAGGCAGCCTATATAATTATTCTTGTAGAATCCATTATCCCCTCCCAAATCGTGTGATTTCCATCTGTCGTCCGCAAATCGATCTCTCTCGCAAGCAACTTTGTTGCGGGCAGATCACATCGCCCATCTCTCTTGCAAGCCGCCAGATCCGATCACATCGATCGCTCTCTCGGGCTTGATGGCCGGCGTCGAGGTTTCTGTTTCCGTCTCCCCTACCAAGAAGAGAAAAGGGGAGTGTTCCGCCCTGGACGGAGGAGAGGACGATGCTCTTGCTCCTCCAGCAAAGAAGAAGAAGATGTGGCTGCTGCCGCAGGAGGAGGTGGACTGGATCCTCGCCCAGTCGAACGAGCCCGTCCCCACCGAGTTCCGGGAGCTGAAGCGCGCCAACCCTTCGCTGGTGCCCTCGCCGGAGGAGGAGGAGGACGAGTCCACCATGCTTCTTTACGCGTGCGTCCGCAACTGCTAGGAGGAGGAGGCCAAGTTCGCCAAGTTCCAGGCTTGGGTTCGCGGCGAGTACGCTCGGAAAGGATTCGTGGAGGTGGACTACGACTACTTCGGCGAGAGGGCGGAGGTGTTCAGGCTGAACGACGAGGCACGGGAGGAGGTGATGGGACACTGGGATCATCCTTCCGACACCGACGATGATGACGACGAAGACTGGAAGCTTTTCATTAGCGCAATTAGGAGGACCTTCGTCTGAATCGAATATCAAACCCATCATCATCACTGTTTCTCTTATCTTATTATTTATCTTGTAAGAACAATTTGATTTACGGATGCAACAGTTTACCTATGTATGATATCTATTCACAGAAATTTAAGTGTGTTGTGTTGATCGACATCATTTTTTATTGTTAGTTATTGGTTTACACGCTTGTGCGCTCTTTGTTCTTGGTGTTCAGCCTTTTTTTCCTTTTGTTGCTAGAAGCCTCGTACAATTCAGAGCTATGTAAAAGCAAAAGTCCAATCTTTGACTAATCGTTTTTAAGGCTGTGAATGGGATTAGGACTGATTGGATTAAGCATTTTCCTCCTTCAACTTCAATTTTGTAAGCATAACGAGCTTCATGAATGTCGCCGAGCAGATCTTCAGCAGTGTCTTCAACTCTTAGCGATTGCTTCATGAATGGTGGTGTTCTTGCGGCAACAGATGAACAAAATTCATTTTTGCCTTCTGTACATGCTATCCAACCAATCTTCGAATTAAATCTCAAATTACTTGCCTCTTGCTTCCGTATAGCAAGAATCCTATGTATTTATGTGCTTGTGATGCGATAGATATAACTGCATTGACAAGAGAATAAGGAGTCATTGGTTTTGTATATATGATTTCTGACAAAAAAAAAAACTTTTGTTTGTATCCTAAATTTGGACCCGTTTATCTTAACAGTATTTCTTGGAATTTTCTTGTGACAGCGAGGATGACGAAGTTTGGAAGCTTATCAAGAGGAGAGCAGAACATGGGTGTAAAGATGAGATTTTGGGGCTCATTTTTTTTGTGCTTCAGATTCTTTGTAATTGTACCAATGGCAGTTCCGGGCTGATGTAAATTGGTTTAGCGCAGATATGCTTTCCAATTTTAAAGACTGCATGTGCTTCTGAAGATTGCTGAATATTGATTTGTGGAGACATTTCTGTTTTGTCTACAGTTGCTGAAAATTTATCTGTTGTCGCCAAGAAGATACTGCATTGGTAAAATGTATATGGAGGATCAGAATTATTCAGAATCACCTCTGCACTGCCATAATTTAAGCTGAGGACCGTTTTTCATTAATATGCAATGTTTGCATTAGGTACATGAACATCGTACTAGAAACTTGCACAACAACATCGAGTCTATATTGATATTGTGTATGTCATCTTCAGGAATAAGTGACTTAGCATTCTCTATCCATGCTTTGTTTGTCTCATCTTGTCTAGTCAAGACTTACGGCTATATGTGTCTTGGCTTGATCATTGACGAAAATGAGAAAGAAGCCTAGTATATTTCTTAGTACAAAGATCTAGTGCTAATTTTTCTTATCGTTGAAGCTCTAAAGCATGAGGATTATATATGGAGATAACAGAAACTGAAAATGAACATCATGTACTTCATAAATACATGGATTACATTTGCACCGCCCAAACCTTGACAACAGATGGATGCAAACTAATCCTGCGAATCCCTTCTTCCTATATAGTTGGTACCCACTAGAGGAGTTATTGCTATAAAGTTTACACCACATTGCGCCACGTCATCTTTTTTTCCTGAGCCATTGGATTGTCTGCAGGTCTCCAGATGGACGTTAGATCGACATTGAACAGTATTGGGCCAGCCCATGCTACTCATGGGCCTCTGTTACGTTACACCTTTTTCCAATTGGCCCAGCTATGCCAACCCTATCCACTCCTCCCACAGAACAACGCTCATCCAAAGAAATGGAAAAAAAATCGCTAGAAACATGTCGTGTGGCCGGTGACTGGGAACGGCGGCGCCGCTCCTGTTGTGGTTTGCTAGCGATGGCTGGAGGCGGCACTCGCTCGGTGCCGGTGGCTGCCACATGTGCTCCGGGCCGCCGCACCCCTTCTCACTTGTGTCTCCTTCTGCGTCTCATCTATCAGCTAGGGTTCCGCGGTGTGGTCATCCGGGTGGCTGAGGAGAACGGCGGCGCAGCTTGCGCGTGGCCGTCTTCCGCAGGCTGGCTCCGCACTTCCTCTCGCTGTGCTAGCAGCAGATGGGCCCATCTGCCGATTCAGAGGGCGGTGTACTGTTGGCCTGCGCCCTGCACGTCTCAGGAGGGCCACGGGTTCGCCACCATGAATTCGTCGGTTCAGATTAGCATTTCAGGCAAGAATCGTGGAACCCTTGGTTGCTATTGTCTATTCTCCTTTCCTTTTCCTTTTCCTTCTCTTAAATTTGAGCGATTGTAGAAAAAACGGCCGCAATCAATTAGGCCACCAGGTGGCTAGCTAAATGCATGGTAAATTCAATTTATTGCCTTCATGAGCCTCTTAAGATCCCTTCTGCAACCATAATAAACCATAGTTCCCTTTCACCGTTCTCCCAGCTCATCCAACCAAGCAGCCATATCCTCCGACTGCACCCACCAGATGGTTGGAATTGAACTATGAAAGGTTATTTTAGTTTTTAGTTCTGCAATTGTATTTCAGTTCTGTGCATGTATGTCAATTGCTTCTATTTTACTTATTGACCAGAGGTTGCAAATTTACTCTCCGCAGGACCAAGGCGAAAGTTTTTCATGAATTGGTGTTTATCTATTTAGTAGATTCTGGATATCAGTTCCATTACTCAGGGGCAAATCTGAGGATTTTCATAGCACCGGATAAAATTATCGCACCATTGGATAAGCTTCCAAGCAAAGAATTTGACTAAGAGCAAATAACCTTTATCGGTATTTGTTTTTCTTACCTCGTCATATGTTGTTCATGTTGTCTGTGCCCCACCTTTTCTAACATATGTTTCCTGTTTCACATGCTTACAGTACTCTTTCCATTCCCTACATATTTGTACATATTCAAACATGTTGTTATTCTTCTTCAGGAACTGTAACCCACAATCCAGCCACACCACCTACCTGCAAGCAATTTCCGTCGTTACTGCATCCAAATCGTCAACCGTTTATGTTTCTGTCCAAGGGAAATCAGCCGCCGACGACCTATCCAATTTCAAGTCAACTCAAACTCACACTATTTTCTACATGAATAAAATCCCTCACATAGATGTCTTCTTCATAGAACAAGACTTCAAAAATAATGAGATTTAGTATTCCTGACATTGCGTGTTAGTTATTTCTACCATACATTACTACTACCTCACTACAATTTGCTGCAATCTAATGAAGATATATAATTTACTTTATATATATATATATATATATATATATATATATATATATATATATATATATATATATATATATATATATATATATATATATATATATATATATATATATATATATATATATATATATATATATATATATATATATATATGTATACATTCTTCTCAACTTATGTAATCCAATCCTCAGGTTAATGGTCCTAGACTAAGAATTGCTTGATATATCCTGTACAGCTAACAAATAATACTCACTGCAAGTTTTATGATATGCCCGCAGCGACACGCGGGGTATCAACTAGTTATATCTATATTTCTGCCTGACACTCTGCTGCGAATCTGAAAACCTCTGAATCTCATGTCCGAATCCCACTAAAGATGGGGAGCTCCATTTTTGCCTCAGGGTAGAAGATGTTGTCTATTTCAACAGCCCTGTGGTCATATTAAGCTTTGCTGCAGGTAACTTTGGTTGGAAGAGTTACTTTTCTTGGAAAATTTGATACTATTTGGCTTCCATTCCATGTTTCTTAACAAAAGAAAATTTAGTTACGATTGGAAATAACCCTTTTGATATCATCTTATTCTCCATCCAGAGATGTACAAAGTTAGGAAACGGTAGTTACTTGACTTTGCAAAAGGCATTCTGCTCCGAGCTATATAGGAGCAAGTTCATTACATTTTAAGTTACTTGAACTCTTAAGACTGCATCCTGTTCTTGTGAACAGTTTTTTCTTTTTCCAGCCGGTTCTCTGTTTCCATTCATGTTGTTTTACTTTTAGTCATGTTCAACATTACGACACATCCATTTTACAAATTCATCAGCCACAGAAGGCAAATTTGCCTCACCAAACTCTGGCCTCCTAATAAACAAACTCACAAGGATACCATCCCAGATCTCCAGTAGATAAATATAATTAACTCTGATAAATGGTAGCCCTAAATATACATACCCCTTTGAGAATATTTGCTTCTTACTGGGAGTGACTGTAAAGTGTTCTTTTTCCTGTTCTCATCTGTACGAATCAATAAAATCAGACACCAGGGGTTTCATAATTTCTTTAGACGAAGCTGAATACCCAGCTTTTGCTCGTATACATCTAACCACAAATTTAAACATTAGACTCCTATGGATTGGTTGGACAACTTAAAAACAAATTTCTGATGGAGCAGTGTAGATCTTGGATGTCGATAGTTTTGTCTGCGAGATGTAATTTCCAGAGTTCCTAGATTTATGTTGCTGTAAAATTTTGGTCTATTCTACTGAAAATTATGATAGTCCAAAGGTTGAATTAATTTGGGATAAGTCCATTTTACACCCCCCCCCCCACAACCACTTCGTCCCATCCCCTCACGCCAATAGGTCCCTGGAGACCTCCCTTAGACATTCAACTCACCCACGCCATGGACTAGAACCCCTCGTCAGTGTTCTCACTGTACCGCCTAGCCGACCGCGTTCTCCGCTGATGCCAACGCCCCTCCACCCCATCCCCGGCCGCAATAGTTAGGGGATTATAGTTCTCCGCAATGCACCCAACGGTTCCGCTACCCCGCGGGGCTTCTATCATCTCTTATCCGACGATGCGGGGCGCGCGCACATGAGCTGCTCCGCTCAATGCCCTCGGGTTTCCTGGAAATCTGGCGGGTGTCGGAACACGAATCACGTCCGCCACCGCCAGATCCGCTGAGGGTTCTTTCCCAGCTGCAGGCGCTGATGGGGGCGGCGGAGGCGATCCCTGACCTGCCTGTTGCCGCCAGCGCCACCGCCACTATGGAGCTGTGGGTCGAAATCCTCATCGTCCGACTCAAGTCGGCGGTGTCCTCCTGCCATGCAGAAAGATCTTGCAGAAGGATTCGCACAAAATCACCAGAAAAACCCCTACCTGGCATGCCAGCTGCCGAGGGGGCGGTCCCTCGGACAGCGGGTAGTGGAGACCACTCCTAGGAGTGAAGATTCGACCAGAGGGTTAGTCAGTGTGCGGTGTGAGGTATCTTTGATCAGGGTGGTTTTCGTGGGCCTCAACCACCCCACGAGGAGAAAGAGGCAAGAGGTTATATAGGTTCAGGCCACTCGGAGGTGTTATACTCTACTCATGTGTTGGTGTTCGTTGTCTTCTCTAGATCAGCTAAGTACAAGTGAGGCCTTTCCAGGCTACAAAGCGAATGAACTGACCTAGCAGAAACCAACCCTTCATCCGTATCTAGTTCCCTTCCTTTTATTGTCCAAGGAGAGGCTCACATTATTACAAATCTACTCTTTAGTCTTGTCTCATCAGTCGTCTTGTCGTTGCCGGCTGGTTCCCTTACATAGCCCTCAAGAAACCTTTCATGTCTTACGGTTCATATTAGCCCGGGCTCCTGGGCTCCGTCTGAGATAGTTGGGCCTCTGCCAGTGTGCTCACCACGTGGTGCATGGTGGGCCTGACGAGGCCCGACCTGCCGGAAACAACGCCACAGTTATTTCTCCGCCCGTTTGGCTAAATCAAGTTGTGCGGGGCATGTGCGACGTGTTGCCCTCACCGGTTGCCTCTAGCACATTGACGCGGCAACGCCTGTCGTCCTAAGCACCATGACGTCTGCCGAGCAAAGGGACTCAATGACGCCACCACTAGAAGCGCCTCATCCCCACCGATCCGCCCTCTGCCGGCAAGGATGACCCTCACCTACCACCTCGAGTGCATTGACGCCCGCCGAGAGGAGGCACCCAATGCTACCGTTGCTGGGAACGCATCCTCCCTCGATGCCGGCACTATAAACCGGCTGCTTCCTCGATGGCAATCGGACGACCTCCTTCGTCGATGGCTGCCGCCGGCAAATCCTCGCATGGTGGCGACTGGAACGGCCTCCTCTCGCTCGATCCGGATAAAGCGGAGTGGGGAACGGTCAAACGAGTGGTGGGTGGTTTTTGTGTGGTAAAAAACCATATAAATAGGAATATTCATGATAGCTAGTTAAAAAAAATTAAAACATTGATTTGTTCATTGTCCTGCTGAATGGGCTTCATGCACGTGGGAGCACTTTCGCTGATAGTGGCACGTTGCAACACGCTGCGTGTTGGATAGTAGTTCTCAAATATAGTATAATTTTTAACACAAAACAAATATATTATCAAAATATATTTAATGTTAGATTTAATGAAACCAAATCAATATTTTAGATGTTGCTAATTTTTTTATAAATTTAATCAAACTTAATAAAGTTTGAAAATAAATCAAACGAAAATAAATCAAACGACTAGTAATATGACTAGTAATATGAAGAGTAGTAAAAAATTTTTCCATTACTACTCGATGTCTCGATCCCATCAAGGACTTATACTACGACGAGTGAGCAAGCGAAACAAATTAAGCAGGCCCAAACCTGTAAAGTACTAGTACTAGCCGATTAGCCAGCGCTCGCATCGCACTTCCGACTCCGACACCGTTGCGCGCTACTTCGACTCCGATCCTAACCACGCGACGAGTAATCTATATAGGGATTAGCTAAAAAACTGTGGAGTGTTTTTTTAGAGGAAAACTTTCAAATCTAACTACAGTATATAATTTCCCTATAACTATATACTATAATAATAATAATGACTTGTTTATATGTATTAAAAAAAATAATATATGCAACTTTATATCTAATAAATATAGAGATAATATAGTTATAGTATAGTTACACTATAGTTACAATGTAATTACAATGTAACTACGATGTAACTAGATGTAACTACAATGTAACTAGGGTGTAACTAAAGTATAACTAACTGTAACTTGCAAACTTTTCAAAAACTTGCAAGAGATGAAGTGGCTACCATGTATAGTTGGTGGGAATGAGGTCCTAGGTTCAAACCCCACGGTGTAGTTACATCCTTTTATTTATGGAACTTTTTAATATGAATTATTTTATGGGACTTTCTACATATATAAATTATATATATATGAAGCCCAATATATAAATTTTTTTACGTAGACTTTATATATATAAACTTTCAATATATACATTTTATATACAAAAAGTTTCTATATAGACTTTATGTATATAAACTTTCTATAGAATTTATATTTGCAATTAGATAATTTAGTGTATTAACTTTAATATAAATAAAAAATGTTGATCATGCAGCACCGGATATTTTTCCCAAAAAATAGAATCCAATCAAACAAATCTCGTAAGTACAAATTGTGGCGGCATGGATTTGGTTATTAACAGAAGAAACAAATATTAATCACGTAATTAGGCATGTAATTAGGTATGAAGAGATGTTATGCCATGAAAACCGTTCATGAAATCCGCTCATCTCGAACGTTCGTGGGCTAGACCACCCCGGATTAAGTGGTAAAAATGTTAAGGCATGTGAATTTAACAGTAAACATTCTAAATTCTCGCCGTCACGAGCGTATATATACCGGCCGGCATACACGTCAATCAACCGGTCCCACACAAAATATAAAATCTTAACAAAAACGGAAATAAAATGATAAAGCAACGGTATTGCTATATTTATGGCGCACGTTTTTTAGGAAAAAACAGTCGTTTTCCTGGCGTTAGGATCTCCCTTGATTTTCATGCTTAGTTTCCCACGCTGATTGCTGATTTTTGTCGAGGTGTATATAAGGATGACTTATCACTTAATTACTTTGTTATTAATACTCAAAGGGACATGTGATTTTGTGAGTAATTATTTTCTACTTTGCTAGCTAGCTTCTTTCTTTTCTCTAAACGGACATGTGATTTGTGAGCTTCCTCTTCTTTTTACTGTGATTACATTCTAAATACATTAAAATTACATATGTAATTTAGACACTTACATATGTAATTTTAAGACTTACATCCTAAACATATTAAAATTATATATGTAATTTAGATACTTATATATGTAATTTTGAGACTTACATCCTAAATACACTAAAATTATATATGTAATTTAGACACATATATAATTTTGGGACTAACATACTATATACAATAAAATTACATATGTAATTTAGAGAATTACAATGTAAAAACATACCAACTATTTTTTGGTGAAAAATATGGCGCTATAAATATAGCTACTCCGATACCGCACCGCTGCATGCGCCAAGCCGCTAGCCATCCAGCTCTTGCATGCCACCAGCAAAACTACGTATTCCATTGTTTTTGTATGCTACTTCCTCCGTTTCACAATGCAAGTCATTCTAACATTTTCCACATTCATATTAATGTTAATGAATCTAAATAGATATATATGTCTAGATTCATTAGCATCAATATGAATGTGAAAAATGTTAGAATAACTTACATTGTGAAATGGAGGGAGTAGTAATTAATTAGCCCAAAACTATGCACAGCCACATCGAGACTGCATATGCGTCATCACACGGATCAAAACACTACAGCTCCCCAGCCACTCGTGCACCTCAGTAAATCACAAATCCCTGCACACAAGTTGAATTAATTTTCCAAGCTACTTCAACATAATTTGGACAGCTCAAATGAAACCAAATATTGACCAAATTATGGCACAAACAAGATAGACCAAATCACTGTTGCAATCTTCAGATAGAGTTTTTAATCTAACTTTGGTTTACTGCACATGTGCACAGGAAAGTAAGGAACTTCAGATAGATTGTGCTATCTGATCAAGTAATTTGGTATCTCTTGTGGAGATCCTCCTAGCAAAGTAATACTCCGCCTGATCTGCGTGCATTTCTTAACTCCATGGTCGATGAACTTCCACAACTTGCTGGAACCTCGCTCTCCTTTTCTTGAGATTTGCTGGTAGACCTCATCAATTGTCTCTAGCTCTTCAGCTAGGTCCAGTGATAGCATCACTACAAGATCCTCCTGCAAAATTGAGTAAGTTTATTCAACTTAGAGATGTTAGGTAACAAAGACAAAAAAGCATATATGAAGGAATGTGACTATAGTGATCCATCACTTACGTTTTCAGGAGCCATAAGACGTTCTGCAAATGATTTCGAGGTGGTTGGTATATATCCAAATGAGTCAGGAGGATTACAGCTGGAATTGCCAAACTCAAACGTGCTATCAGTAAATGGAGCTTTGACAGGAACCCCTATTAAGAGTAGGTCAAAACAGAAATCAGTGAGGGATAACAAATTTAGGCACATGGAAGAAAAACCATGAAAAGTTAACAAATAACAAGACATTACGTCCTAAAATCTCATCAACAACTCGTGAACCACTGATTAGATTTATTGGGAATCCCACCATTACTTCATTCTTCTTATCCTGCACATGTGCAGCATGCAATAATAGTGCTGATTAGCATAAGTTGTACATAGTGCATTTCCAGTGTTTGCGATGCAAGATAAGCAACGAGACCATTCACTTTTGAACAAATAACACGAAAAGGCATTGCAGTAGAAAGCATGAAAACCAGCTAACTAGTGAATCCTTGTAATAGCAATTGACTGTAAAGCTGTCAGTTTGTACTATGCATGACTACCAAAACAACTATACAGGTAATCGTTACAGACTACATCGACCACATAATAAAGATTCACAGCAGGGTGAGATCTAGGAACAAATAGTCCATCAGAAAACCAGATTCAAGAATAATCAAAACTCATTGGCTAGCTAGTCAGCACAATTAAGATGTTAGATGCCATTGTGCACCCGCGGGGGACTGGTTTGACAAGCAAATGAAATGTAAATTAAGAATGTCATCCCAAGGATGTGGAAACTTGCAAAGCACGATGTGAAGTAACAGAGCAAATTGCCAGGCCAAGGAACAGAGCAAAGACATAGGGTTAATCACCTTTCTACTCTTGGCAGTATCTGTTCCATGTTTCACCAGAGCCATACCCTTATCACTGGTATCCTGCACAGGTGTAAAAATTTCAAGGAGATTAAAAATTTCAAGGAGATTGGATTATTTCAGCAGTACAGCATGTGGAGCATGACATGAGACAATTCAATATCTTCTGAAAAGTTTCAGATACTGGATGCAGTTCATCACTTGTACTAAACATCCTCTTTTTATCCTTGGTCTACAGTCAGAAAGCAAAAAATACTCAGTAAATTGATTGCCGATGATTTTTTCACTTTGCAACTTCGCAGAGCACAGAGTTTTCTTAGTTCAATGCAACCTTTTCATCACAAAGCAAAACTCTGCATCGGGAGTTATCCTTGTTTATAATTTCTTCTGCACGCCTATCTATCAACTCAAAGTGTGAAGCCTGCAACTCTAGGTTTGTTCATCACTTTGTTGGCTTTACCTAGTTGTTTGAATTCGCTGAAACTATTCTATCTGATGTAAAACTCTTTTCTATCCTCCTAATATAACTGGCAATTCTCTTGCCGTTTACTGTAAAAAAAAAGCATTTAGGATGAAAGGGTAACAATGTCAGAAGCACAGAAAAGTCGTTGCATGTTTTACATGCATCATTAAAAAAGCTGCGAAGAAACATCAAACATATAACTGAGACAAACCGTAAATACCTTCGGTTCTGTAGTAGAATGTGAGTAAACCTGTTCTTTCTCTTTTTGTAAGCATTCCTCGGCCTATTAAGCACATAACTAGTAAGAGGGTACCAAAAAACTTAGCCGCAATGTAAATTTCAGAACTCCATAAATACCTTGAGAATGTATTCAGGGTAGGAATTCAGTTCACTATCCCCGAATTCATTACACATATGAATAACATTCTTCAGGAGTGCACGGTCTATGAGCAAACCATTTCTTTCATCATTTATCTGTTAAATAAAAAGAAATGGGTGCTGATCAAGTTAGCTCTATAGAATATGCACGAGATTAAGAAGAAGAGGGCAAGCCCACCATGCCAATCACAGTAGTGGTCAGAGTACTTTTCAGTTTATTGAAAACCTATCACAACAGAAAAATCAACAAGGTACGTGTCAAATCTTGAGTAATAAGTCTGTAGTGCTTCTAAGTTAACACTCGTGTAAAGATCTTCTCTGAAAACTAACAGGCGCTTACCATATCCCGGAATCCTATCCAGCCCATATGTTCGAGCGAGTGAAGAGACTTCCAAGTGATGGAAACACGATCAAGATAATCAAAGAACCTCCTCAGCCACCTTACCATTAGCTTGTGTTTCTCCCAACTTTGCAGCATCTCTGCAAGAAGAAAATTGCCATGCTTCTCATTCAAGGAGGGTAACACCTACAAGATCAGAGATATAGATTAGGAAAAAAGCACAAGAACGGTCTCATCCTGTCATTCTTAAGATGGAATATCAAATGCAATCATCGATCCCAACAAATGTGCCTCGCACTGAAAGTAGAGAATCAATCTAACTTGCTTCATTGCAAAGAATTATCATCAATAAGGCATATGTATGCAGCTCTAAGAACTCGTTGAGGATATACACAGGGAAGACCAATAACTTGCAGGTTGCAACATTGCAGGAACAGAAAAAAGAAATGAACCAAACATTACTGCCAGATGGCTTCATAAATGAATTCTACACATTGCAGGAGCAGAAAAAAAAAATGAGCCAAACATTACTGCCAGATGGCTTCACAAATGAATTCTACAAAATATTCCTCAGCAAATTAGTGCCAAATCTTGAAGAAGTCTTTCAGGCTGATTTCAGACCAATCTCACTCTTTCACAGCCTCACCAAGTTACTCAGCAAAGTTTATGCTAATAGAGTGCAATCGGAGATAACCAATTTGGTTGATCCTATGAATCAGGTATCATTAAAAACAAATCCATCACTGAAAACTTCATTTTAGCCTCAGAAATGTGAATGCTCTCAAGAAGAAGAAACCAATTCTAGCTTGATTTTCACAAAGCATTTGACACAGTTAGTTGGGATGCACTATTCAATATGCTAGAGACAAGGGGGTTCCTCGCCAAAAAAAATCGCAGACAAACCAGAATAAACGTAGAACCCTATTCTGCAACAATTATCGCCGCACTAAGAACCTAAACGTGCAGCGGCGAAATCGAGCAGCCAGGCCGCAGAAAAACATCAAAACAAAATTAGGAACAGCACACGTACGATGGAATCCAGGTGATCATCCAATGCCTGCTTGCATAGGTGGTACAGCTCTTTCGGGTAGTCTTTGTGCCCCTTCTGCGTGCACATGTAATACACCAACCTGCCGTGACGCACACCATGACCAAGCAACAGATCAAATCAGATTGGAACCCCAAGGAACAAAGGAACGAAACCCCCGCAAATCCGAGAGAACCCAAGCGGAGAAGACAAATCAGATTGGAACCCAACGAACAAAAGAACAAAAACCCCGGAATCGAGAGAACCCAAGAAGAGAAGACAACTAGATGAAATCAGATTGGAACCCCAACGAACAAAAACCCCCACAAATCCGAGAGAACCCAAGCGGAGAATCGAGCAAGCAGGTTAGGAACTTACGTGTATATGTGCATGTATTCGTCGGGCGAGAAGCCCCCGAAATCTGAATCAGTATGGATACTCTTGAGCTTGGCGACGCCGGCGAGCACGTCGCGCCATCCTTCCTCGAGGTCCAGGACGCCGCCGCCCCTGGCCCCGCGCCACCGCGCCAGGCTTGTTGAAGGAGGGAGGAGGCGGGGGGCGTGGAGTGCAGCGGAAGCTTCGCCCAGCGGCGAGACAGAAACCGCGTGCGCGCGACAGCTTCAGCCGGAAGCATAGACCGGATGTGTAGCAGAATCTCATCCGGTAGGACGCTCAGCAAGTCCTCCCCGTGGCTCTCCACGGCCGCTCCCTCCCGCCCGCGGTGAACTTGTCCTGTAGACATTTTCTCGAACACCTAGCGAACGTGGGTGGGGGAAGAGAGGTTAGAGACCACAAAAAAAGCGGGTGAGTTAAGCGACGCGAACGCACCACCGCCTCACCTCGTCGCCGGTAGCGCTCCGCCGCTCCGCCCGCCCGACCTCGTCTCCGGCAACCACCGCGCGCGTCGCTGCGGATGGGAGGAAGTCCAACGGTCGGGTGGGCTCTCGGCTTTTCTACTACGGGGCCACATATAGCAGGCTAAACGGGCGGCACGGCCCAGCACGGAACGAGGCCGCTAGCCGCACGGCCCGCTATGACACAGCCCCTTAGGCACGGGGAATAAGTTCTTTCTAGATTCCTATATTTAGAAATTATCAAATAGTTTCCATACTTATCATGTCATATAGACACTACGTATAGAAACAACTATATATTTAATATATGAATGGTATCTTCAAATTAAATTCTCATCTAATCACTTTTATTCTCTTTTTTTATCCATCTATCCCCTTATCGAGGGAGCGATTCCTCCGGCAGCGGGGAGTGGAGACCCCTCTCCAAGTGTGAAGATTCGACCAGGAGGTTTGTGGTGCACGGCATGAGAAAGAGATCAAAGCAAGATCAGATTTGCAGGGCCCCCGAGCTCCACACCAAGCAAAAGACAAAGGAATTATACGGGTTTAGGCCACCCGGAGGTGTAATACCCTACTACTATGTTGGTTTCGTTGGCTTTCCTAGATCAGCTGAGTACAAAGATGGCCTTTTCAGGCTGCAAAGCGAAGCGTCTCGATCTAATGAGTCCAACTCTTCATATCTAGCTTGTCCCATTCCTTTTATAGTCCAAGGAGGGGCTCATATTATTACAAATCTACTTTTTATCTTGTCTTATCAGCCATCTTGTCGCTGATTCCCAAACACAGTCTTCAAGAAACCTACTAAGACTTGACTCCTCCATTGCCCCGGGTACCCGGGCTTCTGTCCGAGATAGCTAGGTCGCGCCAACTAGCCCAGCACGTGGCAAGTGGTGGGCCTAGCGAAACCCAAACTGCCTGAAACAGCGTCACGACTTCACTTCTACCCGTTTGGCTATATCAGGTGGCGCGGTGCATTGTCGACATGTGTCCAAGGCGGCACCAACGCTAATGACTCAGCGTTGTTGTCTTGTCCACGTGGACCACGTCCTTTTAGCTCCCAGACTGACTGGGGCTCCCCATAATACTACTTCATTTATGGCGGAGAGGACCGCTTCACAACAGCTCGAGGAACACACCCATCTCCCTAGCCAGTCCTAAGATCGCGCCCTCGCGCTTTTTGTGATGATAGTTCTCCTGTTCTTAGGCGAGCTTCTCGAAGATGCCTTGGATGAATAGATAATGTATTTATTTTATATGTTTCGACGCTCTTCTTTGCAAAAGGACATGAAACCTACAAGGACTGAGGAGGGCACGTGTCCCAGGACAAGGCTGGGACCGAGGCAGACCTCGAGTCACCACCTTGTTGGTATAACTTCATATGTCTCCACCATGCACCCTTTGTAGAAAGTGTGACCTATAAGGACTAAGGTGAGCCTGGGGCCTAGGACAAGGCTAGGCCCAAGGCAAACCTTAGTTTATCCTTATAGGCCTCTACGCTCTTCTCTCTAAAGAACATAGGACTTATAAGGACTAGGGCGAGCCCGAGGCCAAGAACAAGGCCGGGCCTGATGTAGGTCCTAGTCTACATTCTTAAGATATAGATTTTATAGGTTTCAACACTCCTCTTCACAGAGCAATATGTAACCTAGATGAGCTGAGGTGAGCCAGAGTAAGGCCGAGCCTAATGCATACCTTAGTCTATTTATTTTAAGATGCAGATCTTGTATGTTTCTACACTCCTCTTACCGAGTAGCGTAGAACCTAAAAGGACTAAGGTATGTTTGGGACACAAGATAAGACCGAGTCCGAGGCAGACCTTAGGTTAATGTGACATCCTGGCCCATTTAGGATGAGGCATGTGTGGCTGATGTGAGCTGTGTGCGCATGTTTAATACCACCTTGCTAGTCTAGCAAGGGTGTAACCAACTTATAAGGCATCTTCCCTCCAACCATATCACTTTCGGGTTAACCATTTTACATGAAGCGGGAACAAAAGTGTAAGTGGGGTGGTATGTGTAAGTGGGCCCGCTCGTCAGATGGGCTGGCTACGCGGTTCTTGACGGAGGGTTGTTACAAATGGTATCAGATCCGACCATAATTACAAATGGTATCAGAGCAGGCGTGTTCCTGGACATTTGCTAGTGTGGCTACATGGGTAAGTTGGGCCGACAGGGAAATAGTATCAGAGCGGGCGTGTTCCTAGACATTTGCTAGGGTCCTTTGAATGATTACAAATGGGGTATCAGAGCGCGCGTGTTCTTGGACATTTGCTAGTGTGGCTACATGGGTAAGTTGGGCCGATGGGCTACATGGGTAAGTTGGGCCGATGGGGAAATGGTATCAGACATTTGCTAGTGTGGCTACATGGGTAAATTGGGCCGACGGGGACGTCGGGTCCTTTGAATGATTACAAATGGTAAGTTGGGCCGACGGGGAAATGGTATCAGACATTTGCTAGTGTGCCTACATGGGTAAGTTGGGCCGACAGGGACGTCGGGTCCTTTGAATGATTACAAATGGGGTATCAGAGCGGGCGTGTTCCTAGACATTTGCTAGTGTGGCTATATATAGGTAAGTTGGGCCGACGGGGACGTCGGGTCCTTTGAATGATTACAAATGGTATCAGAGCGCGCGTGTTCCTAAACATTTGCTAGTGTGGCTACATGGACCATGACACTGGATTACCAATAGACAGATGAACCATGTGTGCCCCATGTGAGCTGTGTGTGCATGTTTAGTACCACCACTAAACCATGACACTGGATTACCAACAGACATATGTTTGCAAATATAAACTATTACTGATAATCTATTTGTTGTTAAAGGCTTTTGGTAACCTATATGTCAGCAATACTATGTAAGAAGACATATTATATGTTAGCAATTCTAAATATGTGTAGGTCAAAATATATGTCAGCAATTATAAGAGTACAGGCAAATTATATGTCAGCAAAACTTATTGACCATCTGTCAGCTATGTTCGATCCATCAGATCTTGATCCAACGGTTAGGACAGAGGGAGGCGAATTTAACCCTAGCTAGCGTGTTCCCCACTCCATCCACCGCCGCCGCCTCCACCACGCGCGCCGCATCCATCTCCGCCAAAATCCACCGCGCCGCCTTCTCTCCATCGGTCTCCCTCACCGCCGCATCCTCCTCCGCCGCATCTCCCCTCCTCCCGTCGCCTCCCCAGCAACCTCCGCCGCCGCCGCCACGACGACGAGCCTCCGAGTCCGACCACCGGCAATGGCGCCAACCCTGCCTTCCGCACGCCGCACCTCCGCACCGCCTACCGCAAGCCGGTGCCACCCGTGGCGGCGACGGGGGAGGGCGAGGCGGTCCTCGCCGCCGCTCCTCACCTTCCTCTTCCCCATCGGCCTTCTCCCCGATCGCCTCCCTCGTCCAACTACTCCTCCCTTCCAGAGAAGCGCTGCCACTGTGATCCTTTTCCAGACGCGAGCTCGAAGGCGCTGGTTGCCCCCAAGCTCGAAGAGGTCGAGGAGGTGTGGCGCCCCCCACCTTCCTTACCATCGTCTTCTTCCCCTCCCTCCTCTTTCACCGGATCTGACCGGATTTGGTCAACAGGTGGTTAGGTTTTGCGCCGCCGAGCTCAGCGAAGAGGCCAAGGAGATGAGGCACACCTCCTCCCCCTCCCCCTTTTCTCCGGTTGGTGGTCAGGCTTTGGGCTGTTCGATCTGGCGCCGCTGAGCTCAGCACGATGAAGGCCGAGGAGGCGAGGCGCACCTCCACCGTTGCCCCTCGCCTCCCCATCTTCCTCTCCCTGCCCGATCTGGCCCGAGGACTCGAGGAGTGGAGAGGGGGAGGAGCCACGGTGATGTTGTGGTCGCTCGCCGAGTCGCCGTTGTCTGCAGCTTCTGGAAAGGTTCATTCCGATCTTACTTACCCTCGCGCTTCCACCTAGTTTTAATTAGGCGATAATGTTGGTTTGAGTTGGTGAGACCCGAGGTCTACGTGGATTGGATATTACTCCAGTTTAAGCTTTCAGTAGTTGTGATCGCTAGTGGTACACACTGGCTCATAAAGTCTAGAATATGTATGGGCTTGTGACTGATTGCGAGCAGTGATTAACATTGGCAGTTCCATTTCAATCTATTGCTATATATCTCTTGTGTTCACTTCCTCATTTAGAGTAAAACTGCAATGATGCTTATCTTACAAAGTGCAGGGGAAGCAATTATGCAAAGTGATTTCAGTATGTCGTCTAGAAATATGTCATTTAGCGTCCCAAACTAGTTCTGTATAGCCAAGCTATATAGCAACAGCCTTTGTACATTGAGTTAGAGATAGTATGGAGTGAGAGAGGTTGCATTTTCAGAAATAAAACAGTATGTTGACGTATTTTCAGTAATGAGAATGTACTAGTGAATTTGGTGGTATCTATAGATGTGGCTGGTTGGTATTTGTTGTCTGCATAGGGGTATGTACATAATGTAGTTCTGAATATTCAGTGGTGTTGTACTGAAATTTTAGTTTGACACTATGTACTGAGTTTGATATGCTCTGAGTTTGACACTGTGTAGTGACACTATGGAATTTTATGCTCTGAATATTTTTGTTGCCATATCTGGGGCTTGAGTGAAATTTGTTGGCCAGAATTACATCCTGATTTTGCTATGCTCTGAATTTTTTGCTAAAGGCTTTCTGTACAAATGCATTTGGGTAGGTTGGATTAGTCAAGTTACATACAAATTTCTATCTGCGACAGCTACAGAGGAGTATATAAATTGTATCCTGTCTTGAGAGCTTCTGTCAAATATTCCATTTGTAGCTTGCTTAGGTAATTTGCTTTATTTAAATCGCTAAAAGTCTGAGTCTGGGATCTTCAGGTTCAAAAATGAAACTATTGAGCTGATCGGGGCTTTAGATCAAATTCTCTGAACAATGTGTTCTTGTTTAATCCATATAGGAACATTTGTCTGAATCCGTATAGGAACAATGGCACCATCCAATACGTGTGAATTTTCAGATATCAGAATTTAATTTTGTCCAGATTTTTTTCCTCAATAACAAGGTTCTGATTTTTTTTATCCATGGACAGATGATAGGTTCTGATTTTTGTCATTCTCTTGGTGATGCTCTTAGTGACTACACATGATACATTAGTAATTCATATGCCAATCATCGATTCCCATTTTGCACTGCATTTGGTATTTATCATGCTTCACTTTGGCAGTTTGCACTGCATTTTTGTGTGCTCATTATTGCATGCTCATTGTATTAAAAAAGTTCTGTTTTTTTAAAAAAAACAAATTTCATGTTAAGTGGAATAACATTACCTTTTGTTTTTCTTCTTCAGAAATCAAGATCTTGGATTATTGCCTTAAGCGAGGAAAAGGGAAAAGTATACAGGTGCCCTTGCATGACTTTGCTTGTTTGTACAGGACATCATATAGCCTATCTCCCTTATCATGGTAGTTTGACTGGTTGTAAGGATCTTAATTAGTTATATCCAATTTACAGATTTATTGATTATTTGAACAACTAGGGCAATTTGTCCTGTTACTACAAATTTTAGAGCAATTTTTTGTGTATAACTTTTTAATCTCCAAAAACATGCCTTAAGCTGACTATATAAAAGTTTAGTTGGTGAAAGTTCAGTTTAGTTTGGAACTTTGGAGTACCATTTATCTTGAAACATAGAGGAAGTGCATGACACTGAATATATATTAATGCAAAAGGACTGTTTGAGTGAGGTAATAAATGAGAAATAGTCCAATAAAGAACATATCAACACTAATTAGATGATGCAGTAGTAGGAAACATATATGATGATTTCAGTCATGTGCTTATGGTTTTATCCACCATCTACTTTTTTTAATCTTTTATTCATACTGCTGCTTAATTAGTGGATGCAATACTAGAATGGAAATGTATGGCGTGAAACTTCTAGCCCGCTTTTGCTTTTATTCTGAATGTAGCTGCCAAGCTAGTCTTCAGTATTTGTAGTACTCATTGAGCTTTGATTTGGTCCTCAGTTAGTGTTAATACTTTTGCCCCTTCTACAACTTATTTACTCCGCATCTCTCTCTTTCTGTTTTGGGCACAGGAGAAAATATTAGTTCTCTGAAGTAGACAGTGTGTTCCTTAATAAATATCAGGGGTCTCATTAGTTGCCCAAAGGCTTATTATAAGCCGTAACGGTTTATTAGCGACTAGAAAATAATTTGTGTCTAAAAATTTTATATATGTGTTGTTAGTGACTTAAAAGGCAATGCTGAAAAAAAAACTACGTTGAAAATATCTTAAAATCAACTTCAAAATTAAGTTTCAAAATTCAAATGTTGGCTTTGGCTTTTTATGCCAACCGATGTGGCTTTGGCATACCTTTCAGTTAGTAGCTAATGACAGTCTTTGATAGCATATATTGCTTTTCATCCAGTATTCATGGCATTCAATATTATTATCTGATAATGTAAGTCGATCATTTTGCAGGTCTGATCTTTGTTGATCTTGCACTTACCTTGGTGGTTACATGCATTTTGGGGTGTGCCTTTGGCGATTTTGAACAGGCCTAGATATATTGCTTTGCTATGTTGACGTTTATTAGAGTAGATAATTGTATTTCTCGTAATGTGGAAATGGCAAAGATTATGTATTGCTACAAAATTGTATAGTTGCTCTTCCCAATTCCATGTACAAGGCATTTCTCATTGAATGGCAAGATCATGTATTGCTGGAACGTGATCAAGGAAACTATTGATCACTGTGTGATAGCATATTGAATTAATAGAAACTCCATGCGCAGAACTATTTTTTTTCCCAATATAAAATGTGCTGACAAATTTTCTGTCGGAAAAAGTGACATTTGCCAGTGAAAAATATAACCGTCGGCAAAGGTTGTCTGTTGGTAAATATTATCTGTTAGCAAAGATAAAACAACACCCACAATCTATCTGTCGGCAAATATATTTGCTGGCAGCAGTTGGCCTGACAGTCAGTAAAACTTTTCCTGACACATAATATAATAACATATGGGGTCTTTACCAACAGATTTGTAGTTAGCGAATTTGGGGCGTGGTGTAGTGCACCTTGCTAGTCTAGCAAGGGTAGAACCAACTTATAAGGCATATTCCCTTCAACCATATCAATTCTTTAACCCTTTTACACGAAGCGAGCACGAAAGTGTAAGTTGGCCCACCCGTCGGATGGGCTGGCTACGTGATTCTGGAGGGAAGGTTGTTACAGCTACATTCACAGCTCATCAAACCCTTGCTAGTCTAGCAACAGTGGGTTAACCCTTTTACACGAAGCGAGGACGAAGTGTAAGTGAGGTGGTATGTGTAAGTTAACCCGTCCATCAGATGGGTTAGCTACGCGGTTCTAGAGGGAGGGTTGTTACAGTTACATTCTTATCCCATAAACGGAGACATGTGGGCCCCTATCAACATCACCCCGGGGGCAGCTTTCTATTTTTAAGGATGGTTTAAGCATGCCATTTTTTTTCTTGTAATTGCTTTGCCGAGTGAATGGGTACCTAGGTTCCCATTTCAACGACAGTAGCCCCTAGCCCTGGGTCGGGCTGGAGAAGTAAATAAAGCCGGACCTAGGGCTTCTCTTCAAGGAAACTCCAATGTCAAGCCCCCGAGCCCACCTTATCAGGAATCAACGGTCGCGACAATGCTCTGTCACATCGCATGTCTTTTATATCATTCTACGGGTTAGTTGCAGGAGTTAGGCCACGCTCGCACGCCGCCTTAATTTCCCACTACCACCCCGCTTTTCGAGGCGTCGTGGGCGTGGAGGTCAAAACGACTACCTAGGTTTTTTCCTTTAAAAACCCCTTTCTCGTCTCCATTCATTCTTTCCTTTTAGCGATCTCTATTCACGCTTTCCTCCATTTTCCCAAATAACTTTTTTCGCTTTTATGTGAGGACCGAACTCCCTAGAGATACCAACTCTTGCCAACGATTGATCTGTCCGGGCACCATAGCCAGCCAGAGGGCCTGGGCTATTCTTCGAAAGGGCCAACTATCATGTCATGATAAATTCATCCCGAGTTAAAAATCATTCTCTAAAAGAATAATATAATTAATTAAAATTCGAAAAGAAATTGGCAAACATTAAATACGTACCAGAAAAATTCGAATGTGGCCCGAAGTATTTTTATTAAATTATCCTTGGTCTAAAAGGAGCCCTCAAATTTTACTTGAATTTTCAGAGCACCGAAAATATTTATGAAGCAACAAAAACAACTGTAATAGTTTATTAAAATAAAAAACTAAAAATAATCCCTCTCCTTCATTAGGACAAGTTTGGCCCAAAGCCCCCTCCCCCCACGCCCCCCCTTCTCCCTCGGCCCATGGCCGAAGTCTCTTACCTCCCTCTCTTTTTCCTCCACTCTCTTTCCCAGACGGAATAAGTCCATATTACCTCCCTCATCTCTTGCGATTGGTTCAATTGCATCCCCCAACCGTAAAACCGGGAATAACCTATCCCCCAACTCCCAAAACCGTTCCAAATCGACTCCCCGGACGGTTTCGGAGGCGGTTTTATCCCACGTGGCATCTTTGACCCCATTGAATGGCTGAGTCATCAGATGGGACCCCCCATGTCAGCTAGCTGGCTACTGGTGCAGCGTGGCGATAGGGTGGCCTTTTGCTCCTCGTCATTATCGTTCTCGCCCGATGCCAAGCTCCTTAGGATGCCGATCTCGAGCTAGTGGCGATGGGCTAGCGGCCAGGTTCCGCATCCCGCCGCAGCTGGAGTGCACGCAACAGGCTGGGAGGCCGCACGGTGGCGAGTAACGATGAGGCAGGAATCCCATGGGCGTCAACACGGGGTCCTCAATGGTCTAGATGGAGAGCTGTACCGCCTTGACGCCGAGCGGCATGGTGACGTCGGCGGTCCACGGCGAGGGGAAGTCAAAGAGAGCGACATCTAGGCGGATCCTCCTTCTCCCCTCTCTCTCCCCAGATGCGGGTGGCAGGCAGCGAGCGTTGGCGGCTGACGGGAGAAGGCGGCACCACCGGCAGCACCACTATCACCTCGCGGCGAGCGGGACGGCGACGGCGTTCAGGGAGTACAAGATCTACCGCGTCCGGCCGACCGCGACCACCCGGCGAGTTCCTCCCCCACGACTGGCCGGCCGTGACCTCCCGGCGAGCTCCTCCCCGGCGCCCAGCCGGCCGCAGCCTCCCAGCGAGCTCCTTCCGCACGTCCGGGCGGCCGCGACCTTGCGACGAGCTCCTCCCCCGCGTCCGGGCGGCCTCGACCTCCCGGTGAGCTCCTCTCACGCGCTCCTCCAGTCGTGGTATCCCGGCGAGCTCCTCCACCGCGTTCGACCGACCGCGACCTCCCGGCGGTCGTGGCGAGCTCCTCCCCCGCGCCCGGCCGGCCGCGACCTCTCGGCGAGCTCCTCCCCCAACCTCCGGACGAGCTCCTCCCCTGCGCCCGGTTGGCCGCGGCCTCCCGGCGAGCTCCTCCGCCATGCCAACCTAGCCGTGGCCTCCCGCCGAGCTTCTCCCCCGTGCCCGGCCAGCCGCGGCCTCCCGGCGAGCTCGTCCCCGGCTGCCGCCACTCGAGCAGATGGAAGGTGTAATGCTGTGGCTGTGAGAGAGGAGGAGATGAAAGAGAGGGGAGGGGTGATAGATGGGCCCCATGTGGATCCCACCTAATTTATTTTAATGTGAATGCCACCTAGATGCCACGTGGATGCCACATATACTAAAACCGGACTCAATACTACCTTGGGAGTCGATTTGCACCGGTTTTCGGAGATGAGGGAGTCGCTATACCTGGTTTTGTGGTTGAGGGATGTTATTCGATAAAGTGCAAGAGATGAGGGAGGTAAAATGGACTTATTCCTTCCCAGACCGCCCGGCCTAGGTCGCCCCACCCCTTCCACCTGGGCCACCTCCCGGCCCAAGCCAAGCCGCTCTCCCCCTCGCCCGCACGTGCACTGCATGCGCTGCCGCGTGCTGGCAGGTGGGGCCCACGTGTCGCTCGTCCCCAACCTCCAGCCGCCGGCCTCCTGTAACACCCTGAAAATTCGACCAACGAAATCAAAACACCAAAAATACGGATTTTCAAAAACTTTTTAAGTAATAAATTGCATCATGCCGATTTTATTCGCCTATTTCATTGGATTTTGATCTCGGAATTTATTAATCACGAATAATGAATAACTAACTAGGAATAAACCCTAAAAATCAAGTTGGCTAAATAAATAATTAAAATATAAATTAAAATAAAGATTAGGTGGGATTGGAAATAAATAAAATATTATCGCGACCATATTAGCAATAATTAAATTTTAGTACGATGGAATGAGAATTAACCCTAATTAAAAATTCAAATAAATTATATAAACAAAATATGAGTGATATTAAATTAGGGTGAATTTTTAGTTAGGATAACACAAATATGGAGTAAACTTCATTTATGCAAAAATTAGAATTTATAGGGCTATATTTAAATAGAAAATGGGCTAAAATTAGGATAAATAGGAAAAGTTACTGTTCATTGCGGCATAGGTGTTCGATCGTGGTCCCCCTAGCCCCGCCCCCTGCCCTGCCGCGTGCGCCGCGTCGCCCGCCCGTCGTGCGCGCCGCCGCCGCTGCCGCGCCGTCACCGTCACGTCGCCGTCGCCTCACGCCTCGAGCCGCCGCGCGCCCGTCCCCTCGCGCCTGCGCCCCGCCGCGCGGCCGTCCCCTCGCCGTCGCCCTGCGCCGCTGCCGCGCCGCCCGTTCCATCGCGCCGAGCCCCGTGCCGCCGCGCGCGTCGCGTCACCCCGCCTGTCACGCCGCTCGCTCGCCACCCGCTGCGTCGCCGTCCCATCGCCGCGCGCCGTCACCATCGCCGCGTCGAGCCCCACGCCACCCGTCGCGTCGCCCGCCTCGAGCCCCGCACCGCCGCCCGTCGCATCGCCGCTCCGAGCCCCGCGCCACCATCGTGTCGCAGCCCGCGCATCGCCGTCGTCCCGCCCTGAGCGCCGCCGTCGCGTCGCCATTACGCCGCCGCCCCTCCCCCTCTCCTTCTCCCCTCTCTACAAATACCCCCCCTCCCTCCATTTTCCTCCACCCAATCTCACCCTTCCTCCCCTCTTCCCTCTCCACTGCGCCGCCGCTCTCGTGCCACCGCGCCGCCGTTCCCGTGCCGCCGCGCCGCCTCTCTCGTGCCACCGCACCGCCGTTCCCGTGCCGTCGCGCCGCCGTTCCCGTGCTGCCGTGCCGCCGCTCCCGCGCCGCCGTGCGCCACCTTCGCCGCCGCCGTCGTCGCCGCTGCCGCCGCCGGTGAGCCGCCCTCCTTCCTCCTCGCGTCCACCGCCGCCGCCGCTCGGGTGGGAGAGAGCCGAGAGAGAGAGGGAGAGGAAAAGAGAGGCCGGCAGAGAGAAAAAGAGAGAAAGAGAGAAAAGAAAGAAAAAGAGAAAGAGAGAAAAGAAAGAAAAAGGAAGAAAAAGAGGAGAGAGAATGGAGAAAAAGAAAAGGAAAAATAAATAGAAAATTAGGAAGAAATTAAGGAGGTTAATAGTTTAAGAAAATCTAAAATAATTAGAATTTAATTATAGATTAATTATGGTCATAGAATTGCAAAATTTAATATAAATTATAGATTATTCTTGGTAATTTCTAAAAGAAATCAATTCGCGGTAGTAGTTTAGATGTTATTAACAACTAAACAATTAGATGAATTTTTATAGACTATTATAGATTAGTTTTGGATAATCTCTATAAGTAATCGATTCACGGTAGAAGTTCGGATTTAATCACTAGGAATTTTAGACGTATATTATATTTAATCGGTTAGTCATAGGCTAAATTAAATCGTATAATATTATAAGATAATTTTTGGATTCCGTCCGATATTTAGCTCGCGATAGAAAATTTCTAACCTATTATATGGATATAATGCTCGGGCAGATTAAATTAAAAACTTATGCTAACAAAATATTTATACCCGCAAAATAGTTTAGGATGTATAAATCGAAATTGGATTTGCCCTAGTTCGTGAATAGTAAAGTTAATATAAAAGAATCAACTTTCGCATTCAACTTCCATTTGGATTTATTTGGGTCTTTATTTGAATTTTAACCGAATTCAAATCGTTTCTTCGCACGTAATTTTAGAGCCCGAGGGAGTTGCGGATCCAAGCGAGGACCAAGAACCGCAAGACTTTGAGCAAGGCAAGTCATCACTATCCCTTAAACATGTTGATCCCAATTGCGAAATTATTTTGTTTATAAATAAAATTGCATGCAATGATGAACATCCTATTTGTGTTTATACCATGCCTTGATTATTGTTTACCCTTATTCCTTCATAACCATGTTTACGTATGAGTCCCTAGTCAATTATGACAATTGCTTAGAAATGCTATTCTAGAATCATGCATAAATGCTAAATGCTTGGGCAATTACCTTTGGGAAGGTAATTGAGATGCGGCATGTGGAGACATGAGCACCACATTGCCAAGAAATTGATGACATGATTTGGGAAAGGAAAATAAAATGAAAACAACGGTTTTCGACTGGGGCGGACGGAGGATTTGGGTGGTATCTGGAAAAGGCTAGTACCGTCCCCGGTCAATTAAGGACCGAGCCATGAAGTTAAGCATGAAACGACCCCCCATACAACCGTACTTCTCGAATGGGTATAGACCTAGCGGATTAGATAGCCGAGCGGAGGCAGTATCCCTGCATAGATGGTTCACCCCTGAGTAAGGCAGGTGCGCTACGGTGGGGCAGCCGTTGAGGTAGGGCCGAGAGGCGTGCTCTACATCGGTGTCGCCATTGGTAGGACTGCCATGAGTGTGTGAGAGAGAAAACTTAACTTGAACCATAATTTAATATGTGTGTGAGACTTCTCTTTCCCGGGAGCGCCAGAACTCCTCTCACTGCTAGAAACATGGACGCCTAGAGTGCATGAGGATTTAAGCTCATGGAGCGGGTACTGCCAATGCGAGGTTATCGAAAAGCTTTGCCGTGACGCGTCTCATGTGTTGGGACGAGGCTCATGTGTTGGGCAGTCGCGGAGTGCGGGTAAAGTGTACATCCACTGCAGTGTGAGTAAACCAAATCTATTCGAATAGCCGTGCTCGCGGTTATTGAGCACCGGGACATGTATTACACTTGGCTAGACTCTAAATTCTTTAACTTGTGTGGGATGGGATATTACATGATGATTTTTTTTTATGCTGATGGAGCCACTTCCTAAGAGGTGGGAATGTGGACGTCCTCAGAAAACCATGACGACTCAATGGCGGAAAGCTATCCTTGGGATCACAATGGATGGTGGACAGAACCGTCGTTGTTTAATGTGAACACTGGTATTAAAACTTGATCAGTCTATGCTAGGTCTTAGGCTTGTGAAAAGAATTACAAAATTTGCTTTGCGCAAAAGAACCATAGCCATCCTTTGAATTCCTCTGTCATGTGCATTATTGCTGTGGTGGCTTGCTGAGTACGGTTGGTACTCACCCTTGCAATATTCAAACTTAATCAGAGACCGGAGATGAAGCTTCGGAGGATCCCTATGCCTATTACCAGGAGGGTGATGAGGACGATGGCGCTCAGTAGGTCTTAGTTACGGTCATTGCCTTTGGCAATGGCGTGCCGCTGCCTTAACTCCGCTGCCTTGCCTACTTCTGTTTTTGGAATGTAATCCGGACCGCTCGGTCCGATGATTTAAGACTGTGCCTGCGGGCTTATGATGTAATAATTCGTACTAGACTCTCGTGTATGTGCAAATATCGGAGCTAAATATCGTGAGCTAAATATCGCGAGCTAAGTTTTAATAGGTTAGAAATTTTCTATCGCGAGCTAAATATCGGACGGAATCCAAAAATTATCTTATAATATTATACGATTTAATTTAGCCTATGACTAACCGATTAAATATAATATACGTCTAAAATTCCTAGTGATTAAATTCGAACTTCTACCGTGAATCGATTACTTATAGAGATTATCCAAAACTAATCTATAATAGTCTATAAAAATTCATCTAATTGTTTGGTTGTTAATAACATCTAAACTACTACCGCGAATTGATTTCTTTTAGAAATTACCAAGAATAATCTATAATTTATATTAAATTTTGCAATTCTATGACCATAATTAATCTATAATTAAATTCTAATTATTTTAGATTTTCTTAAACTATTAACCTCCTTAATTTCTTCCTAATTTTCTATTTATTTTTCCTTTTCTTTTTCTCCATTCTCTCTTCTCTTTTTCTTCCTTTTTCTTTCTTTTCTCTCTTTCTCTTTTTCTTTCTTTTCTCTCTTTCTCTCTTTTTCTCTCTGCCGGCCTCTCTTTTCCTCTCCCTCTCTCTCTCGGCTCTCTCCCACCCGAGCGGCGGCGGCGGTGGACGCGAGGGGGAAGGAGGGCGGCTCACCGGCGGCGACAGCGGCGACGACGGCGGTGGCGACGGTGGCGCACGGCGGCGCGGGAGCGGCGACGCGGCGGCACGGGAGCGGCGGCGCGGCGGCACGGGAGCGGCAGCACGGCGGCACGGGAACGGCGGCGCGGCGGCACGAGAGAGGCGGCGCGGCGGCACGGGAACGGCGGCGCGGTGGCACGAGAGCGGTGGCGCAGTGGAGAGGGAAGAGGGGAGGAAGGGTGAGATGGGGTGGAGGAAAATGGAGGGAGGGGGGGTATTTGTAGAGAGGGGAGAAGGAGAGGGGGAGGGGCGGCGGCGTAATGGCGACGCGACGGCGGCGCTCGGGGCGGGACGACAGCGACGCGCGAGCTGCGACACGATGGCGGCGCGGGGCTCGGAGCGGCGATGCGACGGGCGGCGGTGCGGGGCTCGAGGCGGGCGACGCGACGGGTGGCGTGGGGCTCGACGCGGCGATGGTGACGGCGCGCGGCAATGGGACGGCGATGCGGCGGGTGGCGAGCGAGCGGCGTGACAGGCGGGGCGACGCGACGCGCGCGGCGGCACGGGGCTCGGCGCGATGGAACGGGCGGCGCGGCAGCGGCGCAGGGCGACGGCGAGGGGACGGCCGCGCGGCGGGGCGCAGGCGTGAGGGGACGGGCGCGCGGCGGCTCGAGGCGTGAGGCGACGGCGACGTGACGGTGACGGCGCGGCAGCGGCGGCGGCGCGCACGACGGGCGGGCGACGCGGCGCACGCGGCAGGGGAGGGGGCGGGGCTAGGGGGACCACGATCGAACACCTATGCCGCAATGAATAGTAACTTTTCCTATTTATCCCAATTTTAGCCCATTTTCTATTTAAATATAGCCCTATAAATTCTAATTTTTGCATAAATGAAGTTTACTCCATATTTGTGTTATCCTAACTAAAAATTCACCCTAATTTAATATCAGTCATATTTTGTTTATATAATTTATTTGAATTTTTAATTAGGGTTAATTCTCATTCCATCGTACTAAAATTTAATTATTGCTAATATGGTCGCGATAATATTTTATTTATTTCCAATCCCACCTAATCTTTATTTTAATTTATATTTTAATTATTTATTTAGCCAACTTGATTTTTAGGGTTTATTCCTAGTTAGTTATTCATTATTCGCGATTAATAAATTCCGAGATCAAAATCCAATGAAATAGGCGAATAAAATCGGCATGATGCAATTTATTACTTAAAAAGTTTTTGAAAATCCGTATTTTTGGTGTTTTGATTTCGTTGCTCTCTCTCCCATGAAACCCCCTAGCGCCATTCCTCCCACAAATTTGCCCAAATAAATTCCCTTCTTTCCAAATTAATTGGGGGGGAATTAATCCCCATTCCTTCCTCTTCAATGCCCCCTAATTTCCCGCATCAACCGCGCCGTATTGCACCCGGAACGGCCGCACCAATTCCGGCCACCTTCCATGGCCGCCGGCCCCAAATCTCGCCGCCGTTCCCCGCCTCTCCCATGGCTGGCTCCCTCCCCTCACCTATAAAATGGAGACCCCTCCTTGCGTTCTCTCGTTTTTGCCTCCTCCGGAGTCTCCCCGTGGCTGCACCGTTCCTCCCTGCCTCCTTCCTCTACCTCCCCGGCACCGGCTGCCTCCAGCCGGTCGTGCCGCCTCGCCCATGAGCCGGCTGTCATCATCGCCGCCTCTCCCGCCACTGCGGCACCATCCTCTTCCTCGGCCAGGCTGCAGCGTCGCCCGAATTTCGTCGTAACGCCGTCGACCGCGCCACCTCTCGCTCTATCTCGTCGACACCCACTCCGCAAGCCCCTGCTGCCCCACTGGAGTGCCACCTAACGTCGCAGCCTCCTCCGGCATCGCAGCGTCGCCCTCCACCCCAGACTGCCCTCGGTTTGGTCCTGAGTCCGCCGTGCCACCTAGTCCATTCTCCTCGGCGGAGTTCTTCCGGTCGCCCTTCCTCCTCGCCCGTGCGCCGGTCGGCTGAACCACCACCACCTTCGGTCGCCTCCCTTCGGCCGAACCCCGCCGTTGTCATCCTCTCGTCGTTCCCGGTCGCGCTCGTCGTCAGCCTTCCCTTCGTCAAACCGTCCCTGGCCATCGTTCCCATTTCGTTAAGTGTGCCATGCCCGTCGTGTCTTCGTCCTTGCCTCCGCGTCGTCAAGTACTGTGCCGGCTTTGTCTCGCCTTCATCCTAGGGTCGCCGCCAAAGTCACCTCCTCGTCGTTGTGTCGTTCGTTCGTCGCCGCCGGTCTACCCCGAGTCGTCTTCGCCGCGCTCGTTCGTCGTCGTCGTTCCGCGCCTCGTCTCGTTATGGTGAGGATCCCTCCTTCGCTGCCCGTCCTCGTCCTTTCGGTGCCGTCCCCGTGCCCGTTGTGTGGTTGTCAACCCCGGTACACGTGTGTCGATGTCGGCAGTTGTTCGTGTGTGCGTGTGATGCCCGTGTTAGTGTGCCCGCTTGGTAGCCATGTAGTTTTCCCATGTGTAGCCCGCGTGGTGTCTAGTAGGGTTCGTTTGTCGGCCACTCGCCTCGGTTGACACACGGGGTCCACTTCTATTGACCCGTGGACCGTCTCTATGCACTCGGTTCATCGTAGTCCCTTAGGTTGACATGTGGGGTCCACATGTCAATAGCGCAGCCTTTCTTTCTTTTCCGGGCTAGCGCTTACACATGCTTTGTAGTTGCAAAATTAATTACAATAATTCGTAAATCTCTATATAGCAGCATTAAACTTTGGATGACCATATCTTGGTTATACGAACTTCGAATCGACCCATTCAAGTCTCTTCATTTTTGTTATAACCTAAAGAACATTGTGCTTTTCTTTTATGTATTGTTATTGCTTCTTTATAGGGTTTTAGCTTTGTTTGTGTGCTTCGCATAGCTCATGTCGTTCTGGAGGTTCCCGAAGCGTGGTTCATGTTCGTCGCTGAAGGTTCGAAAGACCGTTCTCTCTGAGCAAGGCAAGTCGCATCATCCTTGAGCATATTGAATCCCAGTTTATAAAATTATTGTACTTTAAATTACTTCATTACCGTTTTATTTAAATTCCCGCATTATCACAGTTTTATTTAGCATTTCCTAATAATCTCTACTATAGCCTTATCATTGCTGCCATTTACATCACCTTGCTCACCCTAGGAAAATAAAACCCCAACTAGTTGAATTAAAGGAAATGCTACTAGGCGACAAATTAAAATACCATAAGCAGGCAATCTCGTCTAGAGCAAGATGTATTACCTTCAAGTTTTTTCATCGCCGCGAGCTGCCTCAATGGCCGATTCGTAGATCGAAAAGAACTCGCTTGGGTCTGTTTCGCCCGAGTATCTTGCAATGGGCGGGTACTTGAACTAGGGGGAATAGGGTGATTTCTTAGCCCCCGGCTCAATGGCAACTTCTTTTCGCTGACAGCTCACATCGCCGCTCCTTGCTGGAAAGATGGAGAAAGGCTTGGATACGACGCTGCGAATGGCAAAATCATTGCTTGCGCATACGATTGGGCCATTGCGTTTGGCTGGACTTGGGGATCGGCTGTGAAGAGCTAGGCCGTCGTAGCTACTAGATCAGCTTGCGGCCAAACCATCGCCCCATAGGCCTTGGGAAAGCTTAAGCCAGCCATCGCCCCTTGCTGACTTGCCGAAGGCGCTTTGGTCGAAAATCGTAGATCTAGATGACTTGTGGGATGCCAGAGTGACGCCCCCTGGTTGGAACACCCGACTGCCTGTGCCGAAGGGATTTGTTAACAACGGAATTTGCATCAGATTCGGAGAAGAAGGAAGAAGATCGAAGCGGATTTGGTGTAGAATCGAGTTGGATTTGGAGTCGGACTATGCATCGGCTAGATGTCGTATCGGCTGAAAATAGAGTGCAAGTTGATCGAGGTTGATAGAGCCGATGGCCGATACAGCCGATACGGTATGACTTGGGCTCAGCATGGGCCTAAATTGGAGTAACCATCATTGCCAATTAGAGATAGAGCTCAATTGAAGTAATTGTATCTATTAATTAGGTTAGTTATGTCGATTTGTGTTAGATTCAGCAAAGGAGCGCCGTATATGGTCTTGTTTGTATTTTACCTTTAGAAAGGTTTGAGTCGTCTCCATAATGGACTAATGTGCACTCGGGGTATAAATATGAACCCCCTAGCATTGTAATAAGAGAGACAATCCAATACAACTTCGGCACATTGCCACCCTTTTCGCTTTTTACTTTTCGACGAGTTCGCTTCGCAAGAGGTAACCCGTCTCGATGGCTTGTGCTATCGGGGCTATTATGTTGTTTTAGATATCTTAGTCCTTGTTTCATGACCATTGTTTTCATATGTTTCTATTAATCTAGTCTTAGCATATTGATTTAGCTCTATCGGTTGCTTCTCGCTTTAGGGTTTCTACCGGTATCGGCTAAATCGTCTTGTTAGATTAGATTAGTTTAGATATCTACCACCCTGAAATCAATCAATGGCTTGATTGTCTAGATATTGTGTTTCTTTTCATACTTAGTGCTGCATCAATACATTCAACCTACTAAGTCGTGTTTAGAACCATAATCTCTAGCCTGCTTCTTGATTGCTAATAGGGGTAGTATCGGGGTTTCAGCCGATCTTACCTAATATGAATACTTCTTTGCTAAGTTTTATGTATATTTGCCACTTATATAGACATATAACCCTATATAGTTATATCAAGCTAGATCGGTATCGGCTGGGTTACCTAAACTACTAACTGATCACAGTTCGATATATTTGTATAGATTGATCTGTCTGTTCAAATCTGTACTAGAGTATTAGCTAGTACATTATCTTTATTTATCTTTCTTGCTCTAAATACTATTGCATTGGCTATTCTCATGATATTGTCTTAAACTTCTTTATTAATCCTAATAGACTGTATTACAGCTGATGAGGCATATTTAGGGTTTAATATTCTTTGATATATCCAATCCATAGCCGATTTGGTCTAACTCCATCGGCTGAGACCACCAATGATACGCTATCGGCCGATTGGCGATCGGCTGACTAACTCTGTTTTTGCCTTCCTAGCTGATTGCGGGATCAAATCAGCTGGCATGCCCTTGACACACTGAAGGCTAGCCTTGGACCTGGTCTGGAGTTAAGCAGATCTCCCAGGCTGGTGTGTTTTCACGTCAACACGCTTTTGGCACACCCTGTGGGATAGAGTTTCATTGTTCAATCATGCCGTCACCTTCAATAATTAATGTTGTTGAAGAAAACATCATCCCTGCTACAGTTGAAAATCTAACTTATGAGCAAAAGGCAGAGCTGGAACAAGTGATGCAACAGCTGAAAGAGAAATACCTTAAGACCTTTTTTTGTAACCCAGCAAGGAAAGGCAATTCAGAAGACAAATTTCCAAATGCCAGGCAAGAAGGAGAAGGATCTGGGACAAAGAATGTCAAGACTGAGGGAAATCAAGAGGATGACGACGCCAAGGATGGTAAATTTAATCCGGTGACTTTCCAAGATCATGTTGATTCAGCTATGTATCACGCATTAATCAATAAATCCGGAGTTTTGGTCAATACATTGTCAAATTTGATCAAGTCAGTGGTTGATGGATCAATTGCTGAGGAAAAGACAGGAGGACCAATCTCTTTTCCAGGAGGTGTTTTTCCCAAGTATAGAGAAATCAAAACTAATATTGGGGGTGGTCAGCCTCAAGGAAACCTCATGTCAACATCAGGATCATTGTAACAAAAGCAACCACCGGCATCAAGGACTTTAGGACCAAGCATCATGACACCAGAGCAACTGGCTCAATCATTCAAGATAACACAACCTTCTAGGACTACCATCAGCTACCTAGCCGATTACAACCCAGCCGCCATTAGTTCCTCCTCCACAGACTCAGCCGTCTTCACACCAGCCGATTGGATCTTAGACGATCAGCCCATAGTACTGCAACATGGACCCTAATGCTTTCCAATATCAACAAATTACAGGGTTCAATTTCAACAATCAGTTCCAACCTTTATCACCATTGCAGTATCGACAGGATACACTTCCTTTTGTTCAAGCTCCACCACAACCGATATACAATCAGTATGAGCAACAACATCAAGGAGGAGTTCAACAACAACCCTTGGCCGATATGATTGCAGATGCGGTAAGGGAACAGTTTGGAATTAAACCTAAAGACAGTGGGATCATGTATCAGCATCCATATCCAGAATATTTTGACAGAGTACCATTGCCAAACCGATACAAGATTCCAGACTTCTTAAAGTTTTCAGAGCAAGATAATGTGACTACATATGAGCATATTAGCCGATTTTTGGCACAATTTGGTGAAGCATCGGCTATCGAGACTCTGAGAGTTAGGTTTTTCCCTCTATCATTGTTTGGATTGGCTTTCACTTGGTTTTCTTCTTTACCATAAAATTCTATCAGATGTTGGGCTAATCTAGAGAAACAATTCCATAAATACTTCTTCAGCAGTGTTCAAGAAATGAAGTTATCAGACTTGACTGCAATCAGGCAGAGGGCTGATGAATCGGTTCCAAATTATATTCATAGATTTAGAGATACAAGGAATAGATGTTTCAGTTTAAATTGATTAAATTACAACTAGTTGATTTAGCTTTCCAGGGATTGATTGGGCCAATAAGGGAGAAATTTTCATCTTAAGATTTTGAGAGTTTAGCACACCTTGCTCAGAAGGTATCGGCTCATGAACAAATATTCCAGGAGGTTAAAAAGGTTCAAGAAAGTCAATTATGTCTATAGTTGTGTTTCAGACTCAGATGATGATCAAGACCCTGAAATCAGCTTGGCTGAGTGGTCTAAGGTCAAGAAGACAACTATGTGTCAATGGGTCAAGGATACAAACAAGGAGGAGAAATACGACTTTGACATTAATAAAGCCGATAAGATATTTGACTTATTGTTGTAAGAAAAGCAAATTCAATTTCCAATAGGTCATGTTCTGCCATTGGCTGAAGAGCTGAAGAAGAGGAAGTTTGTAAGTGGCACAATACAGGATCTCATCATACTAATGAGTGCAAGATGTTCAGACAGCAGATTCAATCGGCCATTGAGCAAGGAATGATTAAGTTTGATGACGGCAAGATGCCGATAAAGATTGATGGACATTCTTTTCCTGTAAACATGGTGCATGCAAAGGTTGATAGCAGCAGATTGATCAACAAGTACCAGAAGAGGCATGACAAGCAAGTCCAGAGGAATTATCAGAATTTTAGACATTACCAAGATGATAGACACTATCAAGTTGATGATTATTATCAAGAAGAAGAATATTATCTAGGTGACAAGGTTGATCCTCATTGGAATTTCGACTTCTTTAGGTTTTGTTGGAATGAAGGGATGAGGTTGCCATCAATCAGTAATTACCCTGGATGCAGTGGGTCAAGTTGTTATAATCAATCTGGATAGGGTAAAGTTTTCAATCATATGGGAATCGGCTAGAACCCAGGAGATTAGTCCATGAAAGATTGGGGCCGATTCGTCAGAATAATTTCGAAAATCAAGTTAAAGATGACCAGGTTGATCAAGCTCAGAATTCTCAATGGTGTGTGTGTTAACAGTGAAATTTGGTAAGCCCCGAAGTCATCATCGTCCTAAAGTTAGTATTGGCTTCAGAGTCCTGGAATTGGCCGATAAGAATTATCAAGCCACCAATAGTTGGATTATTGCTATATTTGGTTAAGGAAATCAATTAATTAAAGGAAGTTTATCCAGAAGAGACCGAGTTTAAGGAGGATGCGGCATGGCATTTTATCTATTAATTAGGAAGAGTTTATTAGTTTCCTTTTATATTTAGGAAAGTGTGTTTAGTGTACGATAAGGACTTTATGTTTTCCTTTTATCTTTAGGAATGTTTCTTTCTTGTCCAACAAGGACTAGTATCTGCCCATGGGTATAAATATGTACACCCCGGGGTTATGTAAACTATCTCAACGATCAATACGACTATTCTCAGCGCATTGCCACCCTTTTTACCGAGGTTTTTACTTATCATCCGGTGGAACTTAGCACCTGACGCGGGGCTGCGTCGGCTTTCGATCTCCAGTGAAGGGGTAAGTCCTACGTTCTGCCGGCCCTAGCAATTGTATTGGCTTCATCGGCATCATTCAAGGTTGCATCAGTACATTCGACCTCTTGGATTGCTCTGATTCGGTTGATATATTCACCTACCTATTTATCATATATCTTAGTTAATCTAGTTTGGTAGTTCAATTTACTTGTATCGGCTAAGATTCGTTTTAGGGTTTGTGCCGGTATCGGCTAAATTGCTTTACCAGATTATATTGGCTAAGATATCTACCACCCTGAAAATCAGTCAAATGCTTGATTGTCTAAATATTATGTTTCTTTTCATACTTAGTGCTGCATCAGTTAAGTTTGATCTACTAACTCGTGCTTAGAACCATAATCTCTAGCCTGCTTCTAGATTACCAATAAGGGTTTCATCAGAGTTTCAGCCGATGAGGTATCTAGACATTGCATTGACTTATAAGGATTGCATACAAGTTGGATTTAGCCGACGACAATAAAGGTTTTACTGTTTGACTAATCATTTGGATTTAATGACATAGATCCTCCAGCCGATGTATGCTTTAACCTTCGGATTAGTGTTTATTCTATCATATCATTATTAGCCGATTGGTTTCCACTAGATTATATTGTTGAATTATGTTGATTAACAACAGTTGATTGCCTTTATATGATTATTTACTCAAGCGTCAGATTCTGCATTGGACATACAACCGATTGCTCAAAACCCTATCAGCATCGGCTAGTATCGGCATCGGTTGAAATTACTTCATCAAATTGTCAGCCGATTGGCTCATTGATCTGCTATTTTTATATCTTGTCAGTTTCAAGATCAAACTGACTGGCATGTCCGTATCTCATCAACCTTTGGACCTGCACTGGAGCTAAACAGATATCCCAGGCCATTGTGTTCGTCGACTTAGTTCGCGCCAACATAGATCCGGCACCATCGGCCGAGCGTGGATTTTTCGTCAACAAAGTGATATTTTTACAAAAAAAAAAAAGTCAGAAAAGGAGAGTTCAGAGATTGAGAAACAGGGAGCAGATGCAGGAAGTGGATGAAGAAATCTATCATGTCTGATTTTATTGATGTTAGTATCCTACAAACATAAACAGAAAAACTACATATTACCTCTATTTCATAATATAAGAGATTTTGTACATGTATATAGACAGTCATTCTCAATAAGAAACAATACTGCCCTACGGGCTAAGAACAGAAGTAGATAGGTTACTAGCACTAGCACTCTAGCAGTAGCCGAAGATATTACAGCCAGTTTCTGTTGTACGTTTCAAAATCAACACTAGAACCATTTACCAGTTAAGTTCATCTACTGTGAATCCAGGAAGTTATCCATGTTGATCTTGGTTGTCAGGAGGCCAGCGCTGGTGAGGCCAATCTGCTTTTTGGGGCTGATGAATTGAAGTTCTTCCCTGTAGAATGTAAACAAGTCAAAAGGTTTAATTTGTAAAATGGAAGTGTCGTAATGTTGAACTGATTAAGGCTGTATTTAGTTCCACGCCAAAATTAGAAGTTTGAAGAAATTAGAATGATGTGACGGAAAAGTTAAAAGTTTGTATGTGTAGAAAAGTTTGATGTAACGGAAAAGTTGGAAGTTTGAAGAAAAAAGTTTGGAACTAAACAAGGCCTAAAAGGTAAAACAACATCATTTCAATGGAAACAGAGCACGACAAAAACAAAGTAAACAGAGCATTGATGTACTCAAGTTTCTAACTAGAAGCTGCCTAAAAAGTTCAGGTAACTTTCCAAGATATATAGGTGAAGAACTTGGAAACAGAAGTCAACAGCAATTGAACTATCGGAAGGAAATCTGATCTCAAAGCATTTCATTTATAGTAATATATATGCAAGGAATGGCAATGTAACAGCAATTTAACACATTATTTACTTTAGTATCAGAAAAGAAATCTTTTCAGGAGTAGGTTTTTTTTAGGGACCAAAGGCCATTAGGCCAGGAATTGAGGAGTTAGTTTCAAATACAAAGATGTTCAATTTCAGTAAACGAGGAAACATATGAACTGAATTACCTACATGAAGATGTTCACTTCGGAATAGCGCCACAGGAGAATACAACTGTTTGTCGACAACGACAGGGAATGAACTGGTGGTGGGCACAGGAGTTACTTTCAAATTGAAGTTGACTTGGCGTTGTGCTGGCATGCAGTGGTGACCCCGATCAACTTTTACTTGTGCTACAACATCCTGCAGTATCATGTGTGATGAAGTTAATTCATGAGAATAATTTTACAGTTCTTGGGGATGTACAAAGATTTTCAGCATTAATTTGTGGACTAAGACTGTAGTATTGGAGAGGTACCAGCTTCAACTAAACTAATGAATACAACAGAGGCCCTGTTTAGTTCTAAAGTTTTTTTCCAAACTTCCAACTTTCCATCACATCAAATCTTTCATACACACAACTTTTCAGTCACATCGTTCCAATTTCAACCAAACTTCCAAACTTCAGTGTGAACTAAACACAGCCAAATTCAACTCTTGACAGATAAAACAGTAGCTAAGTTACCTGATGCAGTCTCTTCTTGGTAGGAGCTGAGCTGAAGTGACCATCATCAGCCTGCAGCTTCAGCACTTGCTGCTGCTGTCCCTGCACCTCCATGGCAGCACCCGAGCTTACCGGTGCCTCTGCTGCGGCGGCGCTCCGCGTCTGCGTCTGGTAGAAGACCTTGGAGAGGATGAGCTCCCCTTCCTTCTCGTCGTCCAGCTCGCCGAGGTGGTACTGGTGCATCACCCAGCTGGTCTTCTCCGCCTTGCGCTTCTTGCCGAAGCTGGTGTAGAGCACCAGGATCTTCTTGCAGCCCTTGGGCTGGCCGCGCACCGTGATCTCCCGCGTCTTGCCGGTCTTGTGCCACCGTGTCTCCGCCGCCGCGACATTTCTGCCCTTGCTGGCCTGTGGATGGTCGTCAGGCTGCTGATCAGCCAGGACCTTCCTCCGCTTCCTTGTGCCAGTGGGGTAGGCCTTGGCTGACCGGTGGAAGAAGTGCTTGCTCAGGCCATCCCTTGTCACACCTGTTTTTGGTGATCACAGATACAAGTTACTCCAGTACTCCAGTCACAAAAACATAATATACTATTGTTTTAGACATCGACAAAGCCTTCGATATGTAGTTTTGATCACTAGTTTCAATGGTAGCTAGAACATTCGGAAAACCCTGCGAATTATAGCTAGACCACCCGTTCTTTTCTCCAATAAGAGTTGGATGAAGATTAAGATTTTCGTAGCACGCTTTTCAAACTGCTAAACGGTGTGTTTTGTACGAAAACTTTCTAAATGAAAGTTTCTCTAAAATATCATATTAATCTATTTTTCAAGTTTATAATAATTAAAACTTAATCAATCATACGTTAATACCACCTCGTTTTACGTAAAAAAAACTTAATCTTTATCTTCATCTACATCTTCATGAGAAAAGAACACTTTTCATGACGATATACTTTTCAATGTTAATATATATTATATACATATGTGTTCTCTTCATATATCCAATCCAATGCTGTGCAAAGTTTTTGAAGTTGGGCTTGAAACAAGTCTGAAACGACATGTTTACATGGCCGCATTAACTATAGTCATGATTTTGTAAATTTGGTGGTGTCAACGCCAGCTACTATATTTGCTCTGTTTGGAGTACGTCGAGATTCATGTATTAGAATGATGAGTGGCAGTTCATCTGATCAGGAAATTAAAGAGTGAAGCCTTACTAACAATTTGGAAATTTTTAGAAGGACCAAATTCCCACCATGATGAGAGATAGGTGATTAAAAACAAAAACTAAAAATATTCAGGGACAACAATCTTGCATATATAGGCAGTTGGTATCTCTATGCACAGCCAAGGCCTATATAGGCAGTTGGTATCTCTATGCACAACAATCTTGAAAGGGAAATTTATCAACATAAGTTGGCGTGCCTTGTTTAGTAAATGCATGCAATCTAAATAGTTAGGAAAAGGGTTTCAATTCGACAATATATAAATGTTGTATCACTATGCTGGTTGGCTATATCCTAGGAGAGAATTCACACATGCAAATAACACTGGAGCTGGAAAATATAGTACTATCTTTTAATTAATCTGGTCGATAAGGTTACCTTTACATTCATATTTAGAGCCTAATGCTAACCGACTAAATCACAAACCGACATTCACAATACAGCTCATTAATAGTTAACATAATATCCAAAAGTTTCTCTCACTAGCTAAGTTATGAAGTACACTGAATCGAACTAATCAACTTTCTTTTGACTTCTCCTACCATACCGACATACTCCATATAGCTGTGATCTAAACACATATATCTAGCAAGTAAATTTACATTTGGATTACTCCATGCCGACATAACATTTTTACAGCTATCCAACCAGGCTACCATGCAGCTTCCATTATAAAGTCAAATTCAAGTTGACTTTGCCATCTTAAGGAAACAAAATTAAACACGCAGCACACCAAAATGATATATGTGATCGAGATTTCACAAACCGGGCAGGTTCTCAGGATGTGTGTAGCAGATGCCATCTTCTCCTTGAATGGTGTGTATGAACTCATCGATGAGAGGGTGCGATGTTGAGCCGCCATCCTTCACCTTGGCCTCCAGGTGCTCAATCAGCTCCTGGTCCGTCGGATCGAACCTGACGCCGGCAGGCATCCCAACCATGTCGAACTGCAAAATGCATTTGATACAGTAATTAACTAATTAACTAACATCAGATCGAAGAGAGGTCGATCGAATCCATTATTGCAGTAATCAAGAACAAACAATCACAAGCCTCATGTTGGTTAATTGATTGTAGCAATGCATGCGTGCACCTACCGGCTTGTTGCAGTCAGGGTCGTGGCCGCAGCTGGGGCACCGCCGCGACGACGCTCCGGTGCTCGGCCGGTGATCGCCGTCGTCGTGCTTCATTCCAATGCTTCCAGAGGCGCCGTCGCTGCTCATTCTTGCTTGGATCGACCCTGCGCCCATTCATATACGTGGATCGTGTATTAGTTAGTAGTAAAAATGTGAAATGATAAATCAGGTTGATTATTGCTTGGATCCATTTATATACACCAGAGAGGGCGGAATTCAATTAATTCGTGCAACTCACGAGTTAAGGGAAACCGTCAGCAGGTCATCAGGTATAGTGGACTGGCCCACTTAAGGGTTGAAAATTTTGGAATGAAAATTTCAGAATCTTTCATCTTTTGTAAATGTTTAGCATTTTTTTTAGAAAAAAAAATTGACCAAAGTTTGTTCAAATTTCAAATTATCTTCGTGCCCCAAAAGAGAGGGCCAAATCAAAGTTTAATTTTGAACCCTGGCCCACCTGCATCCCTATGGCTCAGGTGCATGCGCAGATGCGCTCCATCTCATGTATCTCTCTCTCTCTCTGACAATCACCTCTATGGTACTAAATCGAAATTAAAATTTATAATGTTATGGAGTGTAAAAATGGTTCGAATTCAGTTAACAAACTTAAACATATGCTAAAAATTCGTGACTAATGGACCTGTTCACTGCCTAAATTCCGAACTGGCCGCTAGCGTGCGTTACAGTACAAAAGATTTATTGCTTCGCAAGAAAGCAACATTTATTTATCGAAGAATTACGGACCCAGAAATGGCATATTTACAAACGAAAAATAATTTATAAATGAAAATTTTCTATACGTGTTTTTAGCGATCTAAAAGTAAAGACTGGAAAATAAACTTCGATGAAAACACCCTAAAATTAATCCCAAATTTAAAGTCAAAAATTTAAATTATAAGCAAGTATAAGAAAAAAATAAGGACCTTAAACTTTATAAACTACTACTGCCTCCGTCAAAAAAAAACCCAAAAGAGTCATAAAACTATCCAAATTCATTATATTAGAAGGGATCGCATCCCCTCCTAACTTGGCTTTTTTAACAGAGAGTACAATCTACTCCCTCTATCTAAGAAATACCTAAATTAAGGAAGAGATACAACTTAACATAACGAATTTGGACACACTAGGTTGTGTCGTATCCTCAATTCTTTTTTTTATACGGAGAGAGCATGCAACGATCAGGAAAAAAAATAAAAAAAGAACGAAAGGAAAAACCGCTTCTTATCAGCAAGATCTGGGAGGGATTAAAAGGCGCGCAAATGAAATTCAAAATGCGATTCAAACACACACACACACACACATACAAGAGACATGGCATGGCACTATGGCAGCACGGACATTACACATCGATCAAGACGTGGATGAAGCAAATTAATTAATCACAGCAAGCAGCAGGAGAGAAGGGGAACTGAAACTAATCATCGATGGCCAACTAATAACCAAACCAATAAACCAACCTTGGTTGAGCTCGATCTGATGAGACTGAGAGGCTTAATTTGATCGAAGAGGGGAGAGATCTAAAGAGATGGAGAAGAAATTGGGGAGGGAGTTAAATTTGAGAGAGAGCACTTTTTGAAGGGTGTGGCACAAGAAGAGAATAGTGCTTTCTTCCGCTATATGGGCACGGGAGCTTCCTTGCAAACCAAGCTATCCCCGGACAGCTGGTGGGCCCCATCTGGCAGAGGTCCTACTTCCTAGCTGGCTTTGATTGGCTTCCCCTACAAGCTGCTGCACGGTAAGCGCCCACGTCACCTCCCACGAAAATCAAAATAAAGTATTAAAATACTAGACGCTCTCCTGTTAACGCGCTCCCCTGTTAACGCGTTCGCACCGTGTACATACATACCGTACATCCCTACATGCCCAAAGTGGTTTTCATTCAATGCGATTTGCATGGCTGCTTGTATGTACATTGGGAAAAGAAAAAATTAAGGCCTTATTGGGATGGGCCTCATACGATCCTAGGATGGGCCAGAATTGATAGTTTGATATAGGAAAAAGTACACCGAAGGTCCCTCAACTTGTCATCGGGATAAAAAAACATCCTCAATCAGCAAAACAGATATGCGAGGTCACTTAACTAAACAAAACCGGTCACAACAGGTCCTCTGCGGTTTTGATCCCGGTTTTATCCTACGTAGCTGCTGAGTCAGCGTTGGACCCACGTGGGCCCCACATGTCAGCCTGTCCAGGTCAGCCTCCTCTTTCTTTCCCCTCTTCTCTCCTTTCCTCTTCTCTCTCTCTCTCTTCTTCTCTCTGGGGCAACGGGCAGGACGGCGGCGCCGGCTGACGGGTGGGGAGGAAGGCGGCGGCGGCGTCAGCCTCCTCTTCGTGCTCGCCGACGAGGAGGAGCAAGGCGGCGGCGGCGGGCGGCGGGGGGAGCAAGGTGGCGGCGTCAGCCTCCTCTCCGTGCTCGCCAACGAGGAGCAAGGCGGCGGCGTCAGCCTCCTCTCCGTGCTCGCCGATGAGGAGGAGCGGCGGGCGACCGCGGCGGCGGAGCTGGAGCCACACGCGCAGCCGGCGGAGGCGCGGGGAGGCGGCGAGCTCGTCGGCTTGGCGGTGGCGGCGAGGCGAGGCAGCCCGCTAGACCTAGCGTCGCGGCGGTGCCGCCGCCGCCGACGACAGTCCTCCTGGACAACGTCCTCGCTGCCTCGCAGACGGAGATCTGGATCAAGACCGGGATGCCGACGAGCACCCTCACCAAGCACCTGCGAGGCCTGCCGCTCCTGCTCGCCCGCCGCCATCCTCGTCGCGTCGTTTTCCCAACCGCCGCGCCGCTTCGCCATCTTCGCCGTCTTCGCCGTGCCGCTCCTCTCCTTCCACTTCATCTCCACCGGCGAGTAGATCTCCACGCCGGTGAGGTTGGAGGCGCGCGGCGTCATGGCGTTGGACGCGCCGTACGCTCGGGACACGCCGGAGCGCGCCGCGCCGCCGCCCGTGGTGGAGGTTGACGCGGAGCAGCGGATGACGGCGTGGACTCGACCGTCGCGCCCCGCCTCGGCGTCCGCCTGCAGCGCCTCCCTCCCGTTGAGCGAGACGACGTCGGAGTCGACCCGGAACGTGGCGATGCTTGCGTCGACGTCCGGCGGGAACTGCTCGGAGATGATGGTCGTCACCTGTCCGCTCCACCGACCCACCTGCTCCTGCGTGGCCGCCGCCGCATCGCCGGTCGCCGGCCACCGCCGCCGATCCTCCTCCTCTCCCGTCTCGCCCCGTCGACTTCCTCCCCAACACGCCGGTCAGCCTGCCTAGGAGAAAACCGAGAGAAGAGGAAGGGATAGATGATGTGGCACTCTAGCATGTGGGGCCCACGTGGGTCCCATGCTGACTCAGCCACCACGTCGGACAAAACTAGGTTCAAAACCACCAAAGGACCTAAAGCGAATGGTTTTGATAGTTAAGGGATGCCCGGTATCTGGTTTTGCGATTGGGGGATGATTTTGTATCTCGATGACAAGTTAAGGGACCTTGGGTGTACTTTTTCCTTTGATATATCCATCCATCCATCCAAAACGAAGCTAAGTTAAAGAGCATCACCAATAGCAAGCTAAATTTTAGTTTTTAGGAAACCTAAATAGAATTTTAGGTGTAAAAAATAATTAGTATCTCCATCTCTTGGTGATGGCCAAAAATTGAAATTAAAAAAGTAAAAAATGAGCCCCCTACAAACTAGAAATCACCTTTTTCTCCGCGTTAGTGAAGAACGAAGAATCGCTAGCGATTCTGTTGGACTCGGTTTTTTGAAAAAAAAAAAAATCCCCAACCTCAATGATTGGGAATCATATATACAGATAGTAGATACTGTTCATGATGTTATAAGGTCGAGTTTAGTGTCAAACTTTTCCTTCAAACTTCAAACTTTTCCATCACATAAAACTTTCCTACAGACACGAAACTTTCAACTTTTCCGTCACATCGTTCCAATTTCAACCAAACTTTCAATTTTAGCGTGAACTAAACACACCCTAGGAGGTACAGCATGGGAGTGAAATTAGCAGCAGGAATCGCTTTTACATCAAATGAATGGATCACATAAAAGGGAGTAGGGCTTAACTGACCAAATAGACGGTGTGGTTTGTTTAATCATGGTTCATCTATTGAGAGATACAACATGAAATACATAAGTGTTACGAGGTTGCCGATGATCCAAATCTTTCACCAGGTTAACCCCACACAGCAGTACAAGAAACTTCCCATGTGCCGCCACAAAGGCTTTCGTATCATCAACCGAAGTACATGTCTCTGGACTCTGGCTTCCTTTCCAAGTATTCTATTTCCTTGGATAGGAAGGAAAAGAACAAGAATTACCTGGTACATGGGAGAAAATGCATAGTAAGTATTAACTGAATAAATAGCATATGTTAGTAATTAGAAATTGCCACGCTTTTTCTTTCCTTCTGTTTTTGCAACAAGGCCCAAATGAGGGGGGAAAATAGGTAAATGGGTTTCGTGTCAAACAGCCTTCTGGACTCACAAAAACTATTGCAGGCATTCCTTCCTGTACTAGCAAACCTATTCCAAACCTATTCCAGGGTAAGCCTTTCAATTTATTTCCCAGTAAAAATATCACAAGTGCCATCACAATGTTTGCCAAAAACCAGTGGCATCATGTTCATGTCAAATAAACCCATGTAAAACAGCAATTGAATTCACCACAAGAAAATTAAATGTCATTTCGTTTGTCCCAAAATTATTAGTCCTAAACAGTTAATACTAACTACATTAACTATCATAAGAAAATGAAAACAGCAAAACATATTAGGAAACATCAATTGTACCTCATGAATCTACAGCAATTGGAGTCGGAACGGAAGCTTCATCTTTGGATACTTCAGCCATTGCATGGGCACGGATGTTAGTTAACACTGGCATCTCCTTCTCCCTCCAGATTGCATGAACTTCGTCCGTTCGGAATCTTTGAGTAAAAGTGGACTCCTCTAGGGGAGTGGTCATGCCATGTGCGTATGCCAGTAAACCAGTGTATGCAATCATTGCCCCGTTGTCAATACAGTATCGATCATCGGTTGCGAACAGCCTACCCCCTCTTTCTGAACACATTATCCTCATCATCTCTTGCAAACGTTCATTGCACCCAACACCACCAACAATAAGAACATCCTTCGAATCACAATGTGCCATGGCACGCTCAGTGATTTCAACAAGCATAGCAAAGAGAGTTTCCTGGACAATTGGCCATTATGAATCTTAATTAGAATAGCATATTCATCTGTATACTTAACTAGAACATATTCCAGGACAAGAATATTAACTAGAATTACAACAACGTTACTATTTATGTTAGTTGCGACACACATGTACCTGCAATGAGTAGCATAGATCTGCAGGCGTGCACTCATTATTTTTAAGCTTCTCAATTGCTGTAGCTTCAATGAAGCTCAGTATGCCACTAAATGACACGTCCATACCCTTTACAACATAAGGGAGATCAATGAACTTCTCTCCCTTCTTCGCAAGCTGAACAAGGAAAGACATATAATACATTGGATAAGCATGAATCAGGGAAAAGGATTGGGTACGTGGTAGAAAATCGCAATGGTAAAGATAATTTTTTTCTTAAAAAAATGTAAAAGGAGCTAGTAGAACAGGTTTGACACAAATGGGAAGCTTCATTTTCTAAATATGTTAAACTGCTAAAACAAGAAAGGTGACTTATAAGTTAATACAGAGTACAGTACAGTTTATCAATGTACTTCTGCACATCACACAAGCAATAGAAGAGGCAATGAATGAAATATAGACCGACACAACTTGATCAAGATTTTTCTTTGAGGCTGATGGCCATAACGTTACCGAGTATACTGAATAAGGCTTAACGTTACCAAGCATTCTAACACTTTAAAGTTATTTAGAAATAGAATGGAGCTACTGCATGCATGTTATTTGTGCTTACTTTGCTAAATAAAATGGCATGAGTGGATATTTGTAAAATGCAAATTTGTGACAAGAATTCTTTACAAAAATAGAACTGATTTTCATACACAATTCAACTATTGAAGGCACAGGCAGAACACAGACAATTTCATCACGATTATCCTTTACGACTCATGTGGAGAAAAATAATAAATACATAATTCTGCCTCTAAGTCTCAATAATGGTCAAGAGTATCTGAGATGTCTGCACACAGACAGCTGCAACATGCCTTTAGAGAAGGTTGGCCTGAATTGTCAGATTATACAGGCCAGGAAAGGGAGTAGCAGCAGCAGTATACATGCCAGGAAAGGGAGTAGCAGCAGCAGTGAACAAGAAGGAATAGTCCATAAAGCTCCCAACTGTTTGGGCAAGCTTCAGGTTGAAGTAACCTATAGCCCCAAGTTGAAGTTGAAGCTTGGGCCAAACAAATAAGGAGCTACATGGGCTTTTCATACCATCTTAATAGTGAACACTCCAAATAAGCTAAAGCAGGCTTCATTATTACCAAACATACCATGATTATGTCAGCCTAATATCTAGTAATGATTAAATTTTAGACATACTAATTTTTTCTTTTAAAAAAATGATGTTCCATGGAACATAACTTTTATTCTAATGGTCTGCATAAATTTAGGGGACATCATGTAAATCTAGGACAGGCAAATGGATGTAGACGTGAGTGTTGATAGAATACCAGGACAACCAATATAATGAGAAAAGAACAAAGCTTAAATGTAAGATCTCTCCAATCAATGTTATATCAAGAAACCACTTATTCCCTCTAGTTCTATACTTCTTGACGTTTTGGACAAGGTCGAGGTCAAACTTTTTTAACTTTGACTATCAATACTTTTAAAATCTTTAGTTTAAAGACACTAGAACAACATATCTTGTCTTACAAAGTACTATAATAAAAATAAAAATATATTTATTGTATATAATATAATAGAAAAACATAGTCGAAGATATATTTTGGAGGCCGTGTCAATGTCCAAAACGTCAAGAATTATGGAACCGGAGGGGGTAGTCATTAGAAAGATGGATAATATTGAATCAATCCAAACACCAAATATTATCCACACTAATATCAATTATCCTTCTGAACACTATTAAAGGAAGCTATACACCAGTTAGCAGAACACATTGAGCTCAGCTAGAACAGGTACCAGAGAATTATTGATTTGTGGTGCTTGTAGTAGGGGCAAGATAGATTGGGCTGTGTTCAATACTACACTTTCTCATCTTCTACTCCTTCGTTTTCCGTGTGCACGATTCCCGAACTGCTAAACTGTGCGTTTTTTGCGAAAAAAAATCTATTGTAAAGTTGTTTTAAAAAAAACCATGTTAATCGTTTTCGTGCGGGGAAGAGAAGTTCCCAACTACTCCTAAACACAGCCTAGCTGTGTTCGATTGGGGGGACTTGGGAACCCTTCCCCCGGCACGCAAAACAAAGTGACAGATTAGCGCATGATTAATTAAGTATTAGCTAAAAACTTGAAAATGGATCAACATGGATTTTGTAAAAAGCACACCATTTAGCAGTTTGGGAAGCGTGCGCGTGGAAAACGGGGGAGCAGAAGTTGGGAAAATGTAGTATAGAACGCAGGCTAAGTGTACAATGTTTCTGGTTGAAAATATTGTACAGGCCATAAGAACATGTGAACTATGCAGGCTTCATACAGTCCATTTCTTTTATGTAGTATCATCACGTATGGCTACATTCTCCTATTGTGCACAAGTTATTGACACGTATTTAATAACTTGTGCTCCTTCTCACTCACATAAATTAGCTCATACAGGCAACCAAACAACATCTATGCACATTTGTGACAACTTCATATAGTTGACCAGACAAAGTGCATCTAAAAAGGCAGCTTAGCTTGCACCATCTCAGGATGAAGCCATATATGATCCCATACCAGTTTTAGAGCTTCAAGTGCTAAACAATCATGAATATAGTAATCCTAACTGTAAATTGAAAACATGCCTATTTTTGCTTTTAGTCAAAAAGGATTACATTTCGGTTGGTTTTTTAGTTACCTTGAAAGTACTAAGACAATGTCTGATGGCCCGCATGAGCTACTTTGTGTAAAGGAGAAGAAGCACAAGTGATTGCATAGACTGAATAAAACAACGGGAAATGCTGCAACATGATCACTCTGGACACATGTTACAAGGTTGGATGTGCCAAAAAAAAAGGCTGTACAATCCATTCAACCAAACATACCCCATCATTCCATCCTATACACTGGGCTCATATGGGTGCAACCTATTAGCAACTTAGAGTTGAAAAGTTTAACCATTCCAATGAATAGGTCAACTTCTCAATGGTAGCCTGGACCTAGGATCGATGAACACCTCACAGAGAGCAGAAATCCTCCATAACAATTCCTACTATCTAATCATCCTGTTCCTACTTTATCCACACTAGTCACCACAATTTAGGCCATTTCAATCACCAATTCAACAGCACTTCAATGGCATATCCATGAAAGTGGTGCATTGATTTAATCAAAATGGCAGAAATTAAATCAAAGTAAAGTTGCACATACTGACAGGCAGCTACAGCCATAGCAACATCAGACGGGAGGTAGGAAATATCAAGTCGGCATTTGATCGAACACATTACCTGCTCGATGTTATACCCAGGGCTAGGATCATTGGACAGCTCAAGCACCCTGGCAAAGCGATCGAGGCAGTTCCCCACCGCGATGTCGATGGTCTCGCCGAAGATCCTGTACCTCCCTTCGCTGTACGCGATGACCTGCGTGTTCCCGCCGGAGACGTAGAGCACGACGGGGTCGACGGCGCCGGTGACCGCGCGGCCCATCTCGACGTGCGCGACGCAGTGGTTCACGCCGACGAGCGGCTTCCCCCAGAGCAGCGAGAGCGCGCGCGCCGCGGCGGCGGCGACCTGGAGCGGCGCGCCCATCCCGGGCCCCTTGGTGTAGCACACGCAGGCGAGGTCGGCGGGGGTCACCCCGGCCTCGCCCAGCGCCGCGCGGAGGAGCGGGAGGAGGTGGGCGAGGTGGTGGTGCGCCGTCTCCCGCGGCAGGAAGCCGTGCCCCGGCGGGGTGACGTAGGTGTGACGCGGGTTGGAGAGGATCTCCCCCGAGAGGGAGACGACGCCGATGCCGATCTTGTTCGCCGACGACTCCAGCCCCAGCGCCAGCGGACCCGGCGGCCGGCGCCTCGCCGCCGGCGATGACGTCATAGCTGCGGGGGCGGCGGCGACGGTAGGGTTTTGCAGCGAAGTGAGGGGACACGAGAGATGAGACGAAACAAGTGTAAGCTGCGGACTAAAAGCGGGCCGAAACGAAGAACGAATTGGGCCCTTAAGCCCAAAATATTCTCGACCCAAAAAGAAGCCCAGAATATTATCGGCCCAATAGCCCATTGGTGAGCCGTCTCCTCGGCTTCTTCTCCACCTCTCTCTCTTCTCGAGGCGGGAAATTCTAGCGCGCATTGGGGAGGGGAAAGGGCGCGGCTCCCGCGCTATTGAAAGCCCCAACGCCAAGAACCCTAACTGCTCACTGCTGCGCTGCCGTCCACCGACGCATTCATCGCCGGCGATCACTAGCAGAGGCACAAGAGGAGGAGGTCAGTTCAGTTGTAAAAATGGCTTTCTTTTCTTTCTCTCTTTCTTTCTTTCTTTCTTTTTAATCAATGGTCCCAATCGGATGTCGCTGTTAACTTGCCATGGAAGATGATGGATTTGGTCGTTTGTGATTGTGGTTGTGCAGATCCCCTGGAGTTGCTTCCAAATCCGCTGGGTGGATTTCAGATGATCCAAGCCATTTCTTGATTTCGAAGGATCAGATTAAGCAGGTTAGTTCTTCCCCATCTGCAGAATGAGTGCGCAAATCATACCGAATTAATTACTCTCTCGCAGGCACATCAATACATTCAGACCTATACCGCTTGGTGACATTTTTATTGTATCATTGGGGTATTATAATAAATAGTCCTTCATTGAAGAATAAACATCTTGTGTGAAAACATACCTCATTTGGAAGCAGATTAATACGAATAGTTATATATTTATTTTCTAGAAAATGTGAGTCTAATGTTTCCCGTAATCGATTGGATATGTCATTAGCAGATCAACGTCATAATGGTCCTGAAGCTAGGGGATCTGATGTTTATTGTATTGTAGAATGCTGTTTATAGTGCTGTGTTTATGGAAACTCTGATACTTTATGTTAATACTTTTATAGTTTCATCTGTTCCATAGATTAAAAAAAGATATTCATATGTTCTGAAGTGAATTACTTTCTAGTACAACTATTAGACCTTTTTGTTTATATATGATTTTTTTTCTTCATTTTGCTAAATTATACAAGTACGGTTTTTAGATGAATTGGTTGTTAACGTCAGTGGTCCCTGAATTTTAATTAAGTTGCCACCCCATCAACTCGTTAAGTAATTTGCTTCTTGCATTCCTTTGTTTCCCTAAAAGTATCAAAATTATTTTGATAGGAATGGAAAGGTACTTTAAACCTATAAAAAAAACTTCTGGGACCAAAGGGGATGTAGCAGAAGATGAGAATCCTAAAGCAGAGGTAGCAAAGAAACCTCGTGTAGGTATTGTTCTTAATCTGGATGATGTTGTTGCTGATCCAGGCCTCCGTAGGCCTATTGAGGAATATGATGTGGGAATCAGAGATCAGGTGAGAACAAAATATCTGCTTATGGGTCCATGTCAACCAGCCGGTCACAAATTTCCTAGGAAGCAGCAGGGAGATGGTTCAAGGAGTTTTATCGAAGCGTGGTTCAAGAGGTTTGATTGATTGGAATACAGTGTGGAGAAAGATGCAGCCTATTGTTTTTACTGTTATCTCTTTAAGAAGCCTGGGGTTGGTAAATCTGGGAGTGATGTCTTCTCGAAATCTGGTTTCCAAAACTGGAAGAAAGCATCAGAATCCTTTGCCGGGCATGTTGGTGGAGTTAACAGTATTCACAATAATGCAAGGCGGCGTTGTGAGGATTTCAAAACATCAAGACGAATCGCAACTCCTGAGAGACCTTGCATGAATGCTATTTTGGATGTTGCAAGACTTCATCTGAAGTTGGGTATTGCCTTTTGTGGACCTGAAGCCATTCTTGGAAATAAAGGAAATTTTCTGGAGATGCTTGACTGGTTAAGAAGTTTTTCTGAGTCTGTTGACCATGCATTTAAGGAACATGCTGTTGTTTTCAATGAAATGACTTCTCCAGAGATGCAAGCTATTTTCGTAAAATCATGTGTAGAAATGACCACACAGGTCATTGTTGATGAGATTGGAGATGGTTATTTCTCGGTACTTATTGATACGCCTCACGATACACTGATGGTGGATAGAATGTCTGTTATTGTGAGGTTTGTTAACCGCCAAGGGCAGGTTATTGAAAGATTAATTGGAGTGGAGTATACTACTGGTGATACAGGACCTTTGATGAAGTTAGCTTTGGATGGTTTGTTTGCTCGTCTTGGTCTATCTATTTCTAAACTAAGAGGGCAAGGATACAATGTAGCCTCAAATATGCGAGAAGAATTTGATGAGCTGAAGTCAATAATTCTGAAGGAAAATCCACACGCTTATTATATCCACTGTTTTGCCAACCGGTTCCAGTTGGCGGTTGTATCCATTGCACGGAGCAATAAAGTTGTTGGTGATTTCCTCTATTATGTCGATAAGATTGTTAGGGCAGTGGGTGATTCTTGCAGAACCAAGGATGCAATGCTTCAAGAGCTATATGGAAAGATTAGGGAAAAAATAGTCAGAGGTGATGCTCTACCTAAAATTGGAATGCACCCAGAGAATGACCTTTCAGGTCCTGCTCATACACGTTGGGGCTCGTACAGTACAACTTTACTCAATCTACTTACAATGTGGGATGTAGTGTTGGATACACTAGTGACTATGTGCGACAAGGGTATTTATCCTGAACCAGGAAGTATACCATCAGATATGATAGAACAAATGGAGAGCTTTGAATTTGTGTTTGTCTTGCATCTAATGATACGTGTATTGATCTGGACTGATGATTTGTCATGTCTGCTGGAACGTAAAGGTAAATACATTGTGAACCCATTGGAGTTGATCACTTCTGTGAAAAATATTTTGCAAGACTTAAAGGAGAATCAGTGGGTTGACCTTTTAGAAGAAGTAAAGAGATTTTGTATTCTGAAGTCTATTCCGGTGCCAAGTATGGATGATAGCATACCAGTTAGGGGACGCTCGAGGCATAGGGGGCTAGTTGTTACTTGTCATCAGCAGTATTACGTTGAGACTTTCATTGCTTTGATTGACTTGGTAACTTCTGATATGAACAATAGGTTCAGTAAGACTTTTATGGATCTATTGAGATGTTTTGCTTGCTTTGATCCAGATGACTCTTTCTCCCAATTTGATGTGGACATGCTTCTCAGTCTTGCTGATATTTACTCTGCTGATTTCTCAATGACTGATCGTGAAATTCTCAGAGAACAACTTCACATGTTCATTATCCATGTCAGAAATACTGCTGATTTTTCAAGCTGCAATGATCTTGCAACTCTGGCCCTGAAGATGGTCCAAACTGAAATGCATGTAGCATTCCCACTGGTTTATCGACTCATTGAATTGTTATTGGTTTTGCCAGTAGCAACACCAACAACTAAAAGAGCCTTCTCAGCAAGGAACATCTTTGAGGAAGACTTTTGTGATAACAGAAGTGGTGACTGGTTGAGTGACACGATGTTATGTTGTGTTGAGACAGAGATTTTGGCAGGGATTAAAAATGAAAATATTTTACAGCATTTTGAAAGAACGAGGAGCAAAAGAAATTAAGCCATCTTAGTGGTATGCTTTACGATGTGAATCAAACTGTTGTGTGTTCTTATTATCCAATAGTGCTAAATCTATATGGTTTATTGCCATGTAGGTTGCTTTTGGGCATTTGGCTTTTCTTCAAGATGGTGAAGGTGGGTCATGATGACGTGCGTATATACACTGTTTTTTCCATTAAGAGTTTCGCATGCAATCCACAGTAATGAACCGTTCTCACTAAATGCATGTCAAATTACCATCTTCTCGGTAAGCTGAACTGTGATGCAGTGGCAACGATTATCAAGTGACTTGGTCTGGGAGGAGATTTCTTATAAAAATTAACTGCACAGCTGCTTGAATTGCAATATCATACAACTGTAATCATTCCTTAACTGCAATTGTTCTTTTTATTAAAATAAGTTTTCATTTAACTGCAATGAGGTAGTCCTCAACTGCCTTCCTCCCTAAAGCTAGGGTCCAGTCAGCTGAAATCTTGTTTCTTCAGTCCTTTCCAAAGCTTAGATCGGTCAGCACTATGAGTATTCATCATGTGCACTTGTGAACCTTTGGGATTATCTAAGTACACATAAAGAGGCGGCTTTGGTTCCTTGGAAGTTAGAGCATTGCTTTGTTATATGGTCTACTCCCATCTTGTAGAACTTATGATTCATTGATCAATGATGTCTAGTTCCTCAATCCTCCAGTTTTTAACCAAATGCGAAGTTGACTGTTACCAGTTCTGTCGATTTGCTGATGTACCCCTTGTCACATGACTTGGCATGTTTGTTACCTAATACCTATCCTCACCTGATTTGCCTCCTAAACCATTTGGTTTAAGGCAGCCCGAAAGATCAAACCAAACTCACCATTAGGATATTAAAACACAAGCTATTAAATGTTCCTCAAAACAAAATATTGTTCCCCAACTTGTGCATCTATCTGGTGTCTGGATAGTCTTAATGCTATCTCAAGCAGTATCATGTCCATGGCTAAATTGGCAGTATCGCGATGATCGATGAGTCAATAGCATGGAAAGAGCTGAAGCGCAAGTCTGGTTCGAATTTTGGTCACACAAATCATGTCTTGAGTAGTTCCCTATGTTTTTGTCCATCCCTTTTCTTTTTCCTTTTTTCCTTCCTCTTTGCTTCCTTCTGTGTTTCATTTGTTGTTGAAAATCTATTCTCTCTTGGTGCAAAGATACTCAGCTCTGTTGTGTATCCTCTAAAGATATGGGGCATTGGGACCTTGCGTTGATGCTTCATTTTCCTTTTTATTTTGTCATGTTTGTAAATGTAGATAGCTTCAGTTCCTTGATTTGAACATAATATCTCCATAATTGACCCAATCGAAAAAACTTTGATTCCTGTACTATAATCATGCTACTGAAGGGCTGTTTTGTTTTAATTTATTCTTTGCAGTGACAATGTCGAGGCTTGAGTTCTGAATGCTGCTACTGAGATCCTCTATAAGAAGCAATGCATGCTGATGATTGGGTGACTTTTGATGCTGTCTAAATTGTGGACAGTCAAATGTATCGTCTTGATCATATATTCGTATTATGTGTCTCAAGAAGTTTATTAGTATTAGTATTGCCCTGGTAATGGTAATGTAGAAACTAGGAAAAGTAAAATCACTTGACTTCTGAATGTTGCCAAAAAAATCCTCTTTGGATAAATATTGTGCCTGATGCTTACCTTCAGGGCAGAGCTTCATGTCAGCAAACCTGTCGTGTAAGTTTGAGGTTTGATTTCTCCTGATTGTGTTCCATCCATGCATCTGGATTGTGCCTCTTGAGTTTTCGAGCTTCTCCGGTGCTTACAGTTATTTTATATATTCATTTATTCTGCAGAAAATTTCATATTTGGAAAATTCTGCTACGTAGTTTCCGACTATGATGGACTGATGGTGTAATAGATTTTTTTTTTCAACAGAGCAGGAATAACCTTTATAGTATCTCAGAAAAAAAAATAATAGCTGATCATCAAGAGCATGCATTCATATTTTAGCATTTCTTCTGAAGGTCCAGTTCTTGCATGACTTTATATGTTAATCTGTTATGTTCAATGCTTACATTAGTGATAGAAAGCATCACTTTTTTTTATGATTATGTCAACAAATAAAACTATTGCAACACTAGAAAGTACTGTAAGTATCAAGGTTCTTTTCGGCTTGTTTTCGGCTATATGGTAATCTTGAACATTTGCTATGGTATTTTTTTCAAATGATCACTTTTGTCAGTCGAAAACCTGTTGTGATTCTCTAGAAAACACCACCTCTTCCCGTTGATCCTCTGAAGTAGATAGGGTAGAAAGCTGAAAAGAAATGAACAAATGTTCTGTTTCTGAAACTAAAACGAATGTTCCGTTCTGTTGCACAAGACTAGAAATTTGCACGGTTTGACCACGGTCCTTGATCCGCTTTCCCATCATTATTGACCTGAACCTTGATCATTGACAGTATCTGGTTTTTCACCCCTGGAATGTAGAAGTAGAAGAGAAGACACTGAATATGATTAGCATGGCAAAGTGACAAATTAGCTCCTCTTCTGTGGTTTTTGTATCTTAGCTACTCTTCCAATTGGGAATGTATGTCCAGGTGGGATCAAGCAGAGGCTGACCATTGCATCGTGTAAAAAGAATTACTTGCTGCTGTCTTGTAGCTGATCAAGCAGTATTCAAACTTTATACTTAATATGAATTTCTTTACCGCAAAACATACGATTTTTTTAAAATAATCATATACTTAAATTTTAAAAAAGAAACTAATTTCTTGAATAAACCCAAGTATTCTGAGTGCCAATATTCATGAGAACAATGATTTGCCTAAGAACGGTTTTAAGCCGGTGTAGCAACATAGTCTTTCGTAGTTAAAAGGTTCAGATCAAAATAACAAGTTACGGCAGAAATCATTTTTAAAAGTATATTGAAAAAGTTATGGAGAATTTAAAATATATCACCGCAACACATCTAGAATATCCAAATTCCAAAGAGTTCTTCACACGCATACCAAACTCTTCTGGATTCCCTAACCTGGTGAAGCCGGCCCATTGTTATGGACCATGGAACATCTAGACTGTGACAGCAGAAACATGCCATCTTCCTTCAGAAAAAAAAAAAAGCAGAGACAACAAGCCATGCAAATTCTCCTTCCTCCTACATGTCATGTGTCCAGAGCTTTGACCCTATGAATCTGTGATTGTGACAGAAGAAACATCAAGGAGGAAGAGGATTTTTTTTATACATAAAATAAAAGGGGAGGAAAAGGAAGCAACATGGGAAGCAACATGAGGCTGCTGCCCATTTTGTGTCAAGATGACAACTGCAATTGCAAAAGCTGGTCTTTGCATCTGCAATAATAAAACTGAATGGTTGGACGGTTGGTTGGTAGTGAGAGGCGCCGGCGTTTTTCTGCAGCTGCTTTGTTTAGAGAAAGAGACCCATGGTTTTAGATCTCTTGTGTTACTTCTATTAAAATGTGGTGTTCATGATTTTGTTTGCTTTTCTTTCTTTCGTTCAGAAAAAAGATTTTGTTTGCTTCCTTCCGGGTCAAAGTATCACAAGGAAATTTGATACATGAGCACGCTTATCGCCAGACATGTGGGGGAATCAAAAGTTGGTTGTTTTGCTCTGATGACCAATTCTCCAGTACTTCTAAATTCAAACAAAAGAGAGAAATGATTTTGTGGCAATAAAAATATCATTTTATAGTATTAATGGTCTCGAGTATATTTTTTTGTGAAAATTATTTTTGGAGGTAATTGTGATGTAGACTGCGGTTTAAGTTGTACCTGAAAGAGGACCGTGCCTACTTGAGGGAACCGTATCCTCTGACATTATAGAGTAATGTCACAGCGTGATATTCCTTAATCCGCTCCATCCATTCTAAATCAACGGCCACAGATTAATTGCTATCTAACTAATCAAACTAATTAACAGATTGTGTAGGTGTGTACTTAATAGGTGGGAAGGAATTTTTTTTTGTTAGCACTAAAGCAGTCTCCTCATCTTCATTAAACATTAACCCATCGGCTTGTATATTCAGAATTGCGCCGTTCTAACGGAGGATGGCAGCACAAAATTGATGCACATGATTCACTTCCTCCAGGATAATGTGCTAATCGCTCCATCTAACAAGTGAAACCTAATTATCATCATGTGCTAGTAACTTGCGGATTCTTCCACCAGTCAACAACGATGTTTGCCTCTTGAAAATGCAATATTTGATCTAGGGACAATTTATAACTACACAATCCACTAATTAGTTTGATTAATTACATGCCAAATAATCTATGACTGTTGATTTAGAATGGATGGTGTGGATTGAAAGAATGTCACACCGTGACATTATTGTGACATTATTGTGTAATGTCAGAGAATACGGTTCCTACTCGAGGACATTAAGAATTTTGAGTTAAGATAGTTGACGAAATATGGACGGTTAATTAATAATGTGAAAGTGGAACAATGGTCTTCTTGGAATAGAGTACATATGGTCCATCGGTCATGCAGATCTAGATTATATATATAGGCAGTTAATTAATAATGGCTGAAAGAATAAGTCACTATGTTTTTCTTTTGGAGAGCTATTATGTATATTCAGGCATGTGTGCTGAAATGTATGTTTACGTGTTTGTTTTTCCTCGTGTCACATATAAAAATAGATTTTGTTCTCTTAAATAGATGAAATTTGGGCACAACAATAAATATGATTTTATTTTTTACACACTGTTTATGAAATATCAACAAAGAATGAAAAATACACTATTTTTCGCACCACGAGTACGATTCTGCTTTTTTTTAAGTATACTTAATTAACATCTCGCTTTCACTATGGCGTATCTAGATTTCAGTTGCCTGAAACATCGCTGATTTTTTAATGCATCTTCCAATCAGGAATCAAATAAACCTTGAACAAGGCAAGGTTTGCTTCTTTCAAGGCCTTGACGAATGAAACAAAGTCTCTACCTAGTTTCATAATTATTGATGTTTTAAGCAATGATATAGTTTTTAAAATATATTTTCCACTATATTTTTTTATTATAATATATATATATATATATATATTAACTTTCATTATATTACTTTGTAAGATATATATATATATATATATATATATATATATATATATATATATATATATATATATATATATATATATATATATATATATATATATATATATATATATATATATATATATATATATATATATATCATTCTAGTGGCTTTAGAATAAATATTTTTAAAGTTATCGATAGTTAAAGTTATAAAATTTGATTTCAAACTAATTCAAAACGTCAGGAATTATAAATCAGAGGAGTACTTTTTAAAAATGAAACTTGACATGATTATTTCCTTGTGTAACACAAAGTAGTCCTAAATTTAAAAAAGAAAAAGAAAAAAAAATTATATTCATATTTCCGAGTATGCTTTTGTAAAAAAAACTATTTTTAAAGGAAATTATCACAAAACTATGTGGATTATGGTTTAAGCTGTACCCCAAGAAAGGACCATGGACAATTAATAAATGTGAAAATGGCACTGTGGTCTCTTGGAAATAGATTATGGTCATGCATATTCTAGATTATAGCTAATTGTCGCAAGAATTAGCTGTTCTTATAGATTATGTGCCACGGATTTATTTCTAGATTTATGGTGTATTTTTGTTTTCTTAAACATATGAAATTTGAGCAATAATAAACTATAATGATTTATTTTTCACTAACTTATCTATTAAATATATTGCATATTCAGCTGATGCGTCCGTGGTTGCACCGCAGCTAGTACCAATAGTGTTGCGCGCACACAGCGGCAACGTAGCCATAGCCGTAGCCACAGCTGCCCGCCTGTCGAACAGGCCTTATAAATGTTTATTAATTCTCTACACTATAAAAAGGCTACCATGACACAAGTACAATTCTGATTTTTTTTTTCTCCTCGAGTACTTAACTAACATTTCACTTTCACCACAAATAGTAAATATTAGGTCACTTATCTGACTTTTGAGATGGGAAACATCGCTGACGTTTTTATGTTTCTTCCAAACAGCAAGCAAATAAGAGCACACCTTCAACAAGGCAAGGTTTGCTTCTTTCTAGACCTCGACTAACACAAGAAACTCTGTAACTCTTTTTTAAAACGCAACTTGATCCGATTAATTAATTTCTAACCCTCACATATACTCCAAGTAATGGCGTTTGTTGCAAGCAGGAACAATTCATAGGAAGACATGTAACGAACAAGAATTTAAAGTTGACATCTACAGTAGTATTTTACTTGGTCTACGAAATGGAATAATTGTACTCCAACTTTGCATTCTCACGGAAACGGCTTCGTTTAGCCGCAGCAGGACAGCATGAGAAATTAAAATAGCAAATTAAACCAAAACGGTTGCATCACTCCTCCTAGATAAATATTCTAGAAAAAACATACTAGATCTTAGAAAAATATACGTTAGGAGCGTCATTCTAATTGATGGCAGTAGAAATTCAATTCTCAAAAGAGAAAGTCATACTCGATACTTCTGCAACTCGCAATTAAATTTTCAGTCTAAAAAAATTAATTTTCATCCTAATCGTCAATACAACTTAGAATAATCGGTCCCATCATACGTAACAGTTCACTAAAACTTGAACCAAGTAAAATAAAATCCTCAAAACAGCATAGTTTTGTTCCTAGTGGTATCCAGTGGCCCTTTCATATTTACTATCTTTGTTGCAAATGTTTTTATTTCAGGGACCCAAACGTACATAGATATATAACCGGTTAAATATTTTATCCAGATAAATCTGAGATATCATTATGTAGCTTGCCTTGGACTGGATTCAAAAACTTCAATCATTTTCTATTTACTCTGTTTAAGCTGACCAGTTTATAAAATGATTTACAAAAATGTATACAACCTCTCACTGATTATGGTATTATCGGTGCATTTTTTACTAAAGGTTGAACTATTTGGTGTCCTCTTAATTTCTTTGTAGTACAATACAAAAGTAAACCCTTTTTCCATGAACAACAAGTAGAACTTGTTTTGGTGAGTTCTAAACGGAGCATTTCTTTCTAGCAAGGAAGCAGAGGCGTACATCAAATGAGTAACTATCACAGGGAAGTTGGATTCGGTACGGTTGACCAATGGCCATGAGAAAATTGGTACAACATAATGACCATATCATGCTAATAATAATGATAGCTTGTTAAACTCTATTATCTTTGTGAGGGTTTCCGCCGTCCATTAAGAAAAATATATAATAATCTCTATTTTTTAATATATGATGTTATTGATTTTTAATATGACGTCTGATCATTCCTCTTATTAAAATTTTAGTGTAAATATAAAAAAATATTAGTCATGCTTAAAGCAACTTATTACTAAAACAGTTCATAACAAAATAAATAAAAAACACATAGTGTCTTTTTATAGTTTTTTAATAAGACGAATGCCATCTATTTAAAAATGGTGTTTTGCAAACCAGGAGTCCAGGCCAAGTTGATCTAATGCTACTACTGTATTTTGAAACAGGAGAACAGGAGACGAAGCATCAGAAATTCAGATGTACACATTACGCAAATTGTTTGGTCGCGTCGAAATGCAGGCACCGAAAAAGGTGGATGCATGCACTGTTTGAGGAGGCTGAGAGTAGCTATCTGTGTGCCCGGACGGTTTCGCGCATTATTAGTTTTTTTCGCAGAAAACAAAGTATTTATGAAAACTATAAGGTGAGTAAAAAATCAAAATTAATTAAGACATGCTTTATAAATTAATGTGTGTAAAGTTGTAGTATGCACTGGCTAGCTAGTAGTATTTAATTTAAGAGTATTCTTAGTGCCTTATAACTATATCAATATTTACTTAATTATGTTCTCACGTTTTAGTCTTCGACACCTCTCCCATGCAAAGCCTCATGATTAATTTTTCTAACTATATATTTATAAAAATGTAATCGTATAGAAGTGTTTTTTCATGATAAACCTACCAATAACATTTTCTCATATTAAATTCTAATGATCAAGTAATTATTTAAGTTTTCGATATTTGATTGAACGTATTCTTGCACGTCATACACATCAATTTGAGTACGAAGGTTACTTCTCTATACCATCTATAAAACAATATTAGATATGGCCCTTACGTCATATTAATTGTTCTTCTCTATTACAAGTAGGCCAACCACACCAATGACAGGTTTCGCTCACTTTTGTAATTGAGTGAAAACTAAACTTAGTTATAAGCGTTGAAAGATGGGTATAGATGTTTTGCCACAAAAAAAAAGACATAGTATTGCTTGAAACAGGTGTTTCGATGTACATGAAAAAGACAAAAGAATTTGATGTACAGATAAATGCATTTTGAACATTGAAATCATAAACCTTTTGTGCTAGAATTCTTTCAAATAAATTAAGAGAGAAAGAGAGAAGATGCATTTTGGACATTCAAACAAATTAACTTATTGTTAAACCTTAGACTAAAATTCTTTCAAACATGCAAAAAGTTTATGATCTGTTGATTAAAATTCCTTCATTATAAACCCTCCGATCCAAATTAAGGCCTCACGTAATTTTTTTTCTTTGGAACTAATTCCTCTGCTTTTCTACAAAATAATTTTATTGAAAAAGAAGTCTTAGTGGGAATCTAGAAAAAGCTCACTTATCCAAACTGTCATAGGTTGACATGTAATCTGGCTAGGGCAGTCGACTGGATCAACTTGCCGACTTGATAAGTTCTATTCGAGTGATTGATAGCTTATAAACACAGCCAGAGACATATCATGAACTTAATTGATTAACTAAAAACTACAAGTTGCTATTTCTTTTTCTTGATACAAACCAAACATGGATTCGATCTTGTCAACGTGTCAGGGGTATATATTTTTATTCTCTTTGCAGAAAAAAAACTATGTTAATTTCATAAACTGTCTTTTTGGTTGGAGACAAAAATTTTAAAGGAAGTCTAAATTTCTATGAATTGGAGTATATACTTCGGAAAATACACAGAAGATGTGCATATTCTCCTTCCTAGTGAAACTATGAACAGCATAGCTCCAACAAATTTGGCGTCCATTGTTTTTTCCCCTTCTTGGTTTTGTCAATGAAACTAATATATACGACACAATGGTATCAAGGAACGGAGATTCTTGCAAGTCAAATAAACCGGTTCTCCCATTCTAGGGTTCTTTGGAATTTGGTATCCAATGGGCATGCCCAAGGGAATACTAAAGATGCAAACACAAGCCATGGGAATTGAATATATATAGCTCCAAATAAGTGTAGGGTTCAATTAGGGAAGGTTGTACGTCTTGTGTCCAAACTCGAGAGTAGATTCTACGCGAGGATCCAATTAAAGCATATGCTTGATATGATTGTTCCAGATAGATTTTTATATTTTGGCTTAACATGTCTTCAAACTTGCCAATGATTCCAAGTTGCGGCTTAATAGGAATTGGATGGGAATAAATGAGCGGTATTAGAGAAGCACCGGTGTGCATGGTGGTAAAGTTATGTCATTGACTTTATTCATTAGAGTTCGAATTTTAGTCTCCACTAATATTACTCATGCATAGGGTGCACTTTTAATAGGATCTTAGTGAGAATAAGGATGCGCCGTTTGTCTGTCTTTTTAACATGTGTTAATAGTGAGTGTCTTTTTAACATGTGTTAATAGTGAGTGTTTTCGGGTGTGTGAGTATGGTGTACATTTGTAGTGGTTTACATACATATATATCTTCCATGTGATAAAAAAATAGTGGTATTTATCACCTGAGGGCTGCTATAAAATGGGATCATGTTGCAACGGGATAGACATATTAATTATTCTCTTGCACGAGTATCACAGATATCAGGTTCTAGGTATCACAGGTACCGAGTAACAGGTATCACAGGTATATCAGGTACGGTCTCATAGAAGGATATTCCATTCCAACGGAATACCGTTGTCTAGATTTTCTGTCACCTTGCAAAAATTATAGAAGAGTTCATTAGCTCTTTACGAGTAGTACTTCGAGCCACAATATGGGAACACACTAACATTTACTTCCTCCGTACTTAAAAAATTATCTTTTTAGATTTAAAATTTGTTTTAAAAAATAGTTGTCACTCTGTATTACTATACTTGTCCCATTAATTACCTCATATTTATTTATTTATTGCCCTAACCCATCCTCTCCCTCTTAACCATGCATCATTTAATAACTTAATAACAGACACTTTAATATTTCTTTTTCAAACCTTCGTATATTATAAACAACCTATAATGATGACTATTTTGACACGGGAGTAGTACATTGTAGTACATCCATCCGAAAAGAATTTATATTTTTACATCAAGTCTAGATATAACTCGTAACTTATGTTGATACAGAGTAAGTAATAGTTTAGTTGCAGGGTAGTCATACCATAATTAGCTATAGCCACACCTTATTTCACATTTTTCTCGTGCAGAAAATGTCACTTGTTTTCGTTTCTTTCTCTTTTTTCCCCCAAAATTGACCAGTAGGTTAATTACGACAACACTCTTGGGAGGGTTGGACCAAGAAAAATATTTTAAGTCCTTTGGCGGCCACGACTCTCTTCGTCGCTCTTGGCCGTTCCGCTTCGTTCAATCCGGTGACGGTGAGCTTAACTTCCATTTCGATGGCTGCATGCGTCGTTGACCGATGGGTCCATGTGGGTCCCACCTGAAGCATGTAGTCCCAAGCCGAGTAGGGCCCACCAAGGCCTCGTTCCTACCACGTACGCAGCTGAGTCAACATTGAACGGCTCTTTACTGCCACTCAAACCTCGAATCTTTTTTTACCATAGTGGAGTAATATGACTTTCACCCAAGGGGTTAATTAATTATACTCAATTTGTACCTTAGAATCAGTTAATTCTTGTACTTTCCACAAATATCAATGTGGTGTAAAATACATACTACTCTATCCGTATCAAAATATATCTACAGTATTCCTCCCGTTTCATATTATAAGTTGTTTTGATTTATACAAGTCAAACAAATTTATTGAAAAATATAACACCATTTTCAACTCAAAACAAACAGTATTATGAAAATATATTCACTGCTATATTTAATAAAACTAATTTATTGTTATAAATGTTGCTAATTTTTTTCTTATAAATTTAATCAAACCTAAATAAATTTGCCTGTGAAAAAAGTCAAAGCAACATATAATATGAAACGGATAGGCTAATGAAAATATATTTATATTGTGAAACGGAGAAATTAATAAGGAACATTTTGCTACAATGCATCGTGACTTCGCGGTTTTAGCCTATAGGACACCGCGCGAAGTGACATTTAGGGAAGACACTATCAAAAGTTGAATATTTGCTGGTGGACACTGCACGCATTAAAATAATAAATGCCGGGTGAGGATGAGAGAAAAATCGTGTGAAATGTCTAAGATGTTCTTGGGCCCACAGCACTCCTATCTCTCCTCTCTCTATCCGGCAACGACAATAGCAAACGGTACCGGCGCTTCACTTGGCGGGGATTCAACAGCTCGCCTGGACGGGTACTCGCTCGATTCGCTTGGTGAGGCGAATGGCAGGTTCGTCGTGGATCTGCTCCACCGCTGTGGGGAGGAACCCCGGGAAACCTCCTCTACTCCTAGCGTTGTCGTTCGCACCGACATCGTCGATGGAGGCCGTGACCCTGACGCGCCGGCAAGGAGGAGGCGATGAGCAGCGGAGGCATTTGGATGCGCTCCTACGCTGCAATGCATGTGTGTGTAAGCGGAGGCCGTTTATAGGGCGCGAGAGGACGGCGAGGGCCACGTGGCTGCGGCTGCGGCACCGCATGGCGGCGCGGGGCCGGGGGCTGCGCGGGAGGACGGCGAGGGCCGCGTGGCTGCGGCTGTGGCACCGCAAGGCGGCGTGGGGCCGGGGGCTGCGCGGGAGGACGGCGAGGGCCGCGTGGCTGCGGCTGCGGCACCACACGGCGGCACGGGCGCGAGGGCTGCGGCACTGTTGCCGCCGGATAGAGAGAAGAGAGATAAGAGTGCTGACATGTGGGCCCAATTATATTTTTGACATTTCACATGAATTCTCTCTCCTCCTCGTCTGGAAATTATTATTTTAATGGGTGCGGTGTCCACCAGCAAATATCCAACTTTTAAATGTGTCTTCCTTAAAAGTCACTCCGCGTAGTGTTCTACGGCTAAAACCGCGAAGTCACGATGTCCTGTTGTAAAATTTGCCAATTAATAATTATGTGTCAGTCAGATATATTGTTATTCTCATAGAACTAAAACACTAAGTAGTATGAATATTTAGCGAGCAGAAAACCTCAAGAACCACCTCCAATTGAAAATAGTTGATGCCAGCCAATCTACTGTTAGTGACACAGGGTAGCAACTATCGTCAACTAGATCGTGTACTAGGAAAAAAACCAAAGAGGGACCATGGTCCAAAATTTTCAAGTGAAATTCACACTAAACCGAATACAAAATAACCACCCGTCGCTTAAAAAAGAACAGGTTCAGAGTGTTCAGTAGGTGAAAAAAAACGATGCGCGTGGAACAGTGAGCAAAAACGAATCTTCCCTTCAAACAAAAAAAAAAAAGGATCATTACAAAACTTTAAAGAGAATCTGAGAATACAATGGCTGAAGAAACCCACGCGCACGGCCGCACCCTCGAGCGAAGCCCCCCGTTTCTGTCCCACCCCGACTCCGCCTTCGCCTCGGCGTCGCGCGCGCGATATAAATTCCGCGCCCGATTAACCGCATCCCACACCAAACAGCACAATCTCAGTATCGGAATCATCTCACACTCTCCTCTAAATCCTCCCAATAAATCGATCCATCGAAACAGTTCGCTCTCGATTGATTTGATTTGATTTGTTGTCTGCTCGTCTGCTGCGAAGATCAATGGAGGCCGCCACGGTTGTCGCTGCTCCGATTCCGGCGGCGGATGCTGCCGCCAAGGCGCTGGAGAAGAAGCTCCTTGACCTGGAGTTGCCGCCGTTCCCGGCGCCGGCGAAGAAGGCCGCCGCCAAGGTGGTCGCTGCTGCTCCCAAGAAGAAGCTCGCCGGCGGCGCCGGCGGGTACGTCCTCGAGGACGTGCCCCACCTCACCGACTACCTCCCCAACCTCCCCTCCTTCCCCAACCCCCTCCAGAACCACCCCGCCTACTCCGTCGTCAAGTAAGCGAGCCTCCCCTCTTCTTCTTCTCCGACTCCGGCGATCTTTTTTCCCTTTTCGGATTATTCCAGGTTTGTAACTGTTCGATCGTTTTGCAGGCAGTACTTCGTGAACGCCGACGACACGGTGGCGAAGAAGATCGTGGTGCACAAGGGGAGCGCGCGGGGGACGCACTTCCGGCGAGCCGGGCCGCGGCAGCGGGTGTTCTTCCAGCCCGACGAGGTGTCGGCGGCTATCGTCACCTGCGGCGGGCTGTGCCCGGGCTTGAACACCGTCATCCGCGAGCTCGTCTGCGGCCTCCACGACATGTACGGCGTGACGAGCGTGGTGGGCATCGAGGGCGGGTACCGCGGGTTCTACGCGCGCAACACGGTGGAGCTCACCCCGCGCTCCGTCAACGGCATCCACAAGCGCGGCGGCACGGTGCTCGGCACGTCGCGCGGCGGCCAGGACACGGGCAAGATCGTCGACAGCATCCAGGACCGTGGCATCAACCAGGTGTACATCATCGGCGGCGACGGCACGCAGAAGGGCGCGGCGACGATCCACGCCGAGGTGCAGAGGCGCGGGCTCAAGTGCGCGGTGGTCGGCGTCCCCAAGACGATCGACAACGACATCGCCGTGATCGACCGCTCGTTCGGGTTCGACACCGCCGTGGAGGAGGCCCAGCGCGCCATCAACGCCGCCCACGTCGAGGCCGAGAGCGCCGAGAACGGCGTCGGCGTCGTCAAGCTCATGGGGCGGAACAGCGGCTTCATCGCCATGTACGCCACGCTCGCCAGCCGCGACGTCGACCTGTGCCTCATCCCGGAGTCCCCCTTCTACCTCGAAGGCAAGGGCGGCCTCCTCGAGTTCGCCGAGAAGCGGCTGCGCGAGAACGGCCACATGGTGATCGTCGTCGCCGAGGGCGCCGGCCAGGACGTGATCGCCAGGAGCATGCGCCTCGCCGACGCGCACGACGCGTCGGGCAACAAGGTGCTCCTCGACGTCGGCCTCTGGCTGTGCGCCAAGATCAAGGATCACTTCAAGAAGAAGGCGAATTTCCCCATCACGCTCAAGTACATCGACCCCACGTACATGATCCGCGCCGTGCCGTCCAACGCCTCCGACAACGTCTACTGCTCGCTGCTCGCCCACAGCGCCATCCATGGCGCCATGGCCGGGTACACCGGCTTCACCGTCGCACCCGTCAATGGCCGCCACGCCTACATCCCCTTCTACGTAAGCTTCGTCTCCTCTTCCTCCATTAATTCTTCTTTCGCCATGAATTCGAGCTGATTGAGATTGGGGAAATTTTTGCTGCAGAGGATCACGGAGAAGCAGAACAAGGTGGTCATCACGGACAGGATGTGGGCGAGGGTGCTCTGCTCGACGAACCAGCCGTGCTTCCTCAGCACGGAGGACGTCGAGAAGGCAGGGCAGGACGACGAGGAGCCGATCGTGCCGCTCGTCGAGGGCGAGAACTCGCTCGTCAAGGCGCCGCCGCTGCTGGCCAACGCCGGCGATCGCGCCGCCCTCTGCAACGGCGCCGCCTGAAGCTTGAAGAAGTAGCTACACGAAGAAGACGATCACACGGCCATGTTTGGTAGTGCGAAATTCACAGAAATGTTTATGTAATTGTAGGATTTTTTTTTCTTTAGATTCTTTTTGCTCATTCATTTTTCGGCTTGCCGGTATAGAGGAAGTATTGACAAAATGAGAATAATTGAAAGTTTATGTGGCAATTGTTTGCAAAAATTTTGTTTGTTTATTTAGAGGTATGTATTCCCGAAATTTGCATCCATAACAAGTCAAGTCCAAGATTTTACATAACCTTTAATTATCAAATCAACATAAGTGTGGTGATGAAGTCGTGCTGCATGATTTCACACCTAATGTTTAAATCATGATGACCATACAAATTCAGTGATGTCATTTAAGATACAGATCGATAAGATGTATCACTAATTTCTGCCTCTTTAAACTTATGTTAAGAAGGCGATCTCACAGATAATAACAAGAACATAATATAACCTATTATCATCAACATATCAGACAACATATATGTGCATCGCAAGGTCGTCACAACCTCGTAACAAATTCATGGTGAATAAATGCAAGCAGACCAGTACATGAGAAGCTTCTAGGGACTGGCCCACTAGACTAAGACCGGCCTAGAGTTTGTTGGGCCTTTCTGGGCTGGGTTGAATGGATCATCCGAATAAAATTATAGAAAGGAATAAGTTCACCTGCTTTCCCTCAACTTTACAACGAGTTTGTTTAATATCCCTTATCCTTAATACCAGAAATCTTTATCTCTAAACTATACAAAACCATGCAATTTAGGTCCTATAGGAGTATAGATGTCTGGTTTCACTGACATGGCATCGTAGTCAGGAAAAATATATATGCGAGGCCTGCATGTAAGTGAGAGAAAATAATGTGGTCTCCACATCCCTTCTTTCTTCTCTTCTCAGGCACTCGGCCTCTCCTCCTCATCGTCGGCGGCAGATGGATCTCGTTACGGCCTAGGGAAGGCACTACCACATGGATCCCTCCGCTAGCCTAGGAAGGCATTACGCCAGCGTGGAATGGTCCCCTCTCGGCCTCCCCTCCTCCTCGCCGCCACCGCCGCATGGATCCCGTCGCTCGCCAAGGAAGGCGTCGTGCCGGCGATCTTGCCGCACTTCACCCACCTATCTCCCACACCTCCCATCAAACACTAGCAATATTCAGTATCCACCCATCCACGCGAGCGACTAATCGATTCAGCGGGAGTCGGCTGCGGCGGCGGAGAGGGGGAGAGTAGATCCAGCGAGCGACAATGATGATGAAGTGAAGTCGATGCTGCCACAGAGCCAGCTGCGATGGTCGGTAGCAGCTTTGGCAACGCAGTCTTCGGGAGGAGGTGTGGCGTCCGGTGGCGCCGATGGGGCTGGCTCTGACAGCGGTGCATGGATGATGGCCAACAACAAAAAAACAACATCGCTGGTGGCGAGATGATACCGATAGCTGACGATGAGCAGAGGCGGGGTGCTTGGTCGGGAGGTGGAGCACACTCACATGCACACGTCGTCATCATCGGGTGCGGCAGCGGGGGCGAGCTTTGGACCTGCATTGGAGTTAAGCAGATCTCCCAGGCCTCGTGTTTTACGTCAACACATGGGCACCGCACTAGCACGTGTGCATTGTCGTCGGGTGTGGTGGCCGAGCTCAACTAGGCTCGCCGGCCGCCTATCCCCCATCTGCCGCCGGCGACCTCCTGAGAAGTGAGAAGAGAAGCAAGGAGAGAAGAGAAGAAAGAAAATAAAAAAGAGATGTGGGGCCCACATTATTTTCTCTCACTTACATGTGGGCCCCACATACTTTTTTTGGCTAATTAGGATGCTACGTCAGTGAAAGCAGGCATCTATATTGCTATGGGATATAAATTGTACGGTTTGTATAGTTTAGGGGTGGATTTCTAGTGTTGAGAATAAGGGATGTCAAATAGACTTGGTGTAAAGTTGAGGGACAAAGGTGAACTTATCCTTTATAGAAAGAATAGGATAATATGGCCCAAACAAAAAGATCCGGCCCAATAATTGAAATACCATGTGTCTATTCGTATGTGCATCTTTGTGTTTCTCAAGATAGCTAAAAACGTTCACCATATTCTGCGAGTTAGCCAGCTAGGCAGCAGAGACTACCAGTACCACTTTTCAACATGAGTTTCATGCCAAGTTATACACACATGTTGATGCCGGTGGGGATTGCACCGTCGCCGACTATCGTCCCCACTAGTGCTGGTGCAGTGGTGTGAGGAAAGGAGAGGGAAGGAGGAAGAGAGATATGGCTGACATGTGGGTTCCGCATGCTGACTCAACTGGTTGGATCAGGTCAATGAGCCCCATCGTCAATATTTTCGAGAGAGTCGAATTACACTGGTTTTATAAATTGTAGGGTTCAAGATATTTGGTATTATGGTTGAGATATAGGGCCTGTTCACTTTAATGCTAAAAAAACCTTACTAAATTTTGGCATTACCAAAATTTTGGTATAGTTGCCAAAAATTTAAAAACTTGCCAAAATTTTGGCATGATTTCTTATATAGTTATCAAAATTTGGCAGGAAACTAAATATAACTACTTTTTTGGTAACTTTGCCAAAATTTGGTAAGGTTGAAAATGCCATCAAAGTGAATAGACCCATAATTAAATTCAACCTATAATCGAGCGAGTTACAGTAGACTTATTTTCAGAACTAAAAACTCGAGCCTACGAAACGCGGGCCCGTTGCTTGGATGAATGGGCCTCATTTTGGGCCTACACCGTGTGGCCCACATCGGGCAACGAGCAAGCCATCCACACTCTTCTCCTTCCTCCATCCTCCGGCGTACGGTACGGGGACTACTGGTTCCCCTCGCCTCGCGGCGGGGCGCGGCCGCGGCGGCAATGGCGCATCAAATTAGGGTTTCGCTCTCACCCTCTTCCTCCTTCTCGGCCCCCACCCGGCGCGGCTCGCAAGGTGCGCATCTCTTCTCCCTCTCTCGCTCCATCCCCTGTGGGATGTTTTGTTCCTCGGCGAGATGTACCTCGCATCACGCACGCCACGCCCAATCCCAACTGCTGCAGATTGCCTGGCGGCGCTGGCGTGGTGGCTTGGTTTTTAGCATTTGGCGATGGCGATCTCTTTGATTTATAAAAAATCTTTGGTCGCACCTAGCATGATGTCACTCTCCATTCTGGTTGTAAATTGCAGTGATGCTGTAACAATTAGACTCAGGGGATGAAATCCTGTTCGCTTCTTTCGTGTGGTTGTTCGATGCTACTTATCGTGAGATGCTGCGTGTTTCGCCGTGATCATTAGGGGTGATTTTCCTTGTGAGCATTTAGACTTCAAATTAGGAAAAAAAAAAGTTACACAAAGTTCCTTTTTTCCAGTACGGGATTATTATGGATATTCAGATTATGTTAGCTTGTTATTTTGGGCTGCATATTGCTAAAAAGTAACATGGGTTAAGAAAATAAATGCAAATTGCGCCTTTTTCAGTATTCAGTACTTCATAATTTACTAAAGAGAAAATTGCTAACAATTGGTGATTCCCACAGAGGGATTCTGATCTGTATGCAAACATTCAGTGCGTGGTACACGACTTTGCCACCTTGGCATCTTACCTCCTGATACAGAAAATTAGTGTTGGATCAAAGGGGTTTGCCAAATATAGGGTCGATAAATCCAGTAGGTAACATGGGGGATTATAGTGATTGACCACCATGGTATGTGTGAAGCTTAATCGAGTTGCTTTGCAGCACAATCAAATTTCTTGGGTCAGTTACCAATCTCAATAATGGTAGATTTTAAAAAAGTCCAAATATACCCAGATGTAAAATAGATGAAGAAATTCTTTGAATTCAAGAACTTACTGATTTCTATAAACTCTCTTTTGCTGCTGTTGAAAGATCTCAAGCAGTTAAGCAGCTCCAATTGTAAGCTTTCTTAACTCATTAATCGATATTAGAAATAATATAATAAAATGATAATACAGATAATATTTCAGAATTAGTTTAATCTTTCGGAACCAAAATTTATCTAAAGAAAACAGTGGCATATGCTAATACAATTATCTATGCAAAGCCCAAGTTAGGTTCTGCAACACTTACCATGTTGAATTGAAACATTTCTAGGCTATGTTGGGAACCCCTCCTCCCCAGCACGCAAAACGAAGCACGTATTATTGCATGATTAATTAAGCATTAACTTTTTTTTGAAAATGGATTAATATGATTTTTAAAGCAATTTTCATATAGAAATTTTTTGTAAAAAACGTACCATTTAGTAGTTTGGGAAGCTTGCACGTGGAAAACGAGGGGGGGGGGGGGGTGAGTTGGGAAGCAGCAGGAACGAATGCAGCCCTAGCGATGTTGCCAACACAGAGACACATACAGCACTTATGATCCTTGAAATTCTGGCTTAAACCTACCTAGTTGAATCTGAAAACTTAAAGGTGGTATGATTGACCTATATGATAGGCTGATAGCATTACAAATCTATGGCACATAGGTAGAGTTGTTCCACAAAAAGAAACACCTATCTTGTTGTTAGCAAAGTGGTAGTTTAACTACTGTTTGGCACGAGAATTATCACTAACAGTGTACTATCCTTGACCAGCATATCTGTAATCCTTGAGAAAACCTTTCATAACGTTGGCCTCAATACAACACCATCTTCACAAAAGAGAAAAGATTGAGCACTGCACAGTGCCACAGTTCACTGATCAAGAACCTTGCGGAAGCTGATCTTACTGAGTTCCCAATATCATGTTCAATGTGAATGTTGTGCAAGGGGCGATGCATGTATAACACACAAGAAAGCTATGCTTAATGTTAAAACTTTTGAAGCATATAGTAAATTATTGGAATCAGTGAAGTTTTCAATATCTATTAATGGACAAAATTTTATATTAGTCAGCTTCCTTGCGCTGTAACAAGTCAGCAGTTCCTTTCGTCATTGCTTCTTTCGTGTACTTCCTCAATCTGATGGTTACCATGCCCCTGAAATATCCAATTCTTCAGCTCTACATTGAAGTTGGAATCAGATAAACCATAAAAATCTTCAGCACTAATCCATCAAATCAAATTAACCGAAGTGTGGCTTATTGGGCACTCTAGCAGATTGTTTAGTACCATCCTCTACTGTTAGCAGTAAATATATCATGATCCACTTTCCCTTTGAGACAACAGACTAATATCATACTTTTTGGAAGTATATAATTCTGTTATTCCTTGTTGCTTGTAGGTGCACATGCCCACTGATATTGGAGGAACATAGATGGTGAGGATAATGGAGTACATGAAGAATAAAGTGGGTGACAAGTGTTGGGAAGCGGGAACATAGTGTTGGAGAGGTCTTTGAGTCCAAAGCACAATGGTGAGGATAATGACGAACAATATAATCAGACTGTTGCTTATATTTGTTTTTTTGTACTTGTTATGATGCTCCCAAGAATGATGGGGTCATGTCCATCATTTTCCCTTGTTATTTGCATAATTACAGGGAGACTGTTCCTTGATTTGCTAACAAAAATAACTGTTGTTACAGTTTATTTGGCAGGCTAATCGTGATACATGTTTAACTTTTATGACGAAGACAGGAAATAAAGTAGTACAAAAACTTTCATAAATTTTGACTACTTGTTTAGCTGCTGTTCTTCAACCATATGTTTTCTGCAAATTTTTATTGCTGTGAAAGAAATTAGTTTCTCTTGCTATTATTGGTTTTGGCGCAAGGTTGATTGATTACCATTAAATGATAACTTGCTTCCGTTAATGTTGTTTAGTGATGACTTCCTTGATTCCTGGTGTGCTAGGTGTCGCGACTCGTGTACAGATGGTGCATATCATATGGTGGGGGTGGTGATGCCGATTGAAAGCAGTGTGGCAAGTTCGATGCGGACATCTAGTACGGCAGCGATTTTTCTTTTTCAAGATAGGCACGCCACCGTGCTAGCTTCCTCCCCTCTCCCCTTAGCAGAATCATGCATTTCGTACCGTCCTTGATGACTTCTCTTATTCTGCTGCTTAAGCTCTGCTTTGCCATATGCTTTATAGCCTGCTAGAATTTGATACCTTGAGATTTTTCAGAATAAAGATTTGCAAGACGTTCCCCATCCATTTCTGTGTTAAAATCCTTCAGAGATCACTGCAGAGCATGGATCCTAATAATGTACAGTAGCATCTAGAAAACGAAGTGAAAATGGAGATGGATGCAGGACCTAGTTTATTTCTGCATTGATGATGTGATGCATCAACGATGGCTACACCTGACCTGGAAAGGGACTGAAACCATTGGAAAGATGTGGCATTTCACATCCCACCGGGTCACTGGGAAACATGCTGCCGTCTAGCTGTGCCACAGATGGACGGAGCCAGATCGCTAACGTTTTAGCACTGTGGCGGTCTATTTCTTTTGCAGAATGCAGAGTCCTTGCTCCGAAAGCGATGGCCATGGACTCATTAGAGCTCCCCAACGGCTGCAAAAACTTGTGGAATCGTCAGGTGACACCTGCGTTTGCCGGTGCAGTTGCAGTAGCACAGCAATAATGCAGTACATTATGGAGTACGACCTCATGTGTTGAGAGGAGGGGCATCTTTGGAATCTGAGTGTACGAGAGGGGGAAGGATCCAGCAGCAGTGTTTGCTCAGACCCATAATTGACTGACCATCCCTTCCATTGGTTGCAACCCCAAGTGGCAGATTATTGTGCCTTTAATTGCCTGTTTCTTTGGAGTTCAGACTTGAGAAGACGCGCTGATCGTCGTTTTCTTGGGGATGGGCCAGGTTAAGTGTCTGAGAGACTATTCAGACCTCACTGTTTGGCACTAAAAATTTTCAGCGAAAATACAGTTTTTGGTAGCTGAAAAAAGCCGGTTCTTGCGCGACGGTGCTCTGATAAGTTCATTTGGTGGTGTTGCCGAGCGTACCAGATGATGCATGAAGCTTGTCATGAACTTTTCTGGGGAAAGAATGATTGGTCAGCCATGAAACTGTTACCTCATACTTGGTTTCGCATTAAAAGACGTTATGGAGTTTTGAAAAGATTCATGTATGTGCTTCGTATGTGTCTAAATTTATATCAACGTTAATGAATCTAAATGAGGGATGAAGAGACCAAAACGTCTTAGAATGTGATAGAATGTGAAACGAAGGGAGTACTATGATGCACATATATTTGCCACGGTGATGTTTACTCCCCTGTCCAAAAAAAAAAGTTTACTAACATGAAACAATACTTTGTCTGCATTATTTTTCCAAAAGAAAAAAATAATAAAAACTGCTCTTTTTTTGTGATTTATTCTTAGTCAACAAGTGCGATATTTTGATAGAGGAGGAAAAGTAGGGAGGCAACAACAGAAGTGGCAGATCTGGTGAGTGTTACATCTAATGCTTTCTTAGTATTGCTTGACGTTGTCACTACCTTACTTTTCAACCCCCTGGCTATTTTTCATGTTATCTTCACGGAGCTATCAGTGTTATTCATAGCACAACATAATTTCTTTTTCGTTCTTTTTTTGACTGAGTAGTCATCACAGGTATACGTAGCAATGCTAGTGTTTTATGCTGATATGAACTCCTGATTAATACTACTCCCTCTGTCCCGGAACATAAGAATCTATAACTAGACGAGATATTTTCTAACACTGTGAATCTGGATAGGTTTTCTGTTAAAATTCATAATACTAGATTTGTAGTAGTAGAAAATGTTCCATCCAATTCTAGATACTAAAAATGGAGGTAGTGGCCTGCAAAACCTAACTGAACTGATGATGGTTAATGTCATGCATGTGTGATGGCTTTCTTTCTTCCTTTTATATCTGCATCTGACTGCAACTCCTTTAATTAATTTGTACGTTTTTGCACCTAATCAGCCTGCTTTTTAGGCAGATCTAGGATGATGATTAGTCATTTAGTTTTATGGGTATAAAGGGGATCCGGTCTAGAATGGCATTGTGCATGAACTTGAAATAATCAATGAAGACATAGTTAGGTTTGGAGCAAGGCTAGAGTACGTGTTCACGTGACCAGACACTGCTTATTAATTATATATACGTTGTCAACAAATGAACCATACTTATTTATCAATTTATCTTCGAACGCAATTACGTCATGAAAAGAATGGTGACATCACACACGCCTTTGCTGGCTAGCTAACAGAGTACTTCCCTCTGTCCCAAAATATAAACAACTTTAAAGTTTAACATGGAGGAAAGTAAGTGAGTTTAAATTAAAAATGGTTGTGATTGGTTGAGATGAAAAAAAAAGTTAGAGAAAAGTAAATAGAGAATGATCGTTATTAGTTGGGAGAAGATATTTTAAAATAAATTTTGAATGCTAGCTAGAATATGCTATATTTTAGGACCGTGGGATCATACGTTTTTGCAGTCGCATGAAACAAATATATAGATTTTCCAACTTAATTTAATTAAGTATATGTGGTAGTCCTACGTAGTAGTAGCGACTATAGCTACTATAGTAAAGTACGTGGCAGTGTACGATGGCAAATTAATTAACCAAACAGCAGCCGGCTGCGTATGACTTGAATAGTTAATTTGATGCTCCATGTCCACATACTAGTGCCTATATAGTAAATACTGCTACCTCCGCCTCATTTTAATTATAACCATAAGTTTTCGTGGTCAACTTCGATCGTATGTCTTATTTGAATTTTTTTATGATTAATATTTTTATAGTTATTAGATGATAAAACATGAATAATATTTTATACATAACTTATGTTTTTATTTTTTTTTAAAAAAAATTTAAATAAGAAGGATGATTAAATTTGGGCACGGAAAATGATGGCTAAGTTTAAAATGGGATAGAGGGTACGTGCCAGATTCTTGGGGGTAGTAGTGATTAATTTAATCAAAACGATGGCAGCAATTAAGTTAAGCACATGGGAATTAAAAAGTTATAAATTAATTAGCTAATAATACTATAATATATGTGTTCATACAAATGTTAGTAAGAGGCTAAGATATATAATACGTACGCATAGGAACATGGGGGAAGGAGATATGCATGATCTAATCTGCCAACCCTAGCTAATTAACCCACTTGCAGGCAGCTAGCCTTTCGTTAATTAACATCCTTGATGATTTGTTAATTATCATGCTTCAACGCAAGACAATGCAGGCTAACTGATTAACAAGATATAGGGGTGTACGGAGGATTAAGATAGGGACTGGGCTAGAATACCGATGAAGTGCGCCATGCATGTCGATCACCAAATGTACGAATGACACGCTCATGATACCTTAATTAATAGTAGTAGTAATTAGAAAGTAGTAGTAAAACTTGATCTAATGTAGGAACTTTTCAATGTACAATACAACAAGCATTATGATTCAAAATATACAAATTGATTAACCTCACTGTGCAATAAACATGGATAAGCCACCCAATATATGGTAGCACACTGTTTATCTATGATTTATCTTATTTTTTTCATTAGTAATATGTTACCGTTTGTATTGAATATATGCATGTAATCGGTTATAAATCAGGATTTTTTTACAGCTATAGGAGTATGAGTCTATACTCGGCTCTCTTAAATATATTAAATATAGAAACATACATATTGTAATCGTATGGCGATTATAGCATAGGTAAGGGACAACTGGCCAGTGACCTAGCCGGTAAAGGTCATTAATGCCATAATACGTTGTAACTATGCTAGATCAGGGAGGAACATATGTAATTATTGTCTCGGAGATGTAGGCTGCAACTGAACTATGTTACCAGTGTCATCATCAGTATGAATGATATCAGAGTCTACAGGAGATTCCATGTAGAAGTGCGATGTAGGTGCCCCACATCACGACTACTACACCTAATGTCGGAGGAGGGACATTGACGTAAACTGGAGCACGATGGCACTTTGGGTGCATTCAAAGCACTTTGGGTGTTGGCATGAACTATTCGATAGGAAGGCGACCAGAAGTGGTGCTTGGGTTGTTGACCACATAAGCGATTGACGATCTAATTGGTGGTATCGACCACTTTGGGCAAGTGATTCGGACTTTTCCATAAGCTGCTTTCAAGGAGATGGTCAGACATGACATACAAGATGTATTAAAGATGGAGGTGATTGATGTTCTTGATCGGTGGAGTTAAACGCTCTAGGTCGGGTGGCTCGAGGATGAGCTACATTCAATAGGCAGATGACCAGACATGGTGCTTCGGTTGTTTAACGGCTAGTAAGACAACGTGGTGATTTGTTGGTTTTAGCTTGCAGTTAGATTGATGGGTAGTTGATCTATGTATGTTGCGGGGCAATGGGCCGTCTACAAGTCGTCCGCCTGCAAAAATTGATCTTTATAGGCTAGCTGTAACTATAGGACATGTCCATGGTATATATATACATGTAACATACATAGATCCATCGTATCCAAAGCTTAAAAATAGAACCAAAGATTTTGAGTTCAAAACCTCTCCCTATATATTTTGTGTCTTAGGAGAGAGAATACTTGGGCAAAATGAGTAACTCATGGGGAAGAAGAGTATATATACTTATAGGTGGGCTTGCGGGAAAGAAGAGTATATATACTCATAGGTGGACATTTTCTTAGATGACCCGCTTAAGATGTTGTTTGCATAAATAAATAGTCACAGATGACCCACTTAAACCGTCCGCTTGCGAAAATAGGGATATTATCGCACGTGGGGCATTATCGTAGGTGGCATGCTTAAGCGAGCGGCGGATGACCATGGGAACCCCCGTCCACAACTATGTAGACGGGTCATCACGGTCGAAAATACAATTTGTCCACAGCTATGCGAAGATCCATGGCTCTCGTAGTGAAAAATCATTTTTTTAGATAGTGATATCGTGTTATGAGCTAACTTATTGTAGAGATGATATGTCTGTAGTGTGTCATCGGCAGGTGAGATCGAAATGACATAGAAGATGTTACATACATTTATCGATATCGCAAGATGACATAGAAGATATAACAAATTACAACCATCTGTACCAAGCTATATCATGTACGTATAATATAGTTGGTGCCCGTTACTGGTATTTGTATCATGGATAGAGACTCACGCAAAACGCTGATTATTTGTATCATGCCCTCAAATTAATCTCTAGCTAGGCCTATAACCCTACATTATCTATCAGTAGCTTCTTTTGGTGTCCATGACAATACGTGTTCTAATCCGATTGTCGCCTTCACCAGTTATTCTTCTACCACTAGTTGTCGATATCGAGGTTGCCGGTAGATCACACTACACACAAGATCTAACCAAGTCATCGTGCTAGTTTCTTTATGCCACTTTTCCTTCTATTTTAATTCTGCCAAGGTGATCTTAGATATTGGAACTCTCCATTGATCGACCCTTGCCTGCTTGGCAGGTCACTTCATGTACGTGTTCAATCCTAGGTGCTGGTCCATTTGAAGACATGGAACCACTCGTGTATGACAAAATTTCTTATGTATCCTAAAATTTTACCCAATTCTTTATATACCTTTTGATGTTTTACTCATTCTCTTATATACCCTTAGAATTTTAGTTTGGATCACTTTCATACCTTTTAGTTAGATTACCATTAAGTCACCGTTAAATTCATATAAAAATCTATTTTATCGTTGGTATGAAGAAACATATAAATTTATGGAGTATATTGTTAGTGTAGAAGTTTGTTATATAAGGCTACTGTATATTTATGAGTTTGTTAGATGGGATATTATTTATGAAAAAGTTATTTGTAGATATGATATAAAAATATTATTTATTTTTTAATTATCAAAACTGTATATGTAGCATATTTTTATAGTATGACAGATTTGTTGTATAAGAAAAAAAATTGTTTGTATGTATGTATGTATATGTATATGTGTGTGTATATACACACACACACACATAAAAAACATAAGAATTCGTGATACTACTAAAAAAATTGCTACATAATAATTATTAATAACCAAAAAATTATAAATATTATTTTTTATAAAAATAAATTGTTGTAAATAATATATTGCATAACAAACTTATAATAGTCCCATGTAAAAATTTTATACACTCTAACAATATATCCATAAATTATATGTTTCTTTATACCAATGGGTAAAATGGACTATTTTTATAGGAATTTATCTGTCAACTAATAAAAAGGGTATTGAAGGGATCTAAACTAAAATTTAGAGGTATATAAGAGAATGAGCAAAACTCAAGGTTATAAACTATAAAGGGGATTGTGCAAATTTTCTCCCTGTATATACATCTCAGTGTACATTGCTGTGACTCTTTCTCAGTTTTCCCTTCATCCTTTTTTCACCCTAATCAATTCTGGCTGCACATTTTGAACCTTTCTAATCTGTATTTTTTTATAATTTTTTTGGAAAATGTTTTTTCGTAAAACATATGTTAGAAAATGTTGATTTTGGAGCTGATTATTGCCAACAATCATACATAATAGTGGACTATGACAAAATATTTACTGCAGTGGTATAACTATGTATGTTCATTTTAATTAAGTAAATTTTAAAAAATATGGTCGCAAAAGAATACCATTGTATTGTGGCAAATGTAACACGACAAAGATTTCAAGTTAAAAAGTTCTACCATTGTATTGGGCCAGAAATTAGCATGTTGTGTATGTGTGTGAAGTTTTCTTTTGTCTTAGGTTTTCTGTTGCAATTGACATTTTTGCCCTTCTTTTTACTCTCTATGTCTCACCAACTTTTACAAGTGGTCATCCCACAAAACCATCTTCTTTTCTTGTACACTCCAAATCTAAACCTCTATGTATCACACTTTCTTTCTTTCTTCTATTAATGTAGTAATATTGAAGGTGATTCAACGTAACGATGAGGGTAAAGTGGATCACTACCGGAGAAGTGCTCATCTCTCCCGGTTTGCAACCCCCTTTACTCCCGGGTAGCGAACCGGAAGGAAGAATCCGGGACTAAAGATGGCGGTCTTTAGTCCCGGTTCAAATACCTAGGAGTAAATCTCCATCTTTAGTCCCGGTTGGTGGCTGAGCGACGTGGCCGGCAAAGCCATCTTCTAAAGAATTTTCTTTTATTTTTTTAATTTGGTTGTGCTGCCTGGTGTACATATATATATATATATATATATATATATATATATATATATATATATATATATATATATATATATATATATGAATATGTGCAATGCATTATATATATGTATAGATATACATATAGTGCACACATATATGCATGTGTGTAATATATATATATATATATATATATATATATATATATATATATATATATATATATATATATATATATATATATATATATATATATATATATATATATGTATGTATGTATGTATGTATGTATGTATGTATGTATGTATGTATATACAAATATGTGTGCACTTAAGTAATTAGAGGCCATATGCATATATATATTAACAAAATATGAGTTTGCAAGTAAGTAAATATACACATATATTACCAAACCAAGTACACAAAAGTAAATGCATGTGTGCATATATGAATATATAGATATATATTACAATTCGTTCGGACGTTGTAATCTTTGTTTCTGCTACTACAACTTGGTGGCATCGGAAGAAGAAGGACCGGCTTTATGAATAGTCGATCCATCGTAATAGAATTCTCCTGTGGGATGGAGAATATGCTTGTTGATGAATCCCATTATCTGTTCTTGCACAGCCCTTATGAAATCATCGTGGGTGGTGTTATCTATCAGGTAAATCATCTGTTATTTGGAAAAAAAAGGGGATTATATATATGAAACCAGTAAGCAATAATTGACGGAAGAATAAATTTACGTACTTCAAGGTCCTGGCCAGTCCTGATTTGGTGTGCTAAGCAGTGCATGTAATGGGATACGTAGTAGCCGCACAAGTTAGTCCCCTTTTCCTGCTTTGCACACTGAAAGATAAACAACGAGAGATTTAGTATGCATATCTGATTTAGAACAAAGAAGTGATTCAATACAAAATTGGAGCTAGTATGTACTAACTGGAAAATTGAACCTCCGGGTGAGTTTTTCATTCCAGATCCCGCGGACCAATGTACGGAACCGAATCCATGCTCTATTTAGAGTTGTTAGGAAGGATTAATTTATTATCCGAGATCTAGTAGTTATACAATGATTCATAATGACAGTGCAATATATGACAATACCTATCTATCACTTCGAAAATCTTTGCGAAAGTTTTCTCCGGTTTATCCATTGAATCGTAGACATGAACTTTGGATTTCTCAAGGTCGAAAAGAAGAAGGACCCAATGGAATCTGCAATTTGCATTACATGATACATAGTATGATTGTAGGAACTTTGTAGGAACAAAATTGAAGGAACAAAATTGAAGTTAATTATGATTGTAGGAACTCACGATGTGTTGTAGGGAAGTAGTATGAACCTCTTATAATGCTGCTGCACCAGGAAATGGACGATATTGTCCTCGGTTTGTTTCTCGTATTGTTGTATCATCAGCGTGTTCACTTTGCGTGGGTCCATGAATCCAGTATTGAATTTGTTGTGGTTACGGCACAACTGAATCTTCATTCTACAACGGGGAAAAGGAATGTGTGTGAGCAACGTTCAAAGGAGGAACAAAATTGAACTATAAATAGTACTTACAAAGTCCACGCGTTGAGAATAGAGACGTCGAGGGCCTTCAGGTGGTATAAGTCAAAGACTTCTTTGTAGCGGATCCAAATAACATCTTCTCCTTGGTAATAATCTGAGTTTCACACCCTAGCTCCGAACATCTCTCTACGCATCGCTGATTTGTCCATGTACCATTGATGGAACCGGTACATCTGTGTAGGTAGCTCTCTGATCTTATCAAGCGTGACTAGCGGTTCACCGAGTTTAAACGTGTACATGACCGGAGCCGTTTCGATAGGTGCGTCCTCTAGCAACTGCTCCATACTCAGTCCCGTATCTTTCAAGAAGTTGCATATACATGTATAATTCGCTAAGTCGTTGTTCTCGTTAAGTCGTTAAGTCGCTAAGTCATCGTTCTCGCTAAGTTATTAACTCGCTAAGTCGCTAAGTCGTTGTCCGTCAAAGTCGCTAAGTCGTCGTTCGTGAAAGTCGCTAAGTCGCTAAGTCGTCGTTCGTGAAAGTCGCTAAGTCGTCATTCGTGAAAGTCGCTAAGTCGCTAAGTCGTTGTCTGTCAAAGTCGCTAAGTCGTCGTTCGTGAAAGTCGCTAAGTCGCTAAGTTGTTGTCCGTCAAAGTCGCTAAGTCGTCGTTCTCGCTAAGTCGCTAAGTCGCTAAGTCGTCGTTCGCTAAAACGTTCTCGTTCAAACGTTCCACCGTGGAGTCGGCGGTGGAGTCAGCGCGTGGCGGCGGCGGCGGTGGCGGGGGCGGCGGCGGTGGAGGTGGAGGTGGAGTTGGCGCGCGGCGCTGGCGGCGGCGGAGGTGGAATCGGCGCGCGACGGCGGCAGCGGCGGTGGAGGTGGAGTCGGCGCACGGCGGCGGTGGTGTCGGCGCACGGTGGCGGCGGCCGGCGGTGGAGTCGGCGACGACGATGGCGGCGAGGTCCGGTCGGCCGGCGCGTGTCAAGATCGATCGATCGAGAGAGAGAATGCGAGATCGGAGGCGCAAGATTTGCGCCCCTCACCTTGAGGGAGGCAACGCTGCCGGTGGCGTTCGCGAGGGCGGATGAGCGCGGCGAGCACGACGACGACGACGGCGGAGGCGGCGGCGACGTCTGGGGCGGTAATGGCGCGGGAGGAAGGATATTGATCGTGGAGAAGTCTAAGTGTGGCGCGGGGAAGCCGATGCAGTGGATATTTATACCCGGTAATCTTTTGTCCCGGTTCGTGACTTCAACCGGGACTAAAGATATCTTTAGTCCCGGTTGGTAGTAACAACTGGGAGTAAAGAACAAATGTTTACTCCCGGTTGTTACTACCAACCGGGACTAAAGATATCTTTAGTCCCGGTGGAAGCCACGAACCGGGACAAAAGATGTTTTCCCGCTATTCCAAAATTTGTATTGGTCCCGGATACTGTTAATAACCGGGACTAAAGATGAGTACACAGAACCGATTTATGGCCTTCTTAAATTGTCTTACAAGTCAAAATAAATACCAATAAATCCAATATAATTAGCACATGGCCGATTTATATGGTTTCAAAGTCCAAATAAATACCAAAATCGTACGTAATTTATGTATGGCCGAATTAAATGTTTTCAAAATTTTAATAAATAGAAATAAACAGGATATGCCTAAGTAAATGGTCTCAAAGTATAAATAAATAGAAATAATCATTTATAATTAACATAAGGCCAATTTAATTATATTCAAAGTGTAAATAAATAGAAATTATCATTTATAATGAAGATATGGCCTACTTAATTGTTTTCAAAGTGGAAATAAATACCAATAATCAGTTATAAATAACATATTGCCTAATTAATTGTATTCAAAGTGTAAATAAATGGAAGTAACCATTTATAAATATCATATGGTTGAAAAATAGTAATACATTACAAATTAAGCAGTTGAGAATAATATATTGATCCAAATTGTTCGACCTTCAATATAATACAAATAATTTACATCTTCCATCAAACAACCTAGGTCACTGTCTTCCTCACGTACTTTCTCCTCACTATTGTTCCTTCGCTATGATCGTTGCATGAGTACGGCGTGTCCTCCTTTGATAGTATGATGCTCGGGTCAACCGTCACTGCAAACGGAGGTTGCCCCTCAAACGGATCGTAATTTTCGTCAGTCTTATCCTCGACTCCAACGATTTTCCTCTTGCCTGGGAGAACAACATGGCGTCTTGGCTCATCGAGCCCTTTCCCCTTCTTTGGTTTGCTATCCATGTCCTTCGCGTAAAAAACTTGCGTTACATCATTGGCTAGAACGAATGGTTCATCTGAGTATCCTACCTTGTTTAGGTCAACCGTTGTCATCCCGCTGTCATCAATCGTTACGCCTCCACCAGTCAGCCTAACCCATTGGCACCGAAACAGAGGGACCTTCAGGGGTCCATACTCTTGTTCCCAAATGTTGTCGATGACACCGTAATACGTGCTAGTTGGACCATCGTGTCCTATGGCATCGATACGAACACCATTGTTCTGGTTCGTGCTCTTTTTGTCTTAGGCTCTCGTGTAAAAGTGTATCCATTGATTTCATAACCTTGGAATGTAGTTACCGAGCCGGAGGGTCCCCTAGCCAAGAAGGCTAGTTGTCGGTCAATCGTCTCGTTACCCAGGAGGTGTTCTCGCAGCCAAGCGGGGAAAGTATCAATATGATGGCGTGTAATCCAGGCATCGGACTTGCCACTGTTTTCTGAGTGAACAATCGCAAGGTGCTCATCGATGTAAGGAGCAACCAACGAAGATTGTTGTAAAACCGTGAAATGTGCTTTACGGAATAAATCGTTGTCTACAGTCATAATTGCTCTCCTTCCAAGTGTGCCCTTTCCCCGTAGTCTCCCCTCATGGATTGATTCGGGTACCCCGATTGGCTCGAGGTCTTCAATAAAATCTACGCAGAACTCAATGACCTCCTCTGTTCCATACCCCTTCGCGATGCTTGCTTCCGGACGAGAACGGTTACGAACGTACTTCTTTAGAACGCCCATGTACCTCTCGAAAGGAAACATGTTGTGTAGGTACACAGGACCGAGAATACCGATCTCTTTTACAAGGTGGCACAGAAGATGCGTCATTATATTGAAGAATGACGGTGGAAAGATCAACTCAAAGCTGACAAGGCATTGCACCACGTCATGCTGAAGGGCAGCTAAACTTTCTGGATCGATGACTTTCTGTGAAATTGCGTTCATGAAAGCACAAGGCTTCGTTATTGTTGCCCGCACATTATCAGGAAGGATACCACGAATTATAACAGGAAGCAGTTGTGTCATAAGCACGTGACAGTCATGAGACTTTAGGTTTGTGAACTTTTTATCCTTCGTGCTTATTATTCTCTTTACATTCGAGGAGTATCCGGACGGTACCTTGATGCTCTCTAGGCATTGAAACATACTCTCCTTCTCTTTCTTGCTTAGGGTGTAGCTCGCCGGACTTAAGTAATAGCTTCCTTTCTCGTTCGGTTCCGGATGAAGGCCCTCGCGTTGTTCCATATGCTTGAGATAATTGCGTGCTTCGAGTGTATCTTTGGACTTCCCATATACACCTAAGAAGCCCAGCAGGTTTACGCAAAGGTTCTTAGTGAGGTGCATCACGTCGATTGCGCGGCGAACGTCCAAGACCTCCCAATAGGGTAGCTCCCAAAAAATAGAGTTTTTCTTCCACATCGCCACGTGACCATCTTCGCTCTCTATAGGTTGGCTGCCAGACCCCTTTCCAAATACTACTTTCAGATCCTTCACCATTTCGAACACTGCTTTCCCGTTGCGATGTTTAGGCTTAGTACGATGGTCTGCCTTATGTTCGAAGTGCTTGCCTTTTTTCCGTACAGGGTGGTTTGCAGCAAGGAATCGACGATGGCCCATGTACACAACCTTCCTGCAATGCTTCAGATAAGTACTTTCAGTTTTATCCAAACAGTGAGTGCAAGCATTGTACCCCTTGTTTGATTGTCCGGATAGGTTACTAAGTGCAGGCCAATCGTTAATTGTAACGAATAGCAACGCTCGTAGGTTAAATTGCTCCTGCTTGTCCTCATCCCACACGGGGATGCCCTCTTTCCTCCACAGCACTTTCAGATCTTCAACCAATGGTCTTAGGTACACATCAATGTCGTTACCAGGTTGCTTCGGGCCTTGAATAATAATCGGCATCATGATGTACTTCCGCTTCATGCATAGCCAAGGGGGAAGATTGTAGATGCACATGGTGACTGGCCAGGTGCTATGGCCACTGCTCATCTCTCCAAACGGATTCATTCCATCCGTGCTTTAACCGAACCTCACGTTTCGTGCATCCTCGCCGAAGTCTTTAAATGTTCTGTCGATATTTCGCCACTGCGACCCGTCAGCGGGGTGTCTCCGCAACCCATCCTGTTTACGTTCTTCTGCGTGCCACCGCATCATTCTAGCATGAGATTTGTTCCTGAAAAACCGCTTCAGCCTTGGTATTATAGGGAAATACCACATCACCTTAGCAGGAATTCTCTTCTTCAAAGGCTGTCCGTCAACTTCACCTGGATCATCTCGTCTTATCTTGTATCGTAGTGCTTTGCAAACAGGGCATGCTTCCAGGTTTTCGTACTCACCGTGATACAGGATACAGTCGTTCGGACACGCGTGAATCTTCTGTACTTCCAGACCTAGAGGGTAGACTGTCTTCTTAGCTTCGTACGTACTTTCGGGCAATTCGTTCCCCTCCGGAAGAATGTTCTTTACGAGTTTCAATAACTCGCCGAATGCCTTGTCACTCACACCATTTTTAGCCTTCCATTGCAAGAATTCTAGGATGGTACTCAACTTTTTGTAGCCCTTCTCGCAACCTGGGTACAACATTGTTCTGTGGTCCGCTAACATGCGCTCCAGTTTCTGCATCTCCTTTTCACTTTTGCAGTCCTCCTGTAAGTCCTGCAATATTTGACCAAGTTCATCAGCACCGTGATTCCCTTCAACATCCAGCTCAGCCTCGCCCATTGTGTTTTCTTCAAATCCGCCATACTGAGCCCAGTCCGGAATGTTCTCATCTTCTACTTCATCTTCTTCCATTGCAACCCCAACCTCTCCGTGCGAGGTCCAACAATTGTAGCTACGCATGAACCCCCACTGAAACAGGTGGGCATGAATAGTTCGTGTGGTGGAATACTCCTTCTGGTTTTTGCACTTGTCGCATGGACAGCTTATAAAACCGTTACGCTTGTTATCATTGGCCACACCCAAAAAATAATGCATGCCGTCAATAAACTCTTTCGACCGCCGATCCGCGTACATCCATTGCCGATCCATCTATATGAAATACATATAAATCGTAATTATACAAAATCCAAGATTTACAAGGTAATTACATAATAATACAATAATTGAATATAATTATTCATACAATTAATCATTATTATTAAATTCATTGTACATATTTTTCATGTTTTAATTACATTATAAACAAATATTTAATATGTTTTTCTTATTTTAATATTAAATTAGCTTAGTTTTATAATTTCATACAAAATTATATGTAATTATTCAAACAAGTATTTATAATCTTCTTTATTCCCTACACACACTTTCTCTCTCATCATCTTCCATCACATTTTCTAGAGGGAAAAATATGTAAAAAAAATAGCTCCAAATGTAGATGCTAAGCAAAACAAAGAGTAGGATGAAGTTGCTAACCTTTTGAAGACCTCAAATTTGTATATTACCACTAAAAATATTTGCTTAAAATTTTGACAGCACCTCCCTCCCTCAAAGCTTAATTTTGAAGCAATGGCTCGGGCTGGAGGAGAAAGAATGGGTATATAAAGCTGTGCAACTTTAGTCCCGGTTGGTAACACCAACCGGGCATAAAGATCTCAAATCACTTTAGTCCCGGTTTGTATTACCAACCGGGACTAAAGATCTTTAGTCCCGGTTGGTAACACGAACCGGGACTAAAGATCCCAAGCCCCCCGACAGAGGTCTGACATGCCCTGCTACCAACCGGGACTAAAGATCCCTTCGTCCCGTTGAAGTAATAAACCGGGACTAATAAGCCACTTTAGTCCCGGTTCGTTTTGAAACCGAGACTATTGTGGAAATCGGCCGACCCTCCAAAGACCTCTTCTCCAGCAGTAGTGGATATTTCTTAGTGGTAACAAACATAGGTCTCTAGGTATTCTATCTGGCAAAGAGCATCTATTGCAATGGCATATTTGTAATTAATTTTGCATATTTGCATGCAAGTGTAGAAAACTAATTCTCTTAAATTAATTAATTACCTTTAGTGACTTTTAACCTGCCTACTAGATTCACCTATTGCGGCCAAGATCTCTCCACTACATGATAATGACTTTTTATTGTTGCAGTTGAGTATGGTGATGGGTAATTTGAGATGATTGGGAGAGAAAACAAGATTCCTGCAACTTGATCCACTGGGTAAGAAATTTTTTTCTTCGGGTTAAATTTTTCAAAATATGAGCTGGCTTGCATGTATAGACTACATAAGTGCAGAAAGGTGTTGTTTTGTGTCATGAAGATATTTGTTATAGCCACTATAATGAGCAAATTGCACTACTAGTACATGAACTTGTGATGTGAAGTACAATTTAGTACAATAACTTATATATCTTTCATTTTGGTACATAGACTTTCCAATTAGCAAATGGAAAAAAATGATACTACGTATCGTCCTTTTGTTTTTTGATCATTGCATTTTCCTTGTTACGTGAACTTGTAATTCCCTTCTTCCCCTCATTTACAAAGAATTTAAATATGAAATTTGTTGACCACTTTATGGACTTGTAATTCCCCTCATTGTATGTCTAAACATTGGCCAGTCCTTATAGTTTTATGATTACAACCTTCTTTTTTTTTGCAGAGAGGTATATATAAGATATATAAGGAGGTGCACCAGAGGGTGTTGAAGATACCAAGACGAGCACCGCTTAATAACTAAATTGGAAAGAAGAAAAATTGAGTCTATTCCAAGTACGGCTTGTTAATTACTCCCTCCGTTTCACAATGTAAGACTTTCTAGCATTGCCCACATAAATATAGATATTAATGAATCTAAACACATACATATGTCTAAATTCATTAACATCTAAATAAATATGAGTAATGCTAGAAAGTCTTACATTGTGAAACAGAGGGAGTAATTCTAAATGTAAGAATTATTTTTTATAATAAATGAAATTAAAACAGTACAACAATGTATGTATTAATTATGAGTCAGTCTTTTAGTTACATCTCGCTAACGGTAATTTTATATTTTAGGATTAGTATATTAAAATTAATTAAAATACTAAAATTCTAAATTAATATTCCAAGATGAGTGCAGCTTTATATTTATTAAATTTCCAAATTTCACAATCACTAAATCACATAATGTTAAAATTGAGATTCCAATTGAAGTATAAATTTTATTTATTAACTCTAGATGTACATAGAACGAAAATAGAATTAATAAAAAATATATTAGGATGGATTTATACATACGCTATTTAGAAGCCAACTGTAAATGTTTAATAACTAATTTGAAATGTCAGAACCATTAATAACTTAATTTAATTAGTTTCAAACTTCAAACTTATTAGATATTAAAATTTTGAATGAAGTTTATTTGTATGTGAATATGTACAAATAAACACAAATATTCAAAAATTGTTTATATACAATTTCAGATAATATATATAGGTTTGTGACTATCCCTCCGTCCATAAATATAATGGATTATTCTAGGTTGTTTAGCGTAGTTTCAAGTCAAGGTGAAATTACTTCGATACCTTTTATGTTTACTTGATTGGAAAATATCACTTCTAGCAATGGAAATTACTAGTGAGAAATAATACAGTGATTGGATGGATTGAAAAAGCAGTGTATATATATATAGACTGAGGAAAGTAGTTATTATAATCGAAAGTCGTGTTTGTATTTTGTGAATAGGATCATACATATTTTCACCTAGATTAAAATTAACATCACGATTCAACCTAGCTATGTTCGATTTGTGTTCCCCACAATATATCTAGGATTTCGAAGTATAGGCTTCAAGTGGGCTCTTGATGGAGTTCCTTTTGTGACGAGCCATAGCCGTTTGAGTAGCTATAGCTGCAGTTAAAAATCCCCTTGGAGTGGCTTATAATCCAAAATGCAGCTCATCATCGGCCTAACTTTTCCTAGCTAGCTCATTAGTATATATATACAAGCTTTAATAATTAAGGAAAAGCATCCATAGTTTGGCATTTAGACTACTAAGAGCTTTGTTAGTTTGGACCATATATAATGCAAAGCTGCAAACAGTATCCCAATTTGATCCCACAGCTTCTCAACTACATGTGTGCTAACTGCAGTTTGACTACATCATTAGCATCTTGTGAGTTGTGATCAGCTTTGGCACCCAGAACATTTTTTTTCAAAGCTGTGACGCATTTCTAACAAAAGCCAAGAGCAATCCAATCAGATGTGTCTCCTGTGAGCTTTATTAGCTCCATCCAATGGATCAGATGCATAATCTAAGAGATTCATTTCTAAGTATTTAAAGTTAATTTAAAGCAAAATGTAGGCAAACCATACGTTTTTTTCCAATCACTGTTTCTGAAAGTGTTGCCGAGCATAACAAGATTCAGACGTATGCGCGGTTGCTTTTACCAGCTGAGAGGTGTTACCTTTACGTCTAATAAAGCATGCTGCTTGCTGCATCTTACCATGATTATGAATCATTGCAGCCCAGTTAAATCACAAGGCCACTAGCTAGAGAGCTTTGCACCTAGGAAAGTTTGAAGAATTCTTCAATCTTACACTGCCCCTGAATTCATTATTTCAATTTATTATCTACTCCCTCTGTTTCAAACTAAATATAAGAATTTGTGCGTATTTTTCAAAAAATATATGAACATCCCTACGTCCTGATACATTTTAAGAAACACACATAAATCTTTATATTTTAAATCATTGTATATACACACACATCTTTTTATAATTAATTCATAAATATTACTGGCTCTGGACTACAATCTGCTCCAGTATTGACAAGTGACCCCTACCTTATAATCCTCAGAGCTCGGTTTAGTTTTCCTTTTTTTAGGATGGTGTAATTAATTTTTACTTTTATATAGCATTTTCAATATGCAGTTGGACCAATTTGGTCGCACTATTTCATAGAAGAAAAAAAGGGAGATGGAGACAACCTTATCCATTGGGAATGCATGCTAGCTACAGTTCTAAACTGCAGTTCATAGGATGGGGATCACTGTCAGGCTAGGAAAAAAACAACAGACATATGCAGTGATTAGTTAACATCTCCCTGGCAGATTTTTTGAGATATTTAATGGTTCGGATTAGTGACAATCCTATCCTTAGGGGCTGTTTAGTTAAAAAAAATTCACCCATTAGATCGAATGTTTGAACATATGCATGAATTATTAAATGTGGAAAAAAACAATTATACAGTTTGCGTGTAAATTGCGAGACGAATCTTTTAAGCCTAATTGTGCCATGATTTGATAATATGGTGCTACAGTAAACATTTGGTAATGATGGATTAATTAGGCTTAATAAATTCGTCTCGCAATTTTCTGGCGGAATCTGTAATTTGTTTTGTTATTAGACTACGTTCAATACTTCAAATGTGTGTTCATATATCCAATGTGAAAATCAAACCTAAAAATTTTCCCCAACTAAACAAAGCCTCCGTTCATATGCTGTTAAAGTAATGCAAGTTGTTGTACGTTGCATGGCTTTAATTGATTTGTGGGGTAAGAGGATAATGCTTGGACATAAGAGAGTCAAAGGTCAGTGGAGTACAGGCTCTTTGTGACTGTGATCAGTAGTGTGAGTGAGTGTGCCATTAGGTCAGTTATTTGTGAATAGTTAACATGTAGTTGTTCAAGGGATTGACCCTACCATGATGCTGTCTCCTGCATAATATCCGGTCAAGGTAGTTGTTTTTGTGAATGTCAAACTCAGGGCATTGGATTTGGTCTGTAAGATTGGAAACATTGCAGTCCGAGAATAGTTCTAAGTCATCCATGACCTGTTTTTTTTTGTTTGCTTATTCTCAGCTGTAATATATCTTTTCAGAAAAGTAGATATCCTGGATTTGATGAAGTATATATCCTGAGGGTATGTCATAAACAACTAGAAACAAAATAGATACAATATTCTGTAGACAACCAAAATTATGTCTACAAAGCAAGTATGACAAGGGAGAAAATATGTATTCTTTGAAGCTTCTTATGCGTAAATAAGAAAAGTATAATCGGTTGTTGCTCTCTCACAATCCTCTCGCACCCTCAAATTCTTTTAGATGTACACGTGAATCTTAAAACTTTAATTGTTATATAGCTAATGGCGAACACAAAATAAATTTCAGAGGGTATCCATTGAATAAACCCAACTAAATACAAGATAAATAAAATACACGCATAAACATATTGTGTAAACATCTATTCAATACTCAAAAGTTTGGAAAAACTAATTATCTTTAACTTATTTAGACTTCTATCTTTTGTCTAGCCAAGCATAAACATGTTGAGAATTGAAGCATGTATATTTGTTTAGCAAACACTAGCTAGGAGGCCTTGGCCCTTGAGCCCACTACACAACTTTAAAATATAGATGGGGAGGAAAACGAAGATGTTCACTCGATAAGACCATTCATTTGAACACAACACATATTGTATTTATAGTTCAACTGGATAACTGATGAGACGGACTGATCTGTTAGACATTCACACCTTGTTATACCTAATTTTGAAGACCATGACTACTATAAGGGGTATAAGGATCTTGGGGTGTGGGGCGACACAAGTCATAGCTAGATCGATAGACCTATCTTGCCTAATGGGTAAATCCGCCCATGACCTCGTACCTTATTGTTTTTCATCGAGTTTAGATTGATGGGATTAGATCTAATCCTGTACAACTTTGACAAAGTCCCCCTTTACTCGAAAGAACCCATACGTTCATATATGTCGTCCAAAGTCTGAAGGCCCTGTTTTTTTCTCTAACAAAAGTCGGATTAAATTTTGGATACTCATGGCACGTTTTTTAAACTGCTAAACGGTGCATTTCGTGTGAAAACTTTCTATATGAAAGTTGTTCTTAAATATCATATTAATCTATTTTTTAAGTTTGAAATAATTAAAACTCAATTAATCACATGTTATTACAATCTTGTTTTGCGTGAAACACTTAATTTTCATCTTCATCCTCAGAATATTCAAACACCACCTTAGTGTTCTCATGCATATGCATCTTTTGTCATTGTCGATGAAGTGATGAACGCACATATGCAACTTGTGATGGCCAGGACGAATAGTTCTTCTTCATGGTACACGTATGCACTGTGATGTAGTCATGCACCCGGGTGAAACTCGAATACGAGTGAGAATTGGTGGATTATTAGTTGACAAGATAGGGAGCCAAATTTTCCTCACCTGACGTCCAATCCTGATGGCGAACGACTACTCGGCTACTTTTAATTTGTTATTCCGGTGCATTCAATCCAGTTCATACACAAACAAAAATCGATCGCAGTCAAGATTTCAGAAAGATCTAGAATTAAAAGGACAGCTAGTTAGTTAGCAGCTTATAGATGGCTGTGTTTGGATTCACTGAATGGGAACTAATCCCTCCACACGGAAAACGGGGCGATTTATTAGTTCATAATTAATTAACTATTAGCTATTTTTTTAAAAAAATAGATTAATTTGATTTTTAAGCAACTTTCGTATAGAAACTTTTTGCAAAAAAGAAACATCGTTTAGCAATTTAAAAAGCGTGCGCACAAAAAACGGGGATGGGTTGGAAAAAGGGGTGCCGAACACACCCAGAGTCAACATTTCATACTTGCATGCCCTGTCAACTGTTCGATCTAGTATGATGGTAAGATTGATGCATATCGAATGCATGCATGATCAATTGGACGACGATGTAGAGCCGTCCATATATCATGTTGTTCGATCTATTTCAGGGACACTATTAGCAAATTAAGATCTCCAGTAGGGCTTCTCTTATATCTGACATATCATAGGCATGTCCTTTTCAGCTACTCCATCAGATTATCATCGCGGATTATTTACTCCAAATCTCTATTTTTTTTCTTTAAATAGACTTTCTTTTCCTTGTAATTATCCTATATTTTTTAAGTTATTTGTTAAGTTTAGTTATCTAAACATTTAATTTATATCTATAATTGTATAAATAATCCACTATAATGATATGGTCAATACTCTATCAAATTGGACCCATCACCATATTTAAACTTCTTTCAAATACACCTATTTCCCTGCTGTTATTAAGATAAAGTACTCCAAAAAAAGTCTATATATATACCTTAGCAGAATATCAATTCCCCTTTCATCCGTTCTCCTCTATTAAGAAAACTCACTCTCCCATTTCCCTCTTCATTGTGCCACCACCATCACCATGCCCTCGGTCTACATGCACCATCCTTTATCGATCTCACACTACAAGCCACAAATCACATCATCTTATCATCTTCCATGATCTTTGGTGGTGTAGGATGCAACCATTCGAGTCTCCTTCTGTACGATTTAGCCGATAGATTGATCTATGGCTAAGGTTATATAGTGCATGGGAGGACAAGGTGACTATTTTGTATTTTTATGGAACATGGAGCTTTGAGCTTGTGCTAGATTTGCTTGAATTGCAAGACAGATAATTTGTGACATGTTTTGAATGAGTAGGACAAAATTAAATGGTGTGAAGAGTTGAAAGGAGTCTTATACATGGTTTTCAAACTAAGAACGTTTTTTAGATAGACGTAATAGTTGATGGGACAAATAGACTTGTCCCATTCTTTTTTTATTGGTCGCATGTCTTTCGGCATATAAGCCAAAGCTAAAAAAATACATTCATATCAATGCAGTAGTCAAAGACCAATATAAAAAAATATGTTACTCTCTCTGTTCCTAAATATAAGAAATTTTGAGGATTAACCTACATTAAGGAGTACAATTCATTTACATCCAATTTATCATCAAAATCCTTTACATTTAGAAGCGGAGAAAGTAAGTCATAACATATTGCACCATAACAACTAGCTAGGATAAGTCATACAAGTAAGAGCTCGTTTGTTCGTAGATTATGGATGATGGATTGTGCGTGGGTTATTCATGCCACATTTTTAAAGGTATTTTTTTTCATAAAAGAGCATTTTATGTATGTATTTTTTTAACTTATTCTAAGCTACTCCATCTATCTCAAAATTACTTAGTTTTTTACACGAATCTAGACATAAGCTACTATTTTGGGATGGGGGAGCATTTCATTTTACTACTCTAAACTATTTTATCGTTTTCGATAGTTCGTAGTGTAAAATAAATTTTACTTTCTTTATTAGGTTTATAATCTAATATTTAATTTACCCATATAAACAATTTTCCATAACTTATCCAATCATATCCTTGCATTCTCTACAAGCATTAGCTGGCAGATCTCTTTTGCCATCGGATGAGATCTGCACTCCAAAGAAAAGAAAAAGGTAGGTAGCTAGAACTCCTATTTAGCACTGTGACAGCAAGAGACACGTACTGCGTCCGGTTCTAGCTACCAGATCCAGCAGCTTCCAGGGCTGCTCTGCCCCTTTGGGAGCAGCAGCTACTTGCTCTGCCCCTTCCTTCCCAACGTCTCTTTTATTTCACGAGCACATTTTCTACACGGCTAAACGGGGTATATTTTATAAAAATTTTATATAGAAAAGTTTATTTAAAAAATTTACTAATTTATTTTTCAAAGTTTTAGACTCATACTTAATTAATCACGTATTAACGAGCAACATCGTGTTTCGTACTTGCAGTTTCCAACTCCATCTCCCGAACTCAGCCACGTAATAATTCCTCTGTTGCCGTAGGCCCCGGCCTTTGCACTATCTCCAACCCAGTTCGTCTCCCTTTGCCACTGTTTGCATCCGTCTATCGATCTGTCCATGGATAATGCTTTCTGCTGCTGCATTCATGCATCGATCCATGGATGCAATGCATGCATCCAATCCGTATCCATATCCATATCCATCCATCCGGATACGCGTCTCTCGATCTAATATCCGGCCAAAATTTAGGTGGCCCGATCGGGTGCAGAGGGTTATTTTCCGGGATTCACGACACGAAATCGTTTAGATGCATGGAGTTTTTCTTCAATTCATACAAGAAATGTACAAAGGATATAGGGAAAATCCCCTCTATACTTTAACGTTTGTTGATCTTTAGAATTATTCCCTCTGACCGAAAATATGAATATTTAGTAGTACCACCGGTTATTTTTGTTTGACGTTTCAGATAACTGATTTGGATTATCTGGAAGGAGTATTATAATTTGGGACAAGGAGTATTACGAATCAGGATAACATCTTATCCAAATTCATAGTATAAGATGGTTCTGTCTAGATTTTTAATACTATGTGACTTTATATTTTGTTAGGGAGGGAGTAAATTTCAGAATTAAATTAGTGGCCTTTTGCTATTTTCCACCATATCTTTCGGAACTTAAATAGTAAAAACATATTATTTCTTAAATTTAATTTTTAGGTAATGCCTTTACCTTAGGCCTTGTTTAATTCGCGAAAATAAAAATTTTGGGTGTCACATCGGACGTTTGATCGGATGTCGGAAGAGGTTTTCGGATACAAATGAAAAAACTAATTTCATAACTCGCTTGGAAACCGCAAGACGAATTTATTAAGCCTAATTAATCCATTATTAGCATATGTAAATTATTGTAGCACTTATGGCTAATCATGGACTAATTAGACTCAAGATTCGTCTCGCGATTTCCATGCAAACTGTACTATTAGTTTTTTTTCTTTATCTATATTTAATGCTTCATGCATATAGCTAAAGATTTGATGTGACGTTTTTGAGAAAACAAATTTTAGGAACTAAACAAGGCCTAGCTTACTCCCTCCATTCTAAAATAAACCAACTTTATAAATCTGAACATATGCTATGTCCAGTAAAAAAATTATTTATTTTATAATTGGGGGAATAAATTGTTGTAGTCATGTAAACGGCTTCGAGCAAGCCTGCATGGGTAAAACAGTTACCCACACAAAATTAAAATCGCAAGATACTCGATCTTATCAACTTACATTAGTTGGAGTATTTAAAAATCACTTTTGAAACAACAAAATTGAAATTTAACTACAAATCCTTGTGAAGTGCGGTACGTGCTCCACCGATGAACCCTCGATCAGGTCGCCTGCTTTCTTCATCTACCTCTCCCATTCTTGCCGCATGCCGACCGGCCGGACCTTATGGCCCCAGCTAGCCTAGCTACTCATCCTCTCCTCCTTTAGATCTGGTTTAGTTCTCAACTTTTCCTTTAAACTTTTAACTTTTCCATTACATCGAAACTTTCCTACACACAAACTTCTAACTTTTCCGTTACGTCGTTCCAATTTCAATCAAACTTCTAATTTTAACGTGAACTAAACACACCCTTACTTCCCTCTTCACAAGAGCTCCATGACTTTCTGGCTCAAACAACTGTGCCCTAGCTACTGTTGCACCTTAAAAAAACCACCGGCAATGGCGCCATGGCCGGATGATGGATGATGGATCCCTTTGTCTTTAATTAACTTTGTCAATCCATAGTGCTGTATGTACATGTACTTGTACTGGATTGCCACAGTGCATCTACTTGTACGATGCTTAAGATAAGTTTTGTAGGAGTACTCGACTGCAACTTCATCCCATCCGTATTTGCAAGATTTTTTTTTGTGAGATGCATGCATGCTTGCCCTAGCTAATAACCATGTATCCATATGTAGTCAGCTCAATTTATCGTGTTCGTTGGCGTGTTCTCAATATAAAACTCTGCACTATTTTACGAGGGTTGTTTAAAAAAATTGCCGTGTTCGTAGAAGTTCTTTTATGACGCAAACTTCACATACCATATAGTCCTTGCACGGTACCTAAATAAGAACTTATTATGGGGTTTATAGCTGAGAAAAAGAATCGGAAAAAAACCTTTATAACATAGTCTGTGTGTGTATGTGTGTATAGTACCATTTTTTATGGGAAACAACTAGTTTATTAATTAATAGAGCTATTTTTCTAAAAAAAGTAACTACTATTCAATAAACTTCGTGATGTGGTCTTGTTCAAAGGACTTCAATATTGACATGGTGATAGAGCCTCTGGTATAGGATAGGCCGAACTCAGGTTTTGAAAAAGAAAATTTCTCCCTCGACAGACACTAGTAGAAGCTGCGGATCATTTTAAACCCGTCTGTCAAGTTTTTCATAGACAACTAAACCGATACTAATTTGTGAGCTATTCAAATATAAGCATTAACTTTCACTAAACCATACCCATTTCATCCTCACATGACAAAACATTTGAACCTCCCATGAAGGTTGTGTTTAGTTCAACGCAAAGTTTGGATTTTGGTTAAAATTGGAGATGATGTGACTAAAAAGTTGTGTGTGTATGACAGGTTGATGTGATGGAAAAGGACTAAAGTTTGGATCCAAACTTTGGATCTAAACACAGCCGAAGCTTAGTAAAAAGTACCACAATATAATAATGGTACTAATTTGTGAGCTACTAGATCAGTAGGTAAACAACAATAACATTGATGATCAAAATACAGAGCAATAATATGTCGCCGGATCGATCCCATCTTGATGAGAAACAAAATGAACAAAAAAAAAAGAGGAACAATAGTGATAATAATAATGGAGGTGCTAGCTGAACCATCGGCTGGCTATACCATCCGACGAAAACGAGCTTAAATTCTTCAGACTTAATTAACAGCAATAACAATAATAATCATCATGACGACGTTCTGGAATCGCAGAAACTGGCGCAGAATCCGGCCAAACCACCACCTTCTTGTTCTTCATCTTCATCATCGCCGTTGTTGTGATCAGATCATCAGATCATGCTCTATGCATGCTTCATCTCTCCACAAGATCTCAAGTAAAAATACACACTTGACACACACACTATGTACAAAACAAGATTTAACCACATATCTTGATCCATTTCTGATCTTCTTCTTCTTGTACTGCAGCTGCAGCCATGGCCACCACCATCTGGACTGAACTGAACTGAACTGAGAAAAACCCCAAAACAAATCCTGCCTTTGCCTTTGCCTGCCTCCCTGGCCCCCCCAACATCCATCCAAGAATATTCACATAGGATGGTAGATGATGATGATGAACATATGTACAAGGATTAGGAGAATCTAACAAGCAAGAAACTAAAATAAAAAAATAATAGAATTTTTTTGGTTGGAAAAACTTTTCCATTTTCTTTTTTTTTCCTTCTCTTCCTGCTACCTTCTGCTTCCACTATGGAGGCATGAGGAAAATTCTTACTCAGCCATGGCTGCCGCCTTGTTGGGTTTGCTCAGTTGATGAGGTCGGATACCCAGCCGACGTCGGGCGCGACGCCGGCGGCGGCGGCGGCGGCGTCGGTGGACACGGTGGCTTCTTTGCTGAGACGCTCGAACACCTTCTCCCGGAGAGCTCTCCCGGACTCCACCCTCTCCATGGGTTGCTCCTCCTCGATGAGCCCGAGGTCGAGCGGCTCGACGGTGACGGTGGCGCCGGAGGCGGTGGTGACCGTCACCGGCGATAGCCTTGTCGGGGTGGACGGGAGGCTGTAGAGCGCCGCGGCGGCGGCGGCGGCGGGGGATTTGGGGGAGCCGTACTGGTAGCCGGCGGGGAGGAAGGAGGCGCACGACGGCGCCGACCTCGGGGAGCCGAGGCGGAGCTGGCGGAGCGAGACGTGCACGTCGTTGACCGGGGAGCCGACTCCTGCCCACGCGCCGCGACGGAGCGCGCCGGCGGCGTCGGGCGACAATGGCGGGGACTCGGACGGCGGCGACCTCGGCGGGGAGACGAGCGTGCTGGTGGGCGACGACGACATGATGCTCTTGGTGAGGTAGCTCTCGAACGCCTGGCGCCGGAGCGGCGAGCCGTCGTAGGACTCGGCGAGCGGGGACGCCGCGGCGCCCGCGCCGCCGCCGCCGCAACCCCTCGGGCTGTTCGAGCCCTGCTGCTGCGAGGGCGGGAGGACGCGGAGCTGGTCGGGGGTGTGGGCGAAGAAGCAGACGCGGCGGCGGCAGGCGGTGCCGTCCTTGCAGGGCTGCGTCCGGTAGCGCGCCGGGTGGAGCCAGCACTCGAACACCCCGTGCGCGAACTCGCAGGCGTCGCCGCGCTTGCACCCGCCCTTGCGGAAGTCCGGGCACGCCGTGCCGGAGTAGCAGTACCGCCTGGGGTCCCTCCGCCGCGCCTTCTCCCCCGGGTGCGCGAAGGGGCACTCCGTCCAGTCATGGCTCCGCCCGCGCGCGCACCGCCGCACCTTGAACTCGTACATCCTGAACTCATCGCACGCGTACGCGTCCACCGCCGCCGCCACCGCCGCGGCCTCCTCCTCATCCTCCGCCGCCGCCGCCTCGTTCGACGGCAGGTAATGCCGCAGCGTGTCGAGCAGGTGGTACGGCGCGGCCACCACCTCGCTCTCCCTCCCACCTCCTCCCTCCACGCCGCTCACCGGCGACGCCACGTGCTGCTGCCACGGCGGCGCGTGCGCGCCCTCACCCATCATCATCATCTTGCTCTCTAACTCCTCTCCTCTTCTCCAACTCCGGCGAGGCAAGGTGTTCGTCCGAAGTCGCCGCCGTGATCCGCTGTGGTGAAGAGGAGGGGAAGAGGAGGCGCGGCTATATAAACCAGAGAGGCCCCCTCCGCTAACCGCGGTTGGGTTAACCCTCGCGGTGTCGCGACGCTTCCGAACCATGGTTGGGTTAGCCGCGGGGTGGCAAACGGACGCCGTCTCGCGCGGGGTGGGGAGGGGGGAGGCTGACACGTGGGGGCAATCGGAGGGTGGGGGCCCACAGGTCAGTCCCACGTGGGGGGCATCGGGGATGGGGGACACGTGGAGGGAGGGGAGAGGGCGGCGTAGGACATGCGCATCGGGAGGTGGACCGCGGGTGCGGACACGTCGTGGGAGTGGGAGATGGGGGGGAGGCGTACAGCCCAAGGCGAAAATTGCTACGCGCACCACGTAGATTGCGTTAATCTATTCCTGTTTTTACCTTCTTTGTTTGATTTTAGGGGAATGCTTTGTTGTGTTGCCTAATTTAGCGGAGGAATAGATCTTATCCGGTTTTTGTTTGATTGTTGCCTGCACGCTCCGTAAAAATAGAATGAGGATGAATCCGGACGCCTAAAATTTGTTTTTTCCCTTCGTTGCTACTCCTTATAACATATTTTGAACGGATATGGCATATTCGTTCTGTCCAGATTCGTCCAGATTCGTTCTGTTTTCTCTAAATTCTTTTATATTTTGGAATAGATGGAGTAGAAAAATAGTACTCCCCCAACTATTTGATCGCATCACTTAACCTTACACTATTTTTTTCTCATTTTACGTCCCAAATTATTGAAAACAGTTCAGTTCACTTTCCAAACACTATTTTTCTTTTTTTATTTCTATAAAATCATAGGTTGCACTGAGAATTTGGTAGAACATGGATGCATTTAGAACTTACGATTGCATTTTTTAATTCAAGCAAACACCATGAAAAATTTTAAAATATTTTTGAACTTTAATAACGTCGTCATCTATGGCTTAAAAAAGTTTACTGTACAATACAACTGGCATAATTTTTAATAGTTTAGGGGTAAAATAAGCTAAAAAGTATAGTTTAGAGGGTTAAGTGGTCCTTCAATTAGTCCAGAGGAGTAAATATAACTTTTTTCATGAATGTTGCCATATTTTCAAATCAACATACTCAAGTAACAAAAGTGACCGAAATAAGTCAAAATATGATGCCACATATTTTCTTCAGGATTGTCGTTGAAATATGCTTTGCTTGGCTTTTATGGAAGTTTCAGTGAGAAATGGAATATGTCAATTGATTTGAAGAGCACTGGTGGAGCCAACAACACCGTCGAGGCAGAATGCTAATGGTGTTTCTCCATGATCTACTGATATTTTTATACTTTAACAGCTAAAAGTGCATCTAGCCCCATAAGGACTTATTTGTTTAATCCTCATAAGAGAGGGATTGGAGAGTATTGCGGGGGAATAATTCCACACCATAATATTTGTAGAATTAATCCCCTCCAAATCCCTCTCAAACCCCTCGGGTGGGGGATAAAACGAGCAAGGCATGAGTGTGTTTTGGTTGATTAATGGAAAAACGGTTATGAGACTAATGAATTTATCAAGTTCAATGCAGATAATTAGTCCAAGATGATTAGATGCGCATGCAGACCCCAGAAAAGAAATGATAATGGTGAGAGGACTCAAAGCTTCATTTAAATTAATTTTATATATTGCTTTTGAGTTTAGGAAATCCGTACTATCCAGAGGGTACCAATCATATGCCTATGTTGATCTAAAGCGCTCACAGTCCACATTCATAGATGAAAGACATTTTTGCACAACACTTGCACAGGCTTGGGTATCCATAGAGAACCATGCCCGGAACTTTCTAGCAATTCGACCGGAAATTCCAAGCTAACTAGTTTCTACCAGTGTCTAAGTGTTGCCCAGGCGTTTCTGGCTAAAACTTCTAGGTACATTTTTTACTTCAAAGATGTATATATTTCTCTCACCATTTCCAGTGATCTTTTGGTAATTTCACTTTTGTTTTTGTGTCTCTTAGGGTTTCCTTTCACTATTCATTTTCCTCTTGAGCTCCCATGGTCATTTGAGTTTGAATTTTAGGTTGGTGGTGAGAGTTCTTGCTGGTGAGATGACTATAAGGGCTCAGTGGCAATGCCGGATTTGGAGCAGAGGGGGGCTTAGCCTTCTTCTTCCTCTCCCTCTTTTCCCCTCTCTCCTCCATCACATATTCATAGAGTCGAACGGGGTAGGGGATTCAAGATCCCCCCCCCAACCGTGTGCCCCTGTAAGGGCTTGAGCAACTGTAGATCTTTGTGGGGCTACTGCTGATGAATGTGACCGTGAATTTGTAATGTGATGATATCCATGTGTGCTGATAAGAAATATGCCAATTTTGTATGTACATTGATTACTACATAACGGCTGGATTTTTGTTTTTATCTTTTGCTAATACAACAAGGTATGCGGTTCATAAGTTATAACCGCCTGTGTGAAAAGAATTTTTAGGATGGATGTGTTTAGAAACGTCCCATATAAAATGTATTTCATAGGTGAAGATTAAAAATATCCGCCTGCATAAATATATGTTTCGGACGATGACGGAGCTTGGGGCTCCTCACCGGGAGACCGCGCAGGCCCCCCTTTGCCGGTTCGGCCGGGGGCCCTGGGTGAGGTTCTAAGCTCCTGGTCTGTGTGTGGAAGGTTCGCGAGCATGGAAAAAGCACAAGACACGGGCGATGTATACAGGTTCGGGCCGCTGAGAAGCGTAATACCCTACTCCTGTGTTTTGGTGGATCTGTGTATGAAGAAGCTACAAAATGCCAGCCAGCCCCCGATCGTTCTCTTCTTTTTCTTCCTAAAAATCCTCCCCCATCTTTCTAAGTGGGCAAGGTCCTCCTTTTATACCTCAAGGGGATACCACATGCTCCATCTCTCTCTTTTTTGTGGGGACTTATCCTCTCTTCCCTCCAACTTGACTTCTCTTCATTAATGGACGGAGATTTGCATGGCTGCCGTCCGAATGACCTTCTGACGGGACGGCCCATACCTACCTCCACTTCCGCCGGAAGCAGGCGCGACGTGGGAACATGGCTGTTTGCTGACGACATGACCATTGTCAGACCGGTCACAAATCGGTCATTCTTGTCCACCACGTGTCAGTTTAACAATCTGCATGTTCGCCCTTCTTCATACAATATCTTGCCTGTAATGGTTAGGATGAAGCCTGGCATACATCTGACCGGAACCAACGTGCCATCTCCAGGAGCTAACACGCCGGCTCCGGCTAGGGACGAGTACTTGAAGGCTCTCGTCCTGACGGGATGGGGCGAGGCGTGCGTCAGACCGCCTGTCGCCACCTAACCCACGATCTGACCGGTCTGTGACTGGTCACTGACCGGATAAACGAGCGCGCTGCACTGCGTTACATGCGGCGTGACGCGCTCGTCCAAACCGCAATAAATGCGGTTAGGTGAGCGCTGCTGCGCTCACCTAACCCATACACGCGGCGCAAAATCCACAAGGGGTCGGGGCGCCCCAGCCCTCGGGGCCGAGGCGGGAGCGGTCCGACCCCCTCAGGGAGACAAAGAGGAGGGCGAACACATCACCCTCGGGCCCGACGCCCCCCGAGGGTGCCAGGCCACGTGGGCGATTGTGTCTGCCTCAAGCCTCTAGTCACGATACTCCCGGTCCCATGTCACCGACAGACGATTCTTAGGGCCTGTTTGGGGGAGCTTCTAGCTGCTGCAGATTCTCCCAGAATCTCCAACTCTCCCAAAATAGTCCAGATTGTCACCAAGATTCTGAGAATCTGTAGTTGTAGAATCTAGAAAATGAACTAGAACCCAGAAACTAGAAAACCCAGCTTCTCCAGATTCTCAGAAGCTGGCTACCAACCAGCAAAATTCTCGGAATCTTAAGCTCCCCAAACAAGGCCTTAATGTGACTGTAAAAACACCTAATTTTTAAGGCCCTTGGCTAGAGGCAGGTCAAAAATGACCCATGTAAACGGCTTATGGATCATCTGGACAAACGTTCTCTGTACTAGTAGGTGACACAACTTGTGATCGTGAACCCCAACAACTTTCTCCAATCACCTTATACTTTCCACATATCTTTTTTAACAATCCTTTTTGCAACATTTTTACTGAATGGTGTGTTTTTGTTGATTACAGTTTACCTCCTAATAATGCAAGGTTGTGTTTTTATTTATTACAATTTACCTCCTAATAATATAATTAATGCAAGGTCAATTCAGATACGAAATGCCATGAATCCATAGTGATATCACGGGAACCGAATCTCAGCAAAGGAATATGATAAATATAGTCATATCATTAGAATGTAAAAAAAAAACTCTGGTGCATTTGTTTTTTGGCTTCACACATGCTTAATAAGATAAAAATCAAGTGGGAAATCCCTAACTAATCTAAAATTGTGTTGAAATTATATTAGTACTATGTAATATTCGTGATCATTGAAATTTAAACGTTAGTGAATTTTAACCTCTTTTTAATATTGAATAGAGCAGTTGGCTATAAGAAAATAATGGAAAGTTCAATTAAGTGATACAAATAATATGGAGAACAATCTAAGATACGCCGGCCTAATATTTTGGGGAAACTCATATGAGTATGGTGTGTGTCTATGCATTCACATATATGAGTGTGCGCACATTATAAACGCCTATGTGGGAGCGGGAAGCTTATCTAGCTGAAAGGTAAGATAGCCCCCTTGGGATTCGGCCAGGGAATAGGTGGACGGAAATAAAGCGATTAGCGTCACGTAGATGAACCAAAGTTGTAGAATACGATGATGTAGATAGGTTTGGGTTCTCGAAACCATAACACCCTACTTCTGTGATCTTGCTATGGATGATGATGAAGAAGATATTTACAATGTGTTCTTGGGTTCAAGTTGTTCTAAGTTGGAGATGATGATCTCTTCTTCACTATATTGTGGCTAGAACCTAACTTAGTCTAACCGTATGAATTCCTCTTGTCCCCACATTTTTTTTCGTGGCATTGGTCCTCCTTTTACTGTTGCAAGGGGATAGCACAGTGGCCTGTTTCTTTCAAGTAGCTCCCAGTATAGGAGTTAGGCGTGTTTGGTCTTGACGCTTCTTGACGAGTGGGCCTGGTCAATAGGCCATGCATCAACTGTCGGAAGAAAGAACATAATGGTTATTGACCGGACACATGGCATGTAGGGTTGGCAACGTCGTGGGATGGGATGGAACGGCCCCGTCCCCACCCCTCGACTTCTCCACCCAGCTCCGGCCCCGAGTGGAGTTGAGGGGCCAAATCAACACTCGGCCTTGGCCCCTCCGGCCTCCGGGGTCCCACAGTCGCCGGGAACAAAGGCAGGAGGTTCACATGCACCTCCCTCATGCCGCCCGCGTGCTGCCCACATGCCGCCACGTGGAGACCTGAGGGAGGCTCGGGTGTGCCATCCGCTCGCCTATCACTGGCTCACCGCGCCTGTGCGTCACCCTCGTGCCGCTTGCGTATCGTTGCGTGGAGACCAGAGGGAGACAAAGAGAGGAGGGCTGGAGGGGAGAGGGCGAGATGGAGAGGGTACGGGAGGGACGCACTGGCGCACTGGCGTAGTGGCGACGGCTGAGGAGTGAGGAGGGAGACACACACACACACACACACAGAGGGTGTGGTGGTGGCGTGACTGTCGGGAGACCTAAGGAAGGCTCACGTGCATTCCCGCTCGCCGATTACCGACTTGCCGCGCCTGTGCGTCGCCCTCATGCCGCTACGTGAAGACCGGAGGGAGAGGGAGAGGGGCTCGTGGCCGCGTGCGACCGGAGGGAGAGGGGTGGGCTGGAGGGGAGAGGGTGTGGTGGTGGCGTGTCTGTCTGGAGGACTGGTGGGGCAGTGAGGGTGTATTAGGTTAGGATTTTCACCAAGTTGGGTTGGGCCTAATGGGGTTTATATGTAGAGTTAGCACTATATTAAGAAGTCTAATATTCCCCCTCCGAAGCCCCAAGGGTAGAATGCCTCCCCCGTCCCCTCACCCACCCAATTGCTGGGCCTCGGCCTTGATTCCCCGCGGGGTAGAAACTTCACCCGGCCCTAGCCCCGTAGGATGGGTCCACGTATCGAACCCGACCCTGCAGGAAAATTGCCATCCCTAGTGGCATGGCAGTCAACAGTGCCGCTTGACAACCACGTTTTTTTCCATATTGGGATGATGAAGGCTTATCACATGTTTGGCGTGTGATGTCTTATCCCGTGTTGTAACGATCGCACCCCGGGCTAACATACATTGCCTCACATTGAATGCGAGTCTTGGTAGGATCCATGCGCTACTGCTCCCCAAGCACTCGAGGCCCAAGCGTGGGGGCAAATGTGCCCCGAGCATAGCCCATAGGGGCATATGCTTTTGGGGCTGGTGGTTGATGCATCTCGAGCATAGCTCACGGAGGACCGTGTCCAGGGCTCTTGGAGGATTCCTCTTCAGCTGTATCCCAACTGTCAGTTGAATCTAGTTGACGACGACGTGTGCCATATGATCTTTTTTTTTTTGAGAAACACAATACAAACACATACGCTCACAACGCACGTACACTCATCCTTATGAACGCGCACACACACCCTACACCCCTATGAGCACCTCACCCCTGGTGCCTCGCTATCGACGAGTATATTGCCTATCACTAAAAGAATAATTAGCCGTAAATACGAGCACCCATATCAAATCAAGGATTTGAACCCGAGTGGACTCGTTCTACCACAAGGAACCTAACCAATTGAGCTATACTCACATCACGTGTGTCATATGATCTTGATAGCATGTCCATGGGCACCTCGTGCAGGGTCGGTTCCTATTTCTACTGCAACCTATATTTATACTATACTTTTATTAAAAAAAATACTGAGTACACCACTTGAATTTAAATTTAAGGCAAGCCAACGTATTTCGATCGACCAGATCGAGATATTACTACTTATGTCAGATATCTAAATTGGCAAAGTATATTTATGAATAAAATGGACAAAAGCATATCCTGTGGCACGATCCCGGAGTTACTCACTGGCACAAGTCGCGGCCCACTGTTGGCGGAGGACGCGTGGTGGTCCGTACGCGCAGGGTGCAGTGTACCACCACTGCGTGTTGCATGCTTCGTATTCATCCACGGATCGAGCTGGACCCTGTTGGGCCCCCACCCTATCCGGCCCGCTCGCTCCCTTGTACGGTGCAATGCACCCGATCCGGCGGTGGTGGTGGTGGTGGGCCCCAGTGGCTAGGCGACAGCGGCAGGAAGAGGTGGAGGGGGGAGTGGGGTCCACACCGTCGATGTGGGCCCCCAGTTATCTGCCACGTTGGCGGGCGGCCCATCCCGCGCACCACGCCTTCGCACGTGGGACACCGCTCCCCGGCGCTCGCCACGTGGACGCGAGGTGAGAGCGGCTTCTGGCCGCGACGTGGGAGGGTGGGGGTGGGTCCCACCGGGTACGAGAATTGGAGGGCAGGTAGGTATTGCGTTGGACTGGACCGGACTGGACTGGACCATCACGGATTCACGGCCTCATTGCAGCAATCGAGTTCGGGGTTTCGTACAGTACTCCCTTCGTATTTTTATGACCCAGTTGATTTTTTAATAAACATTTAACCTTCTATCTTATTTAAAAAAATTATGTAATTATAATTTATTTTATTGTGATTTGATTTATCATCAAATGTTCTTTAAGCATGACATAAGTATTTTTATATTTGCATAAAAATTTTAAATAAGATGAGTGGTCAAACGTTGATTAAAAAGTCAATGGCGTCATACATTAAAATATGAAGGGAGTAACTTTTTTTTATAGAAATCTTGAATTTATTCCTGGACTGGATCACGGCCTCATTGGAGCTGTCATGTAATCATGTTCGTATTAAGATTTTTTTTAAGGAAACGAGAGCTTTATTGATTAGACCACAGAATTACACACTTAGTGCAATATATGTTGAACAAAAGACATAGTATCACTACTATAAAACATCAAATATGTGTCACCACTATAGGCCTTTTCCCACTTACTCGGATTGAAATCGTAAAAAACCGATACCTTTAAAAAATTATAGGTGACGGCAAAAAGAACCGAGTCTTATCCATCCATCCACAGCGCCGAGCTGAGCCAGCAGGGCCCACCGAGGAGATAAGGCCGAGTGCCCAAGTCTTATCCATCCATTTTTTTTCTCTCGTTTTCCTCTCCTCTCTCTCCCAATCTTGTTTATCTCTCTCGTTTTCTTCTCTCTTCGAGGAGCCGAGGCGGCAGGCGGCAGCGCAAGATGGGAGGCGGTGGGCGACGGGAGGTGGCGGCGGGTGGAGACGGTGCAGCCCAGCGGCGGCAGCGGCGGGGAGAGGGGAGGCAGTGGCGGCATACGGCGACGGCAAGCGGCGCCTCCCCTCCACTAGATCTGGCGGGAGGAGAGACGGTGGGCTCCTGCGGCCCCTGCGACGAAGTCCCCACGGGCGGAGAGGCGGTGGGCTCCCGAAGCTGGCATCGAGCTCCCCCACGACAACAGCGGCAGGCTCCCCATGGCGGCGGTGCTTTTGAGTGATTTTTTTGTGATTGTTGAGTGATTTTTGTTGATGATTTGTGATTGTTTTGTGTGATTTTTGTTGGTGATGATTGTGATTGCTGCAAGTGGGTGATGTGAATGTATGATTTGTGATTTTTTTTTCGAATTTTTTTTTTTTGGCTTGGAGGCATCGACTCGAATTGAGACGAGCCGTTTTTTTTTTTGCGGTCCGTACACCTCAAAGGTGCCGGTTCTTGAAGCCGGCACCTTTGAGAGAACTCAAAGGTGCCGCTTGCGAGGCGCCGGTTATCAAATCCAGCACCTATGTGATGTTGGCAACCGGCACCAAATAGCCTTTGTGTATAGTGATGATCATATCAAACAACGCAATGAGCCGTCCGTTTTGCAAAGTGAGCAAGTTCATGCGCTACCCTATTACACTCTCGTTTACAATTAATGCCTAATACGGATGATTCGTACCGATGAATCTAGAAAAAAAAAAGATCCCGACTAGTCTATACTAATTTTTCATCATCTTGGTCAGCATGTGATGAAAAAAAATGTCCTGTCCTATGGGCTTTCAACCCTCTATAGACCTAGGGAAAGGGAAATTAGGGTTAGATTGCACCATAGATGTCAGAATCTTGATGAACCAAAATTTTCAAGATACACCTAGGTGTGTACTTGAAAGTTTTTTTACCAAAATAAATGTCACCTATGCCATATTCTATACTAGTGATTTATTTTGGTAAAAAAACTTTAAATCACTAGTATAGAATATGGCATAGGTGCTGGTTTGCAAAGGGTTCATAGATGTCACCAATAGAAGAAACCGGCACCTATGGATTTGCAAGAGCCAAAAAAAAAGTGCTGGCTCGAATCAAGCCGAACCCACCAACACTGTCACCGCGCCGCGCCATGCCCCACATCGGGTTGCTACCGACATATTCCCACATCAAATTGAAATCTCCAAATCCCCATGTCAAATTGACATCATAGATTGAATGAACATACTTAACAACAAAATCATCCACAAATTCAAAAAACATCTAAACAAATTCTGCAATAGAGATTGGGGAGAGTAGGGGAGGGGAGGGCGCTGCCGCCTGTCACCAACCGCCTGTCGCCTCCCCTCCCACCGGATCTGGCAGAGGGGGAGGGGGAGGGGGAGGGGAGTGCGGCGGAGGAGGACGAGAGGAGGGACGGGGCTGGAGCGTGTCGGAGAAGTCGAGAAGAGGAGAGACGCGCCTCTCAAGTGGATTGTGGATACTGGATAAGGAGGAGACATACTCGAGTGGATATAGGCGGCTGGCTCATCTCGGTTGGGTATAAGTCTTAGTTTTTTAAAAGAATCGGCACATATAATATTTTATAAGTGTAAGTGGTTTTGACTATTAAACCGGCACCTATATTTCTTAAAGGTATCGGTTCTTTATTTTTTTTTCACTGTGCAAAGGTGGAAAAAGGCCTATAGGTGCTAGTTTTAAATGAACCGACAAGTATAAGGTTGGGCGCTATGAGAGATTTTTTTACTAGTGAATACTTTAAATATGAAAGACAAACTACATCGCACCTGGGGTGCTTTATAATTAAAACGCATCCAATGTTAGTGTTTTTTTATTGAGAATGTAATCATCACAAATCACTGTATTAAGTATAATAGTAAAATTTTTACTATCAGATATATGAGAACATATAACACGTAGTAAACCATTTACCATGTGAGATGCGCACTTTAGTTGCTACACACCTAGGATGCGTTATAGCACATCTTTAAACATGATTTATATATTATAAACATGATTTATATATTATACATTTACATAAAATTTTTAAATAAAATGAATAGTTAAACTTTAAACGTATATCAAAACGAAGGGAGAGTATATAGCGATGATACGATCCATTACATGGTTATACAAATGTTCAATCATTAGAAACTATAATAATTGGACGACACAACAGCGGTAGCAATGTACGAAGTACTACTCAGAAACAACACGTCATGGAGGCAAGGACGACGGTGGCGGCAGGTCGGGGAGGCAAGCCATGGACGTCGCGAGAGAAGGGGGTGCCGTGGCACCCTCTGCGCCGCGCGGTGCATGCGTGCCCACGTACGCCGGCCCAGCCGTACGGCGTGCTCTCCTCCTCCCCCGCCGCGCGCGGCCGGCCGGATTCGCCTCGCCGCCAAGGCGCAAGCACCACGTAGCCTATAGAGTAGATGCCACCTGTGGCACCTCTACGGATTAGGATGTGTTTAGTTAACATTAAAATTAGAAGTTTAATTAAAATTGAAACGATAAGATGGAAAAGTTGGAAGTTTATGTGTGAAGGAAAGTTTGGATGTGATGGAAAAGTTAAAAGTTTAAAGAAAAAATTTAGAACTAAAGAAGGCCTTAATTGGGACAGAGTACGGTGAATAACTAGATGTGCCCTTGTCGTGGCTTGCTCATTAAATGAAGTTGCCTCTCGGTTTCCTGCATGGCAGCGGCGCCGCGCCGTCGCCATCGCCGTACGTCGTCGGTTGGCGACGTCGGCCGGTCGGCCAGCCGCCCGGCGAATCGATTGTTCGTTAGTTAGGGTACGGACGTTTTTTTTTTTTTGGTTCCCTTGCAGGTCACTCGATCTAGCTAGTTAGTGAGTTTTGTACCTTTTTAATATACTGGTACTAAGTTTGGGTTCTTTGTTCGATTTTTGTTTCTAATGGAATTAAAGATCCAGATTATGAATTTTCAATTATTTGTGAAAGAATATGAAAGAACCTTCAAAAGGAAATTAAAAGAATGTTGTGCGTAGAAATCAGTCGCAATCACTCAACCATGAATCCACGCGATCATTTTTTGGTCTTGGTGTGTAAAACCTGTGAAGTCAAAGTATGTTTTGATTAGGTGCTTTTGATTATTACTTTGTGTTGAATAATTGACACATGAGATCATTGAGTTTTGATATTTTGTGATTCTTGACGAAGTGGTTTGCTGACTGTGTGACCGGTCAGACTGAGTGGATAGTGCCAGTCAAACCGCACGTATTGGGCGGTCAGACCGGTCAGCCCGATGATGACCGACTAATTCTGTGTCGACTTCAGTTTCGGGTTGTTTATTTGGATACTCGTGATTAATTCATGTTTATGACTTCCAGATGATTTCGATATGTATGTAATACTGTTGGATGCTAATGTTGAGTTAAACGGGAAAAGAACTTTTGCTCGGATATGATTTCTTGTTTGATTCATGTGTACGCGTGTCTTGATGTCTCAAGAGAGAATTGCCAGTGATGGATCATGAGTCAACATGGAAGAATGTGACGTTCGGACGATCAGAGTATCATGAGGAATGTTTAGGCTAAAGATCAATACATGTGGTTGGTGAAAATTCCATGCGGCATACGATAGGGAGATTGTATGCGTATGGGATAAGGAGTTGAATTTGGAAGGAGTCCAAATTTGGTACGATTGGACTTTTTAAAGTTTATGTCTTGTACGAGAAGGTTTGTTAGGGGTTTAGGACTTCTTGTACAAACTGAATTCATGGCTTTAGTTTGCCTATCTATTAATATAAATAGTAGATGTGCTAAGATCTCTAGATATCGATTTTGTGAGAGTTGAGTTTAGAGAAAAGTTAGGGTTTCAAGTTTTAGTCGAGATTTCTGAGAGTGTTGTTGTTGCACTTTGTAAACATAAATAGAAGTAATAAATTTCAATCTACTTTGAGAGATTTTCGATTTGTGTTTGGTCGTATTTCAGCAGTCACACCAATGAGTGTACGACGGTTTAGACCGGCGGCTACTGCCTGATAAGACTGGCGTCTCTACATTGGTTAGACCGGTGGCTGCAATAGGCGACGTCATCAAGCGAAGGACGGTTAGCTGATCTACACCGATCAGACCGGCGGTATAGGCGCGGTCAGACCGGCGCAAGAACTCCGGTCAGACCGAGTTCTATTGGCTACATAGGTAATTTTTAATTCCGTTAAGAGTTTTGGTTTTGGGTACTCCAACCATTCATCATCTTTGGTTGGCCTAGTTCTTACTTTGTGATCTTGCAAAACCAATCCATTTCCAAGAGTACTTCTCATGATATAAGTTCTACTCCCTATATCTATATCTCAAAATATAGCCACTTTTAACATTAATCTTATTGTAGAAAATAGCTATTTCAACATTCAATCAATCACAATCATATTCAATTTAATTTCAATGATCTTATTAATTAATATAATCTTCATAGAAATACTTTATAAGTGCTTGCAGTACTGCATAACTTCGATATTTCCATCCCCCTCCGGCCCTCCGTCCAAAAAAAACCTAATCCTAACAACGAATCTGGACACGTGGATTCTTTTTGGGACGGAGTAGTAGCTATGATTAATTTTAACATGTCTTCAATTATTTCTTCCAATCAACTTCTTGGCTTAACAATTAATTAATTACCTTCGACCGTCAAACGAGTCTGAACGAAATCAATTAAGAGGTATATATATTGCATCGATCACGAGAACATTTTCCGAAAGTGAGCAATGTTTACTGTACAAGGTTAGGTTTCTTCGGTGGTATGCAATGGGCAATGGCTATCAAAAGCTAAGTTAATTAATTAGGTGATGACGACGCAGCATAATAAGCAAATATGCAAGCACATGCATGCGCGACAATGGCGGTGATGAAGGCATCAGTGACGAGGAAGACGACCGAAAGATCCTCTCCTCATTGGTGACAGATGTCGCCATCGTTTTGGTTTATACTTCCAAATGTTTGGAAAGGAAGAACTAGGGTTACTAGTTTATAGGAGTACGGACGTACACGTGGAAGATGGATCATGATCATTCCTAATTAAGGTTTTTAACTAATAGCTTTCGTACACAACTTTTGACTAATCATAATCGATCCGAGGATCAAGGAGTTGAAAGGAAAGATCTTCATTGATCTACGGCATTAATTACTTATCGATTACTATATTATTTAAGAAAATCCCTTGTATACCCTTAAATTTTACCTAATCCCTTCTATACCTCTGAATTTTGCTTACTTCTTTGTATACCTCTAAAATTTGATTTTGATCCCTTTCATACCCCTCTCGTCAGTTGACCGTCTATTTTCTATAAAAATGACCATTTTACCCTTGGATAAACAAAGAAATTCATGAATTACATTATTAAAAATATAAAAGCTTCTCGCATGAGACTATTATAGTTATGAGTTTGTTGTTCGATGCATTATTTATCCCAAAAAATATTGTTAGATAATGAAATAAAAAATACATATTTATTTTTTTAAAAAAAGTCATAAAAATGAGGAGCATTCATATAAAAATAGAACTACCAATGTTCACAACATTCTTTTAATGAATGCTCACGATAAAAAAAAATCCTTTGTCCTATTAAAATTTCAAATAAAAATTTTAATTTATTACATTTATTTTATTTTCAAAATTTATGTCAAAATATTTTGCACTAATTATTTAGTCTCTTTAGTTTTATAAAATGCACATACTGTACACTCAAACAAAATTTTTAATTGTTTTTGAAGCTTATATTTAAACCTAAAGCATCAAGGGCAAAAAGGACATTTGCAACCAAACGTAATAGTGAAATGATGGAAAATGTAACGGTAGGGACATGGAAGGGATCAAATTGAAATTTCAGGGGTATAGAAGGGATTTGGTAAATTTCAGGGGTATGAAAATGATTAAGTGAGTTTTCAGGGGTACACAGGAAATTTGCTCATATTATTTCGGGGTTTGAAACAAAGTGAGATCACCCGTTTCTTTTCTTTTAAGGGCATACGAGCTGTCATATAAATCGGACAAGGAAAAACAGATTTAGGCCTTTAATTTATAACTGGTAAAATACATAAGATTTTTTGAGGATTTTAATATATCGGAAAAATACTATAAAGACCTTGAAAACAACGGATTGAATCATCATTTCTTTTGAAATTCAATAATCTTATAGAGATTTCGAGGAAAAGTTATCAAGAGCTTCAACCTATATAAAAAAAGTTTCATTGTGTCCATTTCTCTCATCCGATTCTGTATTTTATACAGCATCAAATGATCATTCTTGTATTTTTTTAATATCTTCTACAATCTTCTATTTTACGCTTGCAAAATTACAATTATTATGTTTCGCAATTCTCTGTGTATGGAAGATACATCCGAGCACATATCACAATCAAACACATAGTAGGTAGTCTCACTAATATTATATATATTCGTGAGCACAATAATGGATTTCAAGTGGAACCCTGGATCCATGACTTTAGCATCTACTAACATGTACCACGTCATCTGTGCTCTTTTTTTTAAGCACCTGTGCTCCTTAAACAGAGTTATATTTGAAGAACTAAAATATCTATTAATCTATAAAGTCTAATCTAGCTAGCTCTTTATATTTAAAGAAATTATAATCTGGGCTACTTTCTATACCCTTTCAGCTAATTAGCTAGACTAGCTAGTAGAGGTAAGTGTGCGCAGTGTTATGAGCGCATGTGTTTGTAGCATGTTTCAAAGAAAAGTATAGGATGGCTTGTTCCTGCCGTGTCACAATGTCACATGGGTGAACATAATTAAGTTCTTGGGACACGTATGTACGACGGATCAGATCGCGATCTATCTATATCAGTTTTAAGGTAGCTAGTGCGCTCTAATCTTGTCTGTTAAGCTTAGAGCACCCGTAATGATAAAGTAAGGTGCTATCTATAAAATATGTACATCTCAGCAATAGACTAGATTAATAGTAAACCACTTTAATAGTATGTCTACATGTGTATCTATAGCTCTTTAATCTATTGCTACATTTTTCTCTATAGATTATCTCCAGGTTAGTAGATGGCTTTGCTCTCTCTCTCTCTTCATTTAATCTCTTCCAAGTAGGAAAATATGCTGACATGGATCTCTTGTAGAGAGCCTATAGATAAATATTGCAGGTGCTCTTAGCTAGCTAGTACTCCTAATTTGCATGCACACGCGGCGCCTGATGATAGAAGCCATATCGATGGATGCACCAGCATGCGGTTTTTTTTTGTTGAGATTCTTACACAGGAGATGCACATGTACGTAGTTAGTTATAGCTAGCTAAGTATACGTTATTATCAAGCTCATTAATCGAGGGACACGTCTACCGATCGATCGATGTTTCAACCGGCCGGCAGTTATACAAAGGAAAGTACACTAGTAGATACTCCCTCCGTCCCCAAAAAAAAAAACCCAATCCTGTCCAGATTTAAACATAGAATTGGTTTTTTTTATGTCCAGATTCAAATTAAGAATTGGATTTTTTTTGAGACGGAGGGTGTAGTTTTCGATCAGTATGTGATATATATGGATGTGCATAGAGCTCTATGTTCTCTCTTAGCTACTCTAAACATTTGTAGGATGGTTTAAGTAAAGATTAAGGTAACAGGGAAAGGTTCCCTTTCAGTCACTTTATTAGTAAAATTTAGAATAGCTTGAATTATTCTCCTAGTTAATTACCTAATAGTTGTCATATTGAAAATGTTTGGATTCTTATAAACTAAAATTGATTCTTAGCACGGAACGAAACTGATCTGGCTACCTAGCTACCAACCTACCTAGCAAATCGATCTGCAGATCGCCGGCCCAGGACTAGATCTAGATGCAGCGGATGTGTGGAAGGGGCCGATCGAACGACGGCCGAGGCGCCAGGTCGCCGCCGGAGAGGCCAGCTTAGCCGCTATATATGCATGCAAAGACTGATTAATTAGTTTGGTTGGTGAGAGGGGTTATCAATCCTCTAATAATGTGTGGCTGGAAATTAACTCATATGATCACATCACCATCTTCAGCTGCATGCATGGGAGGCCTATTTAATTTATGTGGCTGGCAATGAATATGCTACTGTAATATGCTTGGGATGATCGATGCATGGATATGTCGTGGCAATGTATAGGTATTAGGAAAGCACAAGTGGTGTGGTGTGGCGTGGTGGTGGAGTCATGGGTGTATGACTCCACTCGTCAGGGTTAAGATCCTGATACCTACAAATATTACAATATATGTATGCGGGCTTTCTATAGGATTTCAGTGAGATCAGAGATGTGCCACATCCATATAGGTCTTTTATCGGTATATGATGAGGGTAACATATTCTATGCACACATCCATCTTTTATGTACTCACTAAAATCAGGGATATGCTCTGTACATATAGGTCTTATATCGGTATATATGATAAGGTTAACGTATCCTATGCACTTAATTACTCTAGACCACCAGCTCTCAATCTAAAGTGCTGGACTTGTGTAGGGCATTTCTTTTGAAGAAACAACCTGCTTACTCATCGGTAATTTCTTGAATAAACCCTCGAATTTTCTTTTCCTGTGTCTTGACAGTTTTCACTACAACAAAAATCTTATATAGAGCTTGTACTTTGGCAAATTTATAGAAGCAGTTTTCTATAGTCTAGAGACAATTTTTAGAAGCACTTTTAAAATTGCCTAGTATACTTTTATAGTAAAAACACTTTAAAAATATTTTATAATATTTTGTTAAATTTATGTTGTACTGGTATCTTTTCAGCGCTTTAAAATTTGTCTTGTATACAAAGACATTTTGTGAAGACGTTTTAACATTTGTAAAGACAATTTTCCAAATATCATTGTATAGTAGATATAACTAATGCAAGGTACATGTTTACATGTTATTACATGAGGTTGAGAAAGGCTAGTGCATGGAAGATAAAAGTCATCAGGGTCATGTGAGAAGACGTGAGAAGAGAACCTTGGAAGGGTTCTTCTGTGAAATTTCCGCAACGGCGAGCGTTTTTTCGCAAATATGCCATACCTGAATGCAAGCCTTTAGATTATTGAGATCGAAAGATCTGGGTTGAACGAGTGTATGTGCTTATTATGATGAGAGCTAGTAGGTCCACGAGAACAACTGATCAAGTATTCTCATTTTTTCTATTACACGATAAATGTAAGAACACATACACTACGACATATCGTGAATGTGACCCCTAACATATAAAAAGAAAATTTTGATGATTTCACGCTTTATTTATGGTTACTTTGATTTTCATTACGAGATAACACTCCATGACAATAATACATGACCATGCATCCGAGTTAATTGGGTCAGGGTGTAACATAATCGAAGCCTAATTTATGAAATGTCAAAAATAAATCTTAATTTATGTTGGAAGCGTACCGCATATGCGTATTATTAATTGGCAAAATTGGTTATATAACATCGAAAGCTCATATTTTTAGTTTTGTAACACTGAAAGATACCGTCAACAATTTAAACTTTAATTAGTTCAAAGACAACAGAATTTAACCTTAGTACATATGTCACACCTTATTATTCGTCGGTAGTGAATCGGTGTTTTTATTCGGTAGTACGTCTTAAGACATCAACCCGATTGCTGCAGAAAAAAAAACAAGACAAAAGTACTCCAATATTCATGTGCCATGCAGACAATAATGTGCCGTCTGGAAATTCCAAAACCATTGGTAAGGACGTAACTCGATCAACAGATTTCTTGTGGTGAAACGGATCCAACTAAGTTTAAATTCTAGACTTAACACGGATGCTTATATTTATGATTAAGTATTTTTTAATGGTAGATGATGAACTAAGGTGCTCATAGGGGTGAGTATGCGCACGTTTATGTGTTTCTAAAAAAATAAGAAAAGAAAAAGGAAAGGAAAATCACTGCCGTGTATGACATGAGAGCCCAGCACAGCCCATGAATGGGCCTTTCTAGCTAGGCCTCTTTCCTACCTGCACAACGTACGTCCCTGCGATAAATATTGAGAAGTTCTAAGATATTCTTCATCAAATGTCTCCCAAATTCAATTGAGAAAAAGAATATTTAGTTTCCACTCAATATTACCCTGTTTTGATATATGACACTAGAAATAGGTCCGTCTCTTATATGACATCCAATTAAAAATTTGTATATGGTATTTGTCACATCACCACGTGCAACTTATTTGGCATGTTACCGTGGATTGAAAATGCAACCATTACGAATTGAGAAAAAGAATATTTAGTTTCCACTCAATATTACCCTGTTTTGATATATGGCACTAGAAATAGAAATAGGACCGTCTTTTATATGACATCTAATTAAAAATTTATGTATGCATGGTATTTGCCACATCACCACGTGCAACTTATTTGGCATGTTACCATGGAGTGAAAATGCAACCATTACGCGAGGTGAGTGTAGTTTAACTAGTTAGATTTTTTATGGTGAAACCTATATACCTAGCTGACATAGGTTCGTATTTACGGCTAATTATTTACAAGTCGACAGCTAGGTGCCCTGGTGAGAGGTGCTTATAAGGGATAGGGTGTACGTGTGTGTTATTGTGTTTTCTTATAAAATAAATGCAACCATTACAAGTCTATTTTATACATTAAAAAATGCAACTTTTACAAGTCTATTTTATACATAAATAATAAAATGACAATATTTCCCTTGGGCTATGTCAGTGTCATAGGCCAAGGAGTCCAATGGTTTTTATCGTTCTCTATTTGTTTGTCCACTTCCTCTTGGTCCCATCGTTATTGTATATTTGTCGAATAATTATTGTTAAATGGAGATGCATGCGTTGTACTGTGTAATTTTTTTAAAAAAAGATGCATATCCCCGTGTTAGTCCCATATAAAGTGTCTCGACAACACCAACTATTTACACAAACTATTTACATCAGAAGATAGGTTGAATGGATATTACAACCTCAAGAATGGCATAGGTGAGGAGGCTAAGGAGCCTACAACATGGTGGCAACCGTCTTATCAGGTCACTTGTAACCTTATCTAACATGGCACTGATGTCCGGCAGGATACTTGGACCCCTGTTGGGCTAAACTCTATTGATTTTGATTTTTTAAAATTTGATTTTTATGGGGTTTCTTCATCATTTGCCAACTTACATTAATAAAAAAATGTGTTTTCCATTATCAAGGAAAGAAAAGATTGCGTGTAACAAAAGTGACATAATATTATTCTTAAAAGAGGACATATCTGATGAAAACGAACTAAGTGTTGGAAACTCGTGAAAATCATATCTAAAAGTTTTGTAAATTCATAAAAAAAAACTAGAGATAGGTGTAGATATGAAATACATTCTCACCAAATCTCAACTCCAAACTCAACTTCGTTTAAGAGAAAAAAAGAGACAAATTTCTGGTGAATAGTGTCCTATTACTATTCATATGAAATTTGTTTTTTTACTCCTAAATGGAGTTGAGTTTGAACTTGAGATTTGGTGAGAATGTATTTCATATCTACACCTATCTCTAGTATTTTTTCATGAATTTACAAAACTTTTAGATATAATTTTCACGAGTTTCTAACACTTAGCTCGTTTTCACCGGATATGTCCCATTCTTAAAAATCATAATCTAAAATTTTAAAATGCTTCGGTTTATAATCGAAAGTATGGAAAGCAAATCCTTTGCTCATTGAGACATGAATTTCAAGACTGGATGGAGGAGTGGGTAGTGGATCTATGTATTCCCAGCTACCTGTGGTTTGTTTACATTAGCGTCCAACCTCCAAAACACATGTCTCTAGAGGGCTCCGTTGTGCTTGACCTAAGCACTAAGTCCTTCCATAACTCTATCACGTCGATGCTTTGCAACTCTTCCTCTCTATTATTCTACTTCGAGACCAAAACTATTTTCAGAGGGCATGTTCGGTTAATCCCTTTCATATAGAGATTGGGAGAAATTAGAGGGGATTAATAGGTGTGGAATCGATTCTCCCAAAATCTACTCCAATCTCCTTAGGAAAGAGGCTAACCAAACAAACCTTAGTGGGCAAATTTAAACGGAAGGTTCTAGATTGCCCTCAATACTTGCTATTTTTGTTCAAATTTTCAAATCAAAGGCTCTATAGTAAGAAAAAGTAAAACAGAAAAAGGAGAGACATTGCTAGATAAGATTGGTCGAAGAAGAAAGTAGAGGAAGATGAAGGGTAGTTTAGTACAACGGCATATATATATGACATGGATCTGGATCTTTTATATTTTAGAACTATTTTTTATAAATAGATCCTTGAAAAAAGTTATTTCAAGAATGAACCCATTTCTTAACGCCAGTGTTATTGGCGCCATTCATGGTCCAATAGGACGGCACGAATGACATTGGTGTTGTGCCCCTTCTCCTCCCGCGGAAGCTAAGACACTGATGTGAAGGGAGTGGCACTAAGCCATCAATGACACTTACGCCGAGGACATTATTTGTAAAACAAGTTTTCGAAAAGACTAAAAACTAAAAAAATCCTGTGACATGGATAGCACAAAAGGAGGAAAAATACTTGTACCAATGGTATATATGGTGGGGCATGCCAATCCTCGATGAAAAAGAAAATACGGTAACAATCAAATCAGTGTAGAAAAATGGTAATATTGAATGATAAATAAAGAATTTTCCCAATCTTAATTTGGTACCTGTCCTGGATTTGGAATGCTCAGCAACTAAAGCGAGATGCTTGACTTTATAAAGCTAGACCAAAAATGAGGTAACCCATGACTGACCGCATGATAAACCTAGCTCACATATTTAATTCTATCTTAATTTTACTCCCTAATTTTTGTAGTCATAGTAGTTCGGAATTGCTGTTTGTCTCCAGATGTGTGGGCTCATCTCCCTCATAATGTTCAGATTACTTTTTCTTCAACTTACTAAATCATTCAGAATCCTATCCTCTCATATCCACCACGAATTGAACTGATCAAAAGATAAGATGACAGTGCAGAAAAAACAGGTTTCTTCCTCAATCACATTTTTATGATAACAATTTTCTTCATCTTTTATTGATGCACAGGGACCCAGTGAGTGATTCAAATGTTAAATTCAGTAAACAGAAGTCATGCTTTCTCCTTCTGCCTATGCTTTCTTTTTTTTTTTTTGCATGAGTATTACTACCTTCGTTTCATATTATAAGTCATTTGACTTTTATCCTAATCAAACTTCTTTAGTTTTGATCAAGTTTATAAAAAAATATAATAGTACTTTCAACACAAAACAACATATTATCAAAATATATTCAATGTTAGATTTAACGAAACTAATTTAATATTTTATATGTTGCTAAACTTTTCTATAAATTTGGTCAAACTTGACAAAGTTTGATTAGGAAAAAAAGTCAAACGACTTATAATATGAAAGGAAGTATAAATTATACCCTGTCTGATTTTTATCCCAATCTTCTCCTTGATGCTTGCTTTACTCCCCTCATGATGGTGCCATCATGTTTGTTAGTGTCAAAACCTGCTTTATTAGGTTTGGAGCAGGATCATGGTCATGCAATTTAAAGAGAATATGTCCCCTCAACTTGCATAATTTATCCTTGCTTCATTACGCAAGTAACTGATGCCTGCCATCTGTTAGTTCTGTACTAAAAGTGGCCTGTCAAGATGTTTCACCCAAATCTGATCCAATCTCTTCTGAAAATGACATCCACTGTTACATCTCCTGACCTCTGCATTAGTCAGTTAGGTGTGTATGTTATTATGTGATCAATGAGCTCCTTGCATGTGTAATGACAAAACATGGGGATTAATGATTAATAGATCTTTATTGGCAGCACACCAAACGACAGGTAAACATCGATCACAACCTGTACAAGAACCTCACTTTCAGAAAAAGAGAAAAGAAATTAACTTGTACTAGAAAAACCAATTAATTTAGACATTTTTGTAATTGGTTCCATGCATGCATGCATAGCTAATTAACCTCATGTGCTGTACAAGGAGATGATCATGTGTGTGTATGCAGTGAATAAAAGGAAAGAAGAAATTTTTGGTAGCTGAGGTTTTTGCCTGTCCTTGTCATTGCCCACTGCAAACTGAATATTGTGAGCTCATCTTTCACCTTCTCCAGGCTCTGAAAATCCAAACCAGCAACCACCCTTGCCATGCCTTTGTGTCAACATAAAGCTATAAGGTGATTGCAAAAGTATGGTATGATATGATAAAAACCATTTCTTCTTTGCTTTTCTTATCTTATTTTGTGCATGGGCTGATCACTGATTGTCATTCTAACATTACAGTAACACCTAACTTTCTGATTGAGGTACATGATCTCCAAAACACCCTTTTCTGAACTCCTCCACTTTTATGAGGAGCACTGAAGATGAAGATCAGGTAACTCTGATGGTCCCGAAGAAAGGCGTGCTCGGCGACGGACCGGATTGGTCAGATAACCGGGATGTGGACATCTTTAGCTCCAGGTCAGGCATCTGGAGCTGCACCTGAGGATTTGCCAGCAATGTCAGGGAAGGTGAGTGCTGTGATGCTGATGAACTGTTACTCATCAGGTTCAGACATGGAGGCAGGACAACCTCCTCCTTCACCACGCCGACACCGATCGACATGCCGGGGATCTGCAGTTCAGATGCAGATCCTGAAATGGGCATTGCTGCTGCCCTCTTGATACCTTCAACCTGAAGAGTTTGCACATGACAGGGTGGTCATATTACATGACAGATACAGTGTCATGGAACAAAAGGTGACACATGTGATGAGATATCTGAGAATTGAGCTGAGTCATGTACCACATCAAAGAGGCTGGACCTCCTCTTCTTCTGTGTCATACTGTTCTGCCTCAGGAAGTACTTCTGGGCATGGCTGGCGACCTGCGTTGGAGTCCGGGTAGTGACGAAGTGCCGAGAAATGCCCCGCCAGTCGCCTTTTCCGAGCTTGTCAAGGCCGGCGAGGAACATCTGGTGTTCTTCCTCAGTCCATGGAACTCCTGAGATTCAGAAGTTACAGATCATCATACACTTGTTGAAATGCCAAGCAACTCCTATGTTGAACTGATCTTTTAAGAGTCAACTTAAATATTCAGTAAACCTGAAGCAACTGATAATGACAAGTGGCAACAATCAATCATTTGATAAGTGCAAAATTCAGTGAATAACGAGAGAAATCAAAGGTAAAGAACTAAAGATAAGTAGACTGGACTTGCAAACCATCAAAGATAATGTTGTAACACAAAAAAAATCACATCTGTGGTGTAAATTGTAATTAGCCCTACTCCATCAAAACCATGAGGAAGCTACTAAGAACACAAGCTGATGTTTATTCAGGCTCACCTTTCTTCCTCTCCTGAACCCTTCCCATGAGCCCATCAGAGAGGTACCCATTGGAGACCCTCTCAGTGTTCTCCTCAATCGAAACAAGCGAAGATGACGACGACGAAACCGACGGCGAGGCAGAAGCTCCATAGTATGCTGGTGATGCCAAGCACTCCATGCTGAGGCACTTCTTCAGAGGAGATGAGCCTCCTCCTACCTGCAGCTGCACCCCAAACAACCTCAAGCCACCACAGGCAGTAGCAGCAGCAGCAGTAGTACTACCACTGTTGCTGCTGCTGATGCTGTGATCAAGAACTCTTTGGCCACTGCAAGTCCTGGAGTTGTGGCCATTGTTCCCACAGCTAGAGCACTTCCTAGCCATGGTTACTGATGATTTCAAGATGGAGCAAATGGAAGAATAAGCTCAAGATGATAGTCTTCTTCTTCTTCTTCTTCTTCTCTGTCCCTGTGGATAGATAATTAATCTTGGTGTGTGTAAGGTGTTATAGCTAGCTAGAGGGCTTAATAAAGAGGGCAATAAAATGTGGTAGGGGCTACTTGGGAAATCATCTAGCACTCCTGTCTGAATGAAATGGACATCTTGGCATCACCTCCCTATGGCAGACATTTCAGTGCAAATATGGCCTAATTTTATTTATTTATTCTAAAACATGTGTAGAGAACCAACAGAATGAGCACAGGTGTCTTTGGAGCCCATGATACTAATTCTTGCTTGGTGTCACTTTCAGTACACCGTATGTATCCATGAATCACACATTTGTTCAATACTTATTGCTGTGCCCTCAAGCATTTCAGAGACAAGGTTTCAATCACAGAGAGTCAGATGATTGTAACAGGATATGCTCCTTGGTAACGTGTATTTCGTACAAATTGACCGAAAAAAAACTTGTAAATCAATCAGGTTGCTATAGGTTAAGCATGTGTTAAATATGGGGCCTGTTTTTTTTATCAAAGTGACCATCATTTGGAGAAAGAGAGAGGGTATGATTATTCTAGGATGATAATGGAACAGTGAGAAGCAGGGCACATATATTTATTTTCTGGATGTTTCTTGAAAAAAATAAATAAGAGTCAGTATCAAGATTCATCACTGATGTTTATCAGCAGAGAAATAGCAACAGCACTTGACCAATCATAGAAAGATTTTTCATTTAGAAAATAGGAAGTGGAGGTGCAACTCTGTTTCAAATAGAGAGGATTACATCAAGGATGTCAGCTGCTGATAAAACATTAGACTGAGACATAAACTGAAAAAAAAAATCAGTGGACAGAATTAGAGTTTGTTGGACAACCTAATCTGACCGTTTGGGAATGGGTGAGAAGTTTGTATTGCTTTCGTGAATTCAAACCCATATTTGTTTTTTAACTGATAAATAAAATTTAACAAGTTGTTTATATGACCGGAAATCGTCTGCAAAGCTACTTGATAATCTAATTATTATTTGAAAACCTGAAATTTCCAAACCTATTCCAGGTATTGACCAACTATGACCAGCAAAAATAGTACTTATGCCTGGACTGGACGAAAATTCAGAACCATCAAAAGTAAGTGCACCTATGCCTTACATTCCTTCTCCATGGACAGTAGATCAGTATCAAATCGGTTAGGTTAGATACTGTGTTATTCTGCCTAGTCCACATTCGGGAAAAAGCATGAGGATAGAAGAACAATAAAGGAACATTCCAATTACCCACCTGGTTCAAATAATCCTATGACTGATTTGGATGCCCATATTTTTTGAATTTTAGCTGATTACGGGAATTCGGAGTCCTTCAACCTGCAACCTCTTCAATAATTGGTTGTAGTTTCCTTAAAACAAAAGCTGAAATGAATTTCATTTCATTCTCTAAAAAGAAAATATGATTTCAGGAATGCAATTGCAATTGTATTGCAAGTGAACACTAGCACAGAACCCTACATCTATAATGGTTAGAGCAGTCGTTACAACCCACAGTTACAAATGTGGAGACTCATCTGTTGCAGCTTAGAACATGGAGCCGTTACAGATGTGAAATTTTGGCTTAAAAATAAAAGCAAAACTAGGATTCATCAAAGAAAAAAAAAAGAGTCAAGAACCAAGTAGTGTATGCCCTGACAATCAGCCTATCGCTCTAACTAGGATATTTTTTCCGTTCAAAAAAAAAAACTAGGATTTTTTTTACCTACTTCTGCGCTTCAAGGCAAAGCATAATATGTACCTGAGCACAGATGAATGAACATACACTAATGATAATTCAGGTGCCATCACCAGCAGACCAGCTTCTTGGTAAGCCACAAGATGTTCTTTGAAGATTGCTATAAAACAAGGTTTTTCTTGGTTCTGAATTATGACCAACTATAGAAGATGGAAAGGAACAGAGATATTAAGTAGGAGGGATATCAAAATCTAAAACAGATGGCAAGTGGGGATATGGTTCATGTTCTTGGATGATGGCAAAGGAAACGAAGATAGACATTCAGCGACATAATTCTGCACCATTTGGTGGTATCTGTACTGTCAGTACTTCATTTTCTGAGTACTGACAGAAATTAAACAAAATTGTGCAGGACGAGAACTTTCAGTCGGATAGGAGTATAATATCAATCACCATAGCCTGCTTTACTTTTTCATTCGACGAAAATAACGAAAAACTACACAAGGCATGTTGACATCAATGGTTTTTCCTAGAATATTCAATACATTGCTCCAACTTTCAGGATTCAGATTTACCCAGTGTTGAAATATGTTGTGAGAAAATGCATGAGACAGTGATCCAGAGAAATATGTATGTCCCCTGCTCATCCAGTCGCTCCAAAGTCTGCAGTTTGGACAAGAAAAGACATCAAATTTGTGTACTGCAGCCAGACAATCTCATTGGATTCCCTATTATTCCTCATTTCAAGGTGAACTGAAGCTGGGCAGTAGTACAAATGTAGAACTACTGCACATGTACCTCCCAGCAAGAATAACCATCTGTATATCTGACCTTGCAAGAAAGCCACAAACATTGGCTCTGCATTTACACCAACTTATGGAACCTTGCGTGCTCCAAAGAGAGGCAATTTGTCATGTAATTATGTCATGTTCAGTCAAGGTTACAGTGGGAATTGGACAGTTTGCCATGTTGTATATTGCAACATCACATACGCCAGATCAAAATAGTTGAATGCACACAGTGAGTATTTTGTCCTAGCTATGAATTAGTCAAGCTACTATTTGGTCTTTACTTGCAATCAAAGCACATACTATAGTATATGTATTTTTTTTGGTTTGGGAAATAGAACGTGGCTGTTCCATGTGAAAAAGAGATGATAAGATCGCAGCACTAGTACGGTAGTACCATGCTACGAACTGTGCACACTTTATGAGCATTAACCGACACAGTTTCTTCACATATGTCCAAAACATTTTTCCATTTTGCCTTTACTGATTTTCATGACAAGGGCCAAGAGCTGATCCTCTCCACTAATTTGCCAAGCATTTGTCATGGAGGCCCAAATGAATGCTGGGCCGGGATAGTGATACTGTGGCTCTTTTTCATTAGGAATAAGTTCACTTGTTGTCCCTCATCTTAAAGTCGAGTTTAATCGACATCCCTAAACTACAATACCAGAAATCTTGAAACCCAACTTACAAAACCAGGTTAAATTAGACCCTCCGTCCATCAGTTGCCGCTCCTCTCTCCGTCGGCAAGCACCTAGGGAAGAGAGGGGAGAGGTGGAGCGGGAAGGAGAGACAATAGGTGGGGAGATGTGGAAGTTCAATTACATATGGGCCCCACATGTTTTTTGATTTTATTTTTCTGACAAGGATGCCATGTTAGCGAAAACAATCATCCATATTGCCATGTTACCTGACTTGGACGGTTTTGCCAAGATGGAGGGCGTTGAAGATTTATGGTATTGCGGTTTAGGGATCTCAAACTCGACAAAAAGATAAGGGATGTCAAATGGGCTTATTCCTTTTCATTACACAGAAATTGGGCCTACAATAAGATCCGTCCATTCTGATATACGGCCCAAGTTCTTAAAGAAAAAGGATATAGATATCCAATTATTTCGCACTTTGCAAGTCTTCTCTAGACAGCCAGGTATTCATAGACAAGTAATTAAAGTACAACTCCTGACCTCTGTATCGATCGTTCGACTAGAAAAACATGGTTTTTGCTTCTCTTTTTTTTTTGGCGGGTAATGCTTTTTTGCTTTCGTGATCATATATTTATTCAAGCTTCAACTTCACTTCACTCAAGTTTCAACAGTAAGCTAAGAGAGAGCTATTCATAATAAATACATATCTCCACAAAATTATTTCTCCGGCCATTTAAAGCTGCTTAATGCTGTACTAGGTGCCATATACACAGTGTACTATCTTAATTTCCAAGTATAGCTGTAGTATTAATTTGGAGGCTACCCTACTGGATACAAACTCCAGTAACAAACTAAAGGTAAATTTATTTTTCCTATTACCAGGTGAAACAAAACAGCCGAGGCTATATACTCCCTCCTAAACACCTAATACAATTGGTTAAGATTAAGATATATAGGAAAAATATTTTCTTTTCAGTTATCTCATTAGTCAATTTTTAAATTTTGAATTTCATGTACCTAACATAATTGGCTGAAAACGCTTCGATTATTGTGTATTGAAATAAGTATCTGAAAAACACTTACATTGCTTATAGAATTTGAATACTAGAAATCTTTATATTTGGAATGTGTACAAAATTGTTTTAAATACTAGAAAAATAAGAAACGGAGGGAGTACATATCTACTGGAGTACTGGACACCAACTCTACTGAATTTGTCGTCCTTGTTGTGATCGAAGATTATTGCAGAAAGCAAATGTGTATACTACAAACTTTCCTGTGGGCTCTGTGTCGTGTCTGACGAGATCGATTTGCTTCCTTCAACTATTCCAACTTGACATGTACGGCTCTACTGCCTCTACGTCTCTGACTTGGCTTTCTTCTCTCCCTGTGGCCATTTGAGCTGATGTGGCCAGTGGCCAGTCCTCGTATGGTGCATGGAGTTTCTGTGGTAGTTTACTTTGGATTTTTTTTTTATAATATTGCGGCTCTTTTACGAGAGCTTATTTTATAAAATATATAAATTTATTTAAGGAATACACCTAACAGCGCCGAGATCTAACATCTCGGTGTCAATGGCAATGGCATTGAAACCCTCGTTCCCTAGCAACCGAGATGTAAAGGGGTCACGCGCCAATGGCCTATTAATAGAAAAAAAATACATTTGAACTTTTTATAAAATTTATTTTACAAATAGATTCCCGGTGCTAGTCTCTTTGACATTGATCCCTTCATGATAGCGACGTAGTTACCACGAAGGGCGAGGATGTCGGCGTCAGGTGTCATTGGCACCGAGGACATTGAACCTTGACTCCAATATCCCTAGCACTGAGAAAAAAATGTCCATTTATAAAATAAATTTTCAAAAGGGGTAGAAAAATGTAAAAAATCTAAGATAGTTCATATCACAACAGTTTTAGATATGAGAGAGAAATTCCTTATATTTTGGGACTGATATAGTAACGAGAAAGACATAATTTAATTTGCACTTGGAATGTTCCTTAACACTGTTGATTGATCGATGTAGGAGGCCGTCCCTACATCAATCTATAACTTTATATAATTAGTTGTAGCTTTTTTTAATCAAAGGCCATGATGATTTTTTTATTATTAAGAAAGAGGTCCTTGAAATACTCCTTTCGGTCACAAAAATTAAGTCAATCTCGAAAGATTGAATATCAATATCTTTTTGAGTATTTTGACTAAAAATCATATGAGCGAATTTGACTAAATATCATTTTTTGTCGGGTTGTTTAAATGTTTTACAATTATAAGCTATCAAGGTTATATTTCAAAGACCATATCGATATATACAAAAAAAGCATACTCTCCAAACCTTGCATGCAGCAACGAAGAAATACACCTAAAAAAGAAACAACAATTCAGTGAAATCATATAAGTTACTCCAAAGGGGCTGATTGGTTTTTGCCTCAGCTACAGCTGCCAAATTAATTGGTAGAACAATTATAATGTGAGAAGGCTACATGTATTAATGGAACTTTAAAACATCAGACACTCCGGACAGCCAAAAAAATCAGGCACTCTTATCACTACACACTAAACAAGACATACATACATGTATAGATCTCCTCTCAGAGTCTACCGTCTCATAGTGAGGCGGGAGCGTGCATACATTGCATATTCTCATAGTGAAAATGATTTGAAAATGATCTTAAAATATATATATATATATATATATATATATATATATATATATATATATATATATATATATATATGTATGTATGTATGTATGTATATATGTATGTAGTTTTTGACTCTCTCATATTTTAAGGTTTGGTTCTTATGATTTTTTTTGAATAATATTATTCAGTTGTTGCGACTCTTATAGAGAGGTTGCAGGGATTATACTCAGTGTTCTTTTCTTTTATGTTATATTTCTTTAAAATATTTTATAAAATGAGTTGAAATATTTGATCGAAGTGATGAAATCATTTCCTATACGTAGTGAAACAACGCCCCCATTTTTTACCATCCGATTTATAAGCGTATCAACGAGGCAGGCAGGAGTAATAATACATCTATTTTTTCCCTTTTAAAGATGGTTTGAACATCCCACGTGTATATAAACAATAGGACCAACCCACTGTGTTTCTAATAAATAAATAAATTACTACATAAAAGAAAATCCGGCATGCAGTACGTATGCCTGCACCCCTGTCGACTGGATCCCATAGGCGTTACATTAACTGTTAATTTAGACATGCAGTCGATTTGGGGGTTGGTAATTAATTAAGTATTCACACGTGATCATGTGTCCTTTATTATATATTAAATTTGCGTTGCCAACTGGTGATCCTTCTTAAAATCTACTATTTTCCACGAAATCGTATTTATTTCATGTCAACTTTGTCTCAAGGTGCAAAACTGGAAGAAGAGCTGAAGAAGAATGTGTGCTTGCAGCTTATTGCAGCTTATAGTTATCGCGATTATCTCGTGAGATAAGTTTCTTTACAGTTTTTAAAATATAATGGATTTTCACGGTAATCAAGTGGTTAGAAAACAATAACGAAACCTGATGCAAGGATGGAAGAGTTCAATATATCGATATTGATCATGATGTGATGGGAAATTTAGATGGAGAGAAACTGCCATGTGTTTCGACGTGACGAACTGGTTGGAACGAACTATTTCAAAGGATTTTTACAGAAATTTTACAAAATAAAATCAGTTAATTTCGAAGTCGAGAACTAGAGATCAAGGAAATTAAAAACTAATCCTATGTTCTAAATAGGGCTGTCATAAAGCTCAAGGCTAACGAGCTTGACCTCGGCTCAAGCTCTTGATGAGCTGAGTCCGAGCCCATTATAATCTCGCGAGCTTTGTTGAGTCGAGCTCATATGTCTCGCGAGCCAAGTTGTATCATTGTTACAGATCTGATATGCATCTAAAACTTGATTTGTAGTCAGCAGAAATACCACATATATACCTAACATTATATGGAAAGTTATACCCATATATGAGAATATTGCAGATAAAGATGAAAACTCTTTCCCCGGTAAGGAAAGATGTCGGACTCTGACCTAGGGACTACAAAATCTTATTTGTCCATATCTCACGTGGATTCTTCGAGTTCTACTTGAATAAGAGGTTGTCTGTCCATGTAAACACAATGACCCCAGGAGGCGAGGGCATTTAATTACAAGCCATAACCATAAGCCACATTGAAGATCAACTAGGAGGAAGCCTATATAGCTATAGCCGCCGATCGTTTGCAAGTCGCTGGGTTAGTTCTCAACGAATACTAATTGATAGGCTAAATTAGCTAGCTTGCTCCCTCTTTGTAATTGGTGTGATATATCTCAGAGCCACATATATAAGCTGAACTAGGGCTATTACCTATCTCAGGGGCTTGAACTAGTATAAAAATCTCTATTTCCCGTTTCATTATTACAATCTCACGTACACCCTAGTACCAATGTATCCATACCCCTCCATCCAAAAATATAAGCATTTTAGCATAGTGACAAGCCAAACATTTTTAACTTTGATTATTAATAGCAAAAGAACAAAAAAGATCAATCATGTAAAATTGATGTTACTAGATTTATCATTAAATAAACTATCATAATATGCAACTCTTTTTATTTAAAAAAATCTTAGTTTCATAGATATTGTTGGTCAAGGTAACGTCTTGGAGACCGTGTCAGAGTCCAAAAATACTTATATTTTGGGACGGAGGGAGTACCTTTTTATTTAATATGATTAACTTAAATTTATTGTTCTTTCAAAAAAAATACCTATATATTATCCCTTACTCAGGTCAAGCTCTCGAGCCTAACCGATTTGAGCCGAGCTTGCTAGAAAGCTCAAAGATGTTGTCGACGAGTTATACTAGCCTACAATATTTGTAAAGTGTGAAGAACGTTGGGACCAAAATGTACACAAGATCATATATTGGAGACAATGGACAAGGGTTTATACTGGTTCCAGCCCTGAAGATGAGTAACACTACTCTAGTATATATGTATATCTAGAAAAAAAATGTCACACGGATTAAAAGAGGGAGAAGCTAATATGACTTGCCGAACAGAACTCGCCAAGTACACTCGGTGATATCTCCTTGGTGACTAGGGTTTCGGCTTGCTTTAGATTATCTCTCGATGTGGCTCTGGCTATGCTATGGCTTGTGATTCGATATCCCCAACCCATCCCCCCTTAGGACTCTGACACTTCTATCCTGGAAAAGGCAATTTCCTTCCAGACTTATAATAGTACCATATCTAAGGATACTTTCTCTTATATTACTAGTTGAAACTCCACGCATTGCAGTGGGATATTTTGTTGAGATTGGTGGTTGTATTTGGTAAATTGAAGTTGTATAAAAATCCCTCACTATTGAATTGGGCCACGATCAAATTAGATGGGCCTCCTGTGGTGATTGTGGTGTGAGATGGATTGGGCTGTGTTTTTTCATCCAACGGTTCAAAGAAGATCAAATCTACTGATCCAATGACTAAGAATTAACGATGATGTGGCACATTGAGGTTTGAGCTTTAGGATCTTAATTGCACTTAGTGGGTTATAACTTTATAGTAAGAAGGGATTAGAGATATAATATTTTTGTATAATATGAACCCAAGTATAGTAGGTATGTCTTATCCACAACACTGACACATGTTTTAGGCTTATCTCGAGAATGTGTTGCGCTCAAGCCTAGGCAGCCTGATCGCTCAAGCTCGGCTCATTGACAGTTCAAGTTCTAGGTAGGGCATTGTTAGAGTATATGTACAATATGTTAGAGTTTAGGACTTGGAGTTATAATAGGGCATTGCTGGAGTTTGTGTCGAATATGTGTACGTAGTCGGTTACAGTTTAGGACTTGGAGTTATAATAAGTATTAGGACTAGAGTAATAGTCGGACTCTATCCTATAATCTATCTTAAATAGAGGGGCCGACTTGTTATAACCATAAAATGACAATAGCATAGGTGTGGGTACGACTGGCCTGGTGGCCTAGCCGGCGGAGGGTCGTGGATACCCGGATACACTGTAATATACTGGATCGGGGAGGAGCGTCCGTAATCAGAGCCTCAGGGATGTAGGCTTCGGCTGAACCTCGTTAACAAATATCGTGCCTCGGTGTTGTCTTCATGTTTGGATCTTCTATTGCGTTTCTTCCATGTTCAGTTTCCGAGGTTTATATCTTTTTTTACTGGGATTTACGAGGTTTATATCGGGCTGGTTTTATAACAAAACATGTGAGAGAAGTGGAATAGTGGTTGGAGAAGCTAGTGCAGTCAGGCGGCACGCTAGTGTTTTGGAACCAGTTGATATCTGCAAAGCAGTTCGTGCCACCATCCACTCACAAATCTTCTTATTACACAAAATCGTCTCCTTTATCTGAAAGCAGTGGCATCCATGCCAATTTCCAAACATCTAGGCAGGGAGAATTGATGTGAGCTGATGTGCTAAGCCAATGTGAGGCTAAGGTTTGGTCAGGAGGAATCAAAGTAGCACTAAAGTTTGGGAATAAGTTGTATCAAGCCCTCGGTATCACGCCTCTTATTTCCGAGAGTTAATGGATTCTTGGAAACAGAACCAGAACAGAAAGAAAAATTCAATCTTATTTCATGAATCCCTACACAACAATGAACAATGACTCCATAATTTAGTCGTATATATGAGTATTCATGTATGAATCCTATCTATAAGACATTTTATAATCCATAAGGCGTATGTGACCTGTAGTTTCAAGTAAACAAGGGTTGGATCAGACATACATATATACTCCCTTCATCCAAAAAAAAAAAAACTAGGTGGATATGTGACACCATCATGCCAACATTCGTTATACTAGGTGATCTCACATCCTCACTTAGATTGTTTTTTTTAATGGAAAGAGTACCTCTTTTTTATAGCCTCCCACCTAACCATATTCACCATATCCTATCTTACTATAAAGCTATAACCCACTAACTCCTAAAGCTTAGCATACAAAGATGCCATATCATCATCGAATAACAAGTTGACACATCATCATCCACTAACAATCAATGCATTTAACATCATGCAAACATACTATGTTATCTATAATTTAAAATTATTACATTTTAGAGCTTTTAAAATGAAAGCATGTTAAATCATCATCCCACGTAATTCACATAATATTTCAATATATATCTTCACTATTTTTTAATAATATCTTATGTACATATGTAAGTTTATCCTCACTTGGTTAATGTTATTTCTCTCTTATCTAATTAAGCCATATCACATCAATTGATTCTAATGCTTACGTAAGTTTATATTGTTTAGGTATCTTACACATTGTTTTTTACTTATTGTTATCATACTGATTTCCCGCAGCAATGCGCGGGGTTTCACCTAGTTCAGTAGTTTTTGACACCAGATCTACCAATACGTCCACTTAGCCTCGTTAGCATCATCGCCACTCTACCTATCACTGGTTTGTGTAGGCTCGGTGATACCACCACCAATTACTTAACTATTTGTCACTTTTAAGATGTGGCATTTAACAATTTGTCTCTTATACTCTATGACATGTGGGTCGAAAGAAAAATTGTTAAATGCCACATCTAAGAGTGGCAAATAATTAAATATCTTGTTATTGGGGAAACTATTTTAATCCCTTTAGGGGATGTTCCATTGTTTGCTTAAAAACCATCTAAACGGTTATAAAAAATTCTAGAAAAATTTGACAATACCCATACAACATATCTACACAACACCATACAATTTTAGGTTCAAACTTAACTCACACGTTAAGATATAAAAAAGAAATTCAGTGTATGAATAGTAGCATATCGTTCACATCTAAATTTGTCTTTATTGTTTCTTGATGTGTAGGTTAAATTTGAACTTGATATTTTAGACCGATAGATATTATACATTGTCATTTTTTAAAAAAAATCATAACTATTTGTATCGAATTTGAAAGAAAAAATATAGGAGAAGATATCACCTCGAGAGATTAGAATTCACTCACGCAATTGCCATGTCACTATGGTCCCAGTCTAGCCATCCTTCCGATCCTAAGAAAGTTCCCAACTCGTTCTGCGACAACCTCCTCCTTTGGGTTTTTCCCATTCTACTTGAACCCTTAAATCTAGCGTCGTTGTTACCACCATAGTTGAATGGGTAGGGAGACACCAAGAAGCTAGCGGAAGCTGGCCTGAAATTCACACGCATCGATCCTAGAAATTTGATTGTTTTTGCAATAAGAAATATTTGTACTGATGGTTAGGAAAATGGGCAAACGTATTTAGTGTCAGCTACTAGAAGTCGTATCTGCTGGTCCTTGCAAGAAAATAAAAAAAAATCAAGAGGAAGATCGATCGACCACGTGCACATTGGTTTGTCAGAGATCATAATGCCTCTTTTAATTGGTTGCTCCATGTAATGCCTGCATGACTAAAACATATCCATGTGAATGTGATAGCTACATGGCCTGATTTGACAGTGAACAAAATAATCTTCTTCTCCTTCTGTTTGAAGAATCAGTCAGGAGGTGCTGCCAATTAGACAGGAGGCTTATCAATGCATACGTGTCTCTTGTTAATTATTTCTAAAAAGGTACTACACTGACGTCATATGAATTTTGGTGGGTCTCTCTTTCCTGTAATTAATTTCACCAAGGATTATTTGGCTGTCCTGTAGCTAGGAGTTGTCCTCCATTAATTTTCATGTTTTCAATTGGTCCAAGGGAATAAATCATTTGGACCAAATTCAAGTTGATGAATCAATATTAATCCTACAGAAGTGCTTTAATTAATTACTTACCTTTTGTCTCTTCTCCTATGGTCTTATCTTTTGATCTTTTGTTTCATATCTACATATATGTTGTTACGTGCACAATGTACTAACACGAGAGGTCATGGAAAACATTTTTCTGCGAGAGAAACTATTTTATTCCATTGATTTACTTTAGTTTAACGATTTATCATTGGATTTCTCTATAATATGTCACTAACTTTATCAAATTTTTCTATATTATTTTATTGAGGTGGATACCCCAAAATGCCTTTTAAGACTTACAACTTACATAATATAGAATTGTGTGTATTTCAATATTTTCATTTTTCATATATTAACTTTTTACAAACTATAATTTATATTTTATATCCTAATATAATAATCTTGTATTAATGTTCTTTTATGTACATAATCATTCACATGTTGTACAATTTTTTTCTTGATGCGACAATCTTTTGTATATGTGATTCCTCTTTCATATGCTTCATAAAATTTTTTAAAAAAACATGAAAGAAAATATTAAAATATAAAAAAATATATTGTAAGAAGGCTAAGTAAAAAATCTTTTATAATGTTTAAAACTTCTAGTGGGTCAAACAATTATCAACTCTTGTATGACTTGAAGGGTATTTTAGGCATTTCTTAAAAAGAATCCACCGCAATGTCATATTGTAGAAAAAATGATATAGTCAATGGTATATTAGAGAGAGAGAGAATCGATAAAAAATCGTTGAAGTAGGGTAAACTCAATAGCATAAAATAAATTATCTATTTTTCTATTGTGTATTAAGAAAATGTAATTGTACGTGAGTGATCCACTAAGGTAGTCCCTATGTCCCATAAAAAAATAAATTTAGTATGAGATTGTTGATGCGAAAAACACACACTGGCCTGGAAGATATGCTTAACTTCAGTGCAGGTCCAAAATCTTGCCTTTAGGTTCGTGAGCGTGCTAGTTGATTTGATCCTGCAATCAACAAGAAATAAAGATAAAAAAACCGCGGTTAAATCCATAAAAGATAGCCGATCGGCCAGCCGCCGATGACATATCATTTATTCTCGAGCCGATGTCATATGTGAATCGATCGGCAGTTATAAGTAAGCAAAATAAGACTAAATCCACTCGATCGGCTGTAGATATTAACGCTATATAATCCTTTTGTCGATGTATATTTAAACCAAGTGATTGGGATAGATCGGTCCCAGGTGAATGGTTCATCTTCGATTGGCATGGAGCAAGAAAATGGATTGAAGCAGAGCCATCACACCTTAGTGAATAGCCGAGACAGTATAAATCACTTAGATCGAAGTATACGTTAACATGAAGATTATAAACGCTTATAGCATAGCCGATCAGATAGATCTAGCATGTATCGGCTAATACTCTGATACCACTCTACATTAAGATAATAACATAGATAGAATATATCAAACAGAAGCCTAATATAATTTATTGTGACAAGATCTTAACATAAAGGGCAAACTTAGCATATCAATTAAGCACATAAAACATAAAGCTAAATCAGGTAAGATCGGCTGAAACCCCAATACTATCTTTATCGATAATTATAAAACAAGCCAGATATCACAATTATAAATAGTACTTAATAGATCGAACTCAACCAATGCAGCATTAAGCATACAGATAAGTATGAGATCTAAGCAGGATGATGAAAATCTACAAGAGATGGTAGATACACGATACAATCTAGATTAATAACAAAACATAACTCTACCGATTGCTTCCTAAAGATAAGAACCAGCCGGTAACAAGTTATATAGCACTACTAACGTAGATTGCAACATGTATATGATAACTCGACGGATTACATAAACAGGGTTAAAGTATCATAAAGATGGAAGCATTAACCCCGAGAACGCAAGCCGCCATAACAAGCTTTACCTCTAGTTGAAGATCGAATCGATGCAGCTCAACTCGAAAGCAAGAACTCGTCGAAATAAACGAAAGTAAAAAGTGTGGCGATGCGTCGAGATTGTATTGAATGATTGTTGTTTGATTACATGGGTTCGGGTTCTATTTATACCCGAGATACAATATATGTCCTTACCGGACACGACACTTATCTCTAACAAACTCTAAGATACCATAAGTCTTTGCGGCAGACTTTTGCCCAAACATATCTCTAAGGAAATTACATGAAATATCCTAATTAATAGATACAATTGCCTATCTGAGAGCCCTATCTCCGTCGCGGCAATCTTCATGAAGCGCCTTGATTGATTCTAGAAATATCTTCAAAAATGTTATCATTGGAATCGGCCGCGTCACCTCTATAGCCGATATCGGCTATCCTCTGTCCAATCCATCTCAGCCGATGCAGACTCTAGCCGATGCCTTCGCAGCCGATGCATACTCTGTTCTTCGAATCAATCTCTTTATCGAATCCGCCTCAATCCAATTGTCGAACCTGGTTCATAATTTACCAAATTTGGTCGTCAACAGAGATGTGACATATTTTAGTACGACGAATCTAGATAGATATTGTTCAGATTCATATTACTAGATGTGTCACATCTCATAATATATTTGTTTTTTTAGGGTGGAGGGAGTAGCTGAGTATACGTCGAATATTGTGCTTCCATGGGATACGCCTAGTACAAATATTATACCTCATCATATCCTATCTGAAATTTATGGTGTTCTGGAATGTTTTGGCTATCATATTAATATTGGTGTCAGTTTAGAGGAAGGAGTGTATTTGCTGACAAGAGGAGACATTGCAGCATATCTTTTTGATGTGCCCAGTTCATGTGCCTTTTGCACAGGAATGTTAGAATTATATCTGCCTAACATGATCAAGAAATCTTTCAGTTCATGAAGCAATTGAAGATGGAGTATTTGGATCACAAGAAACAACAATTTTTTTAGAAACATTATCCTGTAGTGATCGTTTCATATTTGAATTTACCATGGTTATCCATAGGGCAAAAGTGAGTTTTTTTTCCTCATTTTACTCGATGGCTAGAAAACATTAATCTCACCATGTACATTATAATTTTTTAATATATTTTGTTGGCGGTATGACATGAGGCCATTCGACTAAACCTGCCGAAACCATGAGACCAGCGAGGATTCAAGCCTGAGACGTCAAGATTAGTCAGGGCGAAGCCCCCATGGCGAAGACTATGGAGCAAGGACGGCGAAGGGCGGAGAATCGCGTGGGTATCTCGCGAAGCCAAAGGCCTCTTGGGCGAAGGATGTAAGGCGAAGCGTGTATGCCGAAGGGAGACGACTTTGCCATAGCAAGTTCGGCCTCGCTAAGGCCGATGAGGCCATCCTAGCCTCTCAAGCCCAGTGGCCGTTGGGCCAGCGATCGCCTGGCTGCCCATTAGGAGCCTATATACCTCAATTACACTGTATGCCCATGTAAATGTCCCTTTCATAAGGGCAACCATGTAAATTCCCCTGTGTAACCTAAACCCTAGTAGTAAGAACCTGTAATGAGGCTATAAATAGCCTCCTAGGGCCATGTAATAGGGGGATCCCAAGAAAAATTCTCAATTTAATACACTTTACTTCTTTTCCAACCACTGTTGAGTAACCACGTCTTTCTCAACATCTTTCGACGTATGTAGTTGTCGTTTCGACAACAGCTGGCGCCGACCGTGGGAACCTCCGAGCGAAACCACTGAGAGCGAATGCCACCGAAGAGGGTCGTGAAGGAGAAGGTTACAAGGCGAAAGGAGAGCAAAGCTGGAGGGGGATGGCCGCCGAAGAGGGAGTAGAGCCTTCGGCGCCCATCGCCGGAGATGGCGAAGCGCCACCGGCTTCGGCATCCGCGCCACTGTTACCGTCTTTGGCTCCTGCCGCTTCCTTGGGGCAGGTGCCGAACACGGCTGATGCGGCGAAGGCGGCCGCGACGGCAAGAGCACTCCAAACTAGGGCGGAGATCCTTTCGACAAGCTAACTGCTGGTGCCCCAAGCCGCTCCGTCACAGCCGGCAGCGGCCTCGACTGCGCTCGCCGCTGTACAAGTCAACCCTGACCCCGAAACACAGGCCGAAGCCGACATGGAAGCCATGCGGCAAAACATGACACGACTCCAAGACATGCTTCGGCAGATGCAAGAACAGCAGCAGGCGTACGAGGCAGCGAGGTGGGCCAAGGCCGCTTCGGCCTCAATCCTCCAGTATTCGGCAGGCTACGTCCCACCCCAAGTCTATCCACAAGCACCGATCCAGCCCCCTCCGCCACAAGCCATGCAAGCGCCATTGTACTTCGCCGGGCAGCCTTCGACCGCAGCAGTATATCAAGCGACGGCAAGCAATTCAGGCTGAGTATGATAAAGCCTCCGTCGCCGCTGCCCAAGCCCAAGCACAAGCTCAGGTCGCCGAACCACCTCCTCTCGCTGTTCGCCAGCCCCAGCCGGCGAACCAAGGACAACCGCTAAGGCAAGGCCAAGCTCCCATAACCTGGAGGAAGTTCAGAACCGACCGTGCGGGCAAGGCTGTGATGGATGTCGAAGAAGTTCAAGCCCTCCGCAAGGAGTTCGATGCCCAGCAAGCAAGCAACCATCAGTAGCCAGTTCGCAAGAAGGTCCGAAAAGACCTTTACTGTGCCTTCCACGGACGCTCTTCGCACACCACGGAGCAATGCCGAAACATTCGGCAGCGTGGCAACGCGCAAGATCTAAGGCCGTAGCAGGGAGCAGCTGTCGAAGCACCTCGCAAAGCCGTTCAAGAACAAGCATCCCTAGCCGAACAGCGCCAAGATGTGCAGCGCAGAGTAATTCAAGTGATTACAAGGGCCGACCCGCCGAATCAGCTGTCGAAACGGCAAAAGAAGATGCACCTTCGAATGGTCAACAACATCACTTCGGCGGGTGAAGGGGCCCCACATTTTCTGAACCAGCAAATCTCTTTTGGGCCGGAAGATGCTGAAGGAGTAATGTTCCCGCATCAAGACCCTCTGGTGATCTTGGCTGAGATAGCTGGCTTCGAGGTCCGGCAAATCTTAGTGGACGAAGGGAGTTCGGCCGATGTCATCTTCGCCGGAGCATATGCCAAGATAGGATTGCCCACCCTAGCCCTTACCCAAGCACCGGCCTCGCTCCGTGGTTTCGACGGAGAAGCAGTCCAAGTTCTAGGCCAAGCGCAATTGCTGGTAGCTTTCGGCACAGGCGAAAACAGACGCGAAGAGCAAATATTGTTCGACGTTGTCGACATCCCGTACAACTACAATGCCATCTTCGGCCGTGCGACCTTGAACAAGTTCGAAGCCATTTCCCACCACAATTATCTTAAGCTCAAGATGACTGACCCGGCAGGAGTGATCGTGGTCAAGGGGTTTCAGCCTTCGGTTGCTTCAAAGGGCGGTCTGGCCATAATCAACAGGGCAGTGCATAATGTTGAGGCCAAACCACATGACCGGGCGAAGCACGCGCCAAAGCCCGCCCCTCACGGCAAGGTAATCAAGATACAGATTGATGATGCCAACCCCACAAAGCTCGTATCGCTAGGGGGCGACATGGGCGAAGAAGAGGTTGAGAACATCCTAGAGGTGCTCAAGAAAAACATTGATATATTCGTCTGGGGCCCTGATGAGGTGGGAGGTGTTTCGACAGATCTCATCATGCATCACCTGGCAGTCAACCCGGATGCCAAGCCAAGGAAACAGAAGCTACGCAAGATGTCCGCTGATCTCCAAGAAGCAACAAAAGCCGAAGTCCAAAAATTGCTCAAGGCTGGGGTCATTCAAGAGATCGACCACCCGGAGTGGCTGGCGAATCCAGTGCTGGTGCGGAAATCAAACGGCAAATGGCGCATGTGTGTCGATTTCACAGACCTAAACAAGGCATGTTCGAAGAACGATTTCACCTTGCCACGGATCGACCAACTCGTGGATTCGACAGCTGGCTGCGAACTTATGAGCTTCTTGGATGCGTACTCCGGCTACCACCAGATCTACATGAACCCGGCCGACATCCCTAAGATAGCCTTCATCACACCATTCGGCACCTTTTGCCACCTCAGGATACCTTTCGGCCTGAGGAATGCCGGGGCAACCTTCGCCAGGCTGGTGTACAAGGTCCTTTACAAGCAGTTAGGGTGAAATGTGCAGGCTTATGTCAACGATATTGTCGTAAAAAGCCGCAAGGCTTTCGACCATGCTTCCGACCTGCAGGAGACCTTCGATAACTTACGCGCGGCGGGTATGAAACTAAATCCTGAGAAGTGTGTTTTTGGTGTTCGCGCAGGCAAGTTGTTGGGTTTCCTTGTTTCTGAAAGGGGTATCGAGGCGAACCCCGAGAAAATCGATGCCATTCAGCAAATGAATCCCCCATCGAGTGTACGTGAAGTACAAAAGCTCGTAGGCCGAATTGCGGCACTCAGTCGATTCCTCTCAAAGGCAGCCAAAAGAGGTTTGCCCTTCTTCAAGACCCTCCGGGGCACGGGAAAGTTTACCTGGACACCCAAATGCCAAGCAGCGTTCGACGAGCTGAAGCAATATCTGCAAAGCCCGCCCGCTTTGATCAGCCCAGCACTAGGGAGCGAACTGCTACTATACCTGGCTGCTTCACCAGTGGCAGTCAGTGCTGCCCTTGTCCAAGAGACAGAGTCAGGCCAGAAACAGTTTATTTCGTCTCCGAAGCCTTGCAAGGAGCGAAGATAAGATACATTGAAATGGAGAAGCTTGCTTACGCCCTGGTGATGGCTTCGCGCAAGCTTAAACACTACTTCCAGGCCCACAAAGTCACGGTGCCATCGTAGTACCCTTTGGGCGAAGTACTCCGGGGCAAGGAAGTTACTGGCCGGCTTAGCAAGTGGGCGGTGGAGCTATCTCCTTTCGACTTGCATTTTGTCACTCGCACTGCTATCAAGTCCCAAGTCCTAGCTGACTTCGTGGCCGAATGGACACCGGCGTTCGCCCCTGAGCCCGAGCCCGTCGAACAACCCTGGGTAATGTACTCCGACGGCTCGTGGTCGCATAAGGGGGCGGGCGTTGCGGCAGTACTCACTTCGCCAGGGGCGTGCCGATTCGGTATGCCGCAAGGCTGCAGTTCGACACAACCAACAATGCGGCAGAATACGAAGCCATTCTTCTGGGCTTGAAAAAGGCGAAAGCATTGGGGGTTCGGCGCTTGCTCATCCGAACCGACTCCAAGTTGGTGGTAAGTCATGTTGATAAGTCCTTTGAGGCAAAAGAAGAAGGAATGAAGAAGTATCTGGAGACTGTTCGGTTTATGGAAAAGTGCTTCGCCGGCATAACGGTCGAACATTTACCTGGAGGCCAGAATGAGGAAGCAGACGCCTTGGCGAAATCTGCTGCTTGTCCTATACACACCAAGTGTGCCCATAGAGAGCCTGGATATTATGGCAATCGACCAGGCAGAACTGGGCGAAGATCTGGAAGACTAGCGAACCCCGTTCGTAAGGTACCTCAAGAGCGGCTGGCTTCCAGAGGACGAAGCAGAAGCAAAGCGCCTATAGCTCAGAGCCGCGAAGTACAAGATGGTCTCGGGCCAACTATATCGCTCTGGGGTGCTCCAACCTTTGCTTCGCTGCATTTCTTTCGCCGAAGGTGAGGAAATGGCGAAGGAAATACACCAAGGGCTCTGTGGCGCACACCAGGCCGCAAGAACAGTTGCCTCTAAAGTATTTCGACAAGGTGTGTACTGGCCCATCGTGCTGAAATTATGTGTTGAGCAAGTCAAGAAATGCGAAAGCTGTCAGCGCCATGAACGAAGCCAAATTACGCCCCAATATGAGCTGTAGCCTATCGCACCAATTTGGCCTTTCGCCAGATGGGGGCTGGACATCATTGGGCCGTTCCCGGTGGCGCGAAGCGGGTACAAGTTCGCAATTGTGGCCATTGAATACTTCTCCCGATGGATCGAGGCCGAACCACTTGGCGCGATCACCTCGACAGCAGTACAGAAGTTCGTTTGGAGAAACATTGTTTGCCTTTTCGGAGTGCCAAAAGAGTTCATCACTGACAACGGCAAGCAATTCAACTCTGACAAGTTCAGAGAGATGTGCGAGGGGCTAAACCTGGAAATCAGGTTCGCGTCGGTCACGCACTCGCAGTCAAACGGGGCGACCGAACGCACAAATGGCAAGATCCTAGAAGCACTAAAGAAAAGGCTTGAGGGGGCAGCGAAGGGTAAATGGCTAGATGAAATGCTATCTGTTCTCTGGGCCCTTCGGACGACCCCCACAAGGCCAACCAAGCTCAGCCCGTTCATGCTTCTCTATGGCGACGAAGCAATGACCCCAACAGAGCTAGGGGCTAATTCACCAAGGGTGATGTTCTCTGGGGTGAAGAGGGGCGCGAGGTGTCGCTCGAACTCCTGGAGAGGGTGAGAGTCGAAGCACTAGAACACATGCACAAATACGCCGCAGGCACTTCGGCAACTTATAACAAAAAAGTTCGACCGACGGAGCTGTTGCCCGGCCACCTCGTCCTAAGGAAGAAAGCGAACCAAGTGGTGGTCGGCAAGCTTGAATCGAAGTGGAAAGGATTGTACCTCATCAAGCACAAGTCCAGAACGGGCTCCTTTCACCTAGCGACACTGGAAGGCGAAGAGTTCGACCATTTCTGGAACGCTGCCTCTCTCAAGCGTTTCTATGTGTAGAACGGGTGGCACCCGAATCGCCAACTTGTAAAAAATGTACATATTATTATGTAAGCCTTTTGGCACTATGTAAGCCCTTCGGCACGAAAATGCAAAAAAAAAAGAGGAAAATGAAAAAAGACAAAAAAAAACTAGATGTAGGGCTATTATCCATCCCGGAGGCCCGAACCAGTATAAAATCTTTGTGTCTTTAGCATTCTTATTTGTGTGATTGATAATTTGTGGAAAAAACCTAAGGCAAACGCCTGATTAGCGAAAATGCCAGGGGGGCAAAATGAATCGGCCGAAGCACCGCTCGCCGAACGTTGAAACCGCAACAGCTTATTTCGGGAAACAATTTACCGAACACCGTTACATTCGATCAAAACGAAAGCACAAATGTTCCCTACGACGAAGAATAAAACAGATCGAAAACGGAAGCCGAAAGCTGAAAAGTCATAGACCTATTTCGCTAATACGTGCAAAAGGGTCGACACGTTTCGACCTAACAAAAGCACGAGAAGTGACAATGCAAAAAATAGCGAAAAGGAAATAAAGGACATCCTTATTGACTTCGAAGAAAATACATATCGAAGAATACAAACCATACAACATGGTACAAGTAAAGAAAAGCGATGGCTCTACAGCCCAGTCTACAGATAAATTACATCTTCGCACCCACAACCGTCCTCACTCTCTAAGGAATGGTTGGGCGAACTAGGTTCATCATCACTACTAATATCATACACGACCCTAAGAGGAGAAGGGGGCGAAACACAGACTAGACTACAACGACGCTGGGAGACCGCCTCCTGCCGATCAGTCTTCTGATGGTTTCACCAAAAGCGAGCCATATCCTCCAAACGTCTTGTATGAACATGATCGTAATCTTCTAAGGTTCACCCGGGGTGCGCCCACAGCTAGCCGGCAACCTTAAAAACCTTATAGTTGTGGCCGTTTATTACCATTTCGCGATAAACAGGCCGAAACAGGCATCGCACCTTTGGCAGACCCTTCAACGCCACAAATTTCTCGTTTTGGCTTCGCCAATTCCTAGAGGGGGGCCGAATGCACAATTTTCGGCGAACACCCTATTAAATAGTGTAGAAAGGGAAAAAGGCAAATTGCATAGTAAGAATAGGCGAAAAAGAGCAAATATTACGTAATGCGAAAATGGCGCAAGCACATACGCCAAAGGCATCGACCATAAAAAGTGACTAAGACTAAGTCATATATTCTAAATATCCAAAAGGCCATTTTCGGCTACAATAAGAAGGGCAAGGGGCCATCAGCCAAATATACATTGTTCGCTTTTCGCGACAAACGCAAAAAGAAAAAAAAGAAAAACTACAAAAATCTAAGGAAAGGGCGGAGGGCCTCACACCTCTGGGTGATCCTGGGCATTGCCTCCACCCCCTCCGACCGCTGCATCCTCCTCTTCACACTGGTCTGCCGCCTCTGCCTTCGCCAGTTGCTCCAAAAGGCGTGCCTTGGCAATGGATCGGCCGTTCTTTTACCAGAACTATTTCTGCCACGCGCGAAGCGCGGGCGAAACGTTCTGCGCACTAACCTCCCAGTCCCCCTTCGCATAGTTAGGGAACTCAGCGACATGCTCACAGCCGAACTGTTGCAGAAGGCCCATGGTGAAGGCCGCCGATACACACGCACAGCAATCGCCGTACGCAGTGGCGCAGTCCGAAACCGTACCACCAGCCTGCTGAGTCCACTCCGAGAAGTCGAAGGCAGAGGCATCTTCGGCAGGGACTCCTCGCACCCTCGCACCCATGTCACAAAGGGCAAGGCGGAGCGTTTGGCATGCCGTTCTTGCGGACTCGGTGGCTTTCGCCATCTCCCGTGAAAACCGCTGCGACTCCTCCGTAGCGCTCGCCTCAGCCTTGCTGACCTCCAGGCGAAGAGCCTCCATCTTCGGCTCAGTGAGGTTGTAATAGTCGGTCAGCGCGATAGAATGGGCTTTTTCTTTCTTCAATTCGGCCTTGAGGCGATCAACCTCAGCTCTGGCCTCTCTTCCCTTCTCCAGTTCGGCCTTGAGGCGATCGACCTCGGCCCTAGCCTCTCTTCCCTTCTCCAGTTCGGATTGGAGTCGCCTGTTTTCGGCCTTCGCCTCCTTGAGGGAGTTGGCGAGGGCCTCCATCTCCAAGCCCTTGCGGCCTATTTCGTCATCCTTGGCCCGAAGACGGTTCCTAAATCCGTCAAGATGGGCCCGCACGGTTTGCTCTGTCGAACAGTGAGCCGCAAGAATCTGGATGCAAGATAGAGCGGACAAAGAGAGCAAATGTTAGTTATGGGATCTGCAAAAAAAAGGAGGGGAGGGAAACCAAAAAGAGAGCGAAAAGCATACCCGAACCACCAAGTTTTTAATAGCGGAATACCCTTCGTCGAACTCATTCAGCTCGGTGAATAGGCTCGGGGTGCCGGTAGGTAAGACAAGGTTGCTTACTCCCTCGACGAATGGAATAAGTTCCGCCCGGGTCTCAAAATCGCCAGGGGCGAAGTGGGGCGTCGTGAGAGAATACTCCGAGGCAGATGTTTCGACGGCCGCTCCCATCCCCTTCGGCTTCACTAGCGGCGAAACAACCGGTTGACGCAAAGGGCTTCCGAAAACCCTAGCCACAGCCTTCACGACCCGATCAGTGGAGGCTGAGGCCCCGGCGGCGGCACTACCACCCGCTCCAGTAGCGTCGATCGAAAGAACAGGAGCGGTAGAAAGATCCAAGCTGCGGCCAGCGGGCGAAGTCAGGGTTTCGTGAGAAGACTCACCGTCGCTGAAAACGCAAGCAACATCGACGAGTCCTTTCTTCTTGGAGATATTCTTAACCGGACCCCCCTTCGCCACCTTGCTCGCCGAAAACGCAACTAGCGCCTTCACCCTCTCCAAATCCTTTCGATGAAGGGGGGAGCTATTTGACTCCACCCCAGTCTCGTGGTGCCCTGGACTTGGAGTAGGAGTGTAGCTAGGGGTCTAGGCGCGGTTTTCGACCGCCTCGTCCGCGGCCTTTTCGACCGCGGCCTCCGCCTCCTCTTCTTCCTCTCCTTCCTCCTCACCATCACGCTCTTTGACGTTGTCCTCGTCGTCGGCATCAGAATCGGAGGAAGCAGGGACCCTTCACTTCCTAGGGGCCAGCTTCACTTGTCCGCGCGTCCGCTTTCGCGAAGGCTCTGCATCGTCGTCGGCCTTGTGAGGGTTCGCACGGGGAGGCAATTCGCCGTCATAAACTCGGTTCGCCCGGCCGGCCGCCTGTCGAGTAAGCAGCTGGCTGTACTCGACGACCGACACATCACCGATCATCTTCTGGGCTTCGGTGTCGGCCTGATCGAGAGTCAACACTACAAAAATAAGAACCAGCTTCGGCAAACCATCGACCTCTTCGCCTTGGTCAACCGCGACTTGCCACGATTGGAAGAGGGGAAAAATGCGAAGCATGCAGAACTCCTCCACCAAGTCGCGGCAGCTAAGGCGGGAGCAGACCTTGCGCAGTAAGGCAAACTGTGCCACCAAAGCGTCGTCCACGGCGATCTTGGGTTTCCGGTTCGGCGCAATCGCCCTGCGCCGACACCAGAGGGCCTTCGCCGACTCGGAACCAGCCTCGAAGGGGATGGTGTGGTAGAACCAACTCGCCATCCAATGGCGATCCCACTTCGACATGGCAGCATTCACCGGCCAGAGATCGAAGCGCTCAGGGCGAACGTTAAAGTTCACGCTCCCGAACACCGTCTTCTTCGTTCCGGCCGGGGTAATCATCGTTTTCGAATTCACGGTGGCGAAAAATATGGCACCGAAGAGTTCGGCGCTAGGCTCAAACCCGGAGGTCCGGCACGCCCAGTCGAAGATGGCGATCCGGACTAGCACCGACGGGCTCAACTGTGGGAGCTCCACCTGGAAAAGGCGAAGGATCTCCGGCAACAACACGTTGCACAGAAACCGAAGCCCCGCCTCAAAAAAGACGGCGAATACCACTGTCTGGTTGTCGACGGGCTTCGGTACCACCGCCTTCCCCGGGGTGAAAGCCTGCCCCTCAACCAATGCCCCAGAACTGACCAACTTCGCCAGCTCGCCGTCATCCACGAGAGAAATCCCCAAAAAGACGGTGGTATCGTCGTCAACCAGGCCGGGATCGGGCCCTTTCACCGAAGCGGGGTTTGGCTTGCGAGGAGCCATGGCGAAGGGTGTGTGCAGTGGCGAACAAAGAGAACGGGCGAAAGATCCGAGGGGTCAAGGGGCGCCGTGAAAGGAAAGAACGGTGGAAGAGAGAGCGCGCGGTGAAAATGACAAGTGTGGCGGTGAAAAGGAAAAAGAGGGGAGAATATATAGCCCACCCAGGCGACGGTTCGCCTACCCACCAGTAATAAAGCGCCACGTGTTGCAAGGATAGGCGAAACGGCAAATTCCCATCTACCAAGCCGTACAGTAATAAGCCCACAAAGGGAAAGCCCATTACTATTCCTTTTGGCCCGGGAAAAATAAAAAATAACTCCACCATCCGCAAGAGGCGAAAGCTACAAAACAATACCAACCGAAAATACACAACACGCTTTATTTGCATGTATAATGTAGGTTTCGGCAGGAGCATCGGTCGAAAGGGGGCGCCACATACCATACCACATGGTTTGCACGGTCTCGGCCGAAGCTCCTATCTCACCCTTGCCCGTGAGGGGCTTGTTGGCGGTATGACATGAGGCCCTTCGACCAAACCTGCCGAAACCATGAGACCAGCGAGGATTCAAGCCTGAGACGTCAAGATTAGTCGGGGCGAAGCCCTCATGGCGAAGACTATGGAGCAAGGACGGCGAAGGGCGGAGAATCGCGCGGGTACCTCGCGAAGCCAAAGGCCTCTTGGGCGAAGAATGTAAGGCGAAGCGTGTATGCTGAAGGGAGACGACTTCGCCATAGCATGTTCGGCCTCGCTAAGGCCGATGAGGCCATCCTAGCCTCTCAAGCCCAGTGGCCGTTGGGCCATCGATCGCCTGGCGGCCCATTAGGAGCCCATATACCTCAATTACACTGTATGCCCATGTAAATGTCCCTTTCATAAGGGCAACCATATAAATTCCCCTGTGTAACCTAAACCCTAGTAGTAAGAACCTGTAATGAGGCTATAAATAGTCTCCTAGGGCCATGTAATAGGGGGATCCCAAGAAAAATTCTCAATTTAATACACTTTACTTCTTTTCCAACCACTGTTGAGTAACCACGTCTTTTGACGTATCCAGTTGTTGTTTCGACAACATATTTTTTATATGATCCTTTCCTACCGTATTTTTCATCAGGAAACTACTAGGATCTCAAATTAGTGGTGACAGTACTACAAAACATCAAATAGGTGTCGGTACTATAGGTGCCGGAAGTGCTAAAACCGGTACCTATATGCCTTTTCCCACATCCGCGGTCCGAAAATACAAAAAATGGCACCTTTAAGTGATTATTGGTGTCGGTTCTGTAAAAGAACCGGCACCTATACTGTAGGTGTTGTTTTTTAAAAAAAACGACACCTTTTAAAAACCAAGCCGAGCCGAGCGGATAAAGTCGAGCTCTCATCGTTCTCGTCGTTCTTATCCCTTCTCATCACTCTCAGCCTCTCATCACTCTCTTCCTCTCATCGCTCTCTTTCTTTCTTCTCTCTTAATTTCTTCTCATCTTCTCCTCCCCTCAGCTCTCTCGCACCCTCCCCTCGCCTCTCTCGTGCGGTGGTAGGAGGGAAGACGGTGGCGGTGCCCTCCGCCGCCAGATCCGGCTAGGAGCGGCGACTCAGCAGGAGGGGAGGCGGCTGCGGGCGGTGGCGGGAGAGAAGGCGGCGGCGGCGGCGCCCTCCCCTCCGCCAGATCCGGCGCGAGGGGACGTGGAGGGCTCCCACAGTGGCGGCGACGTGCGGTAGCGGTAGTGGCCAAGGAAACGGCGACCAGCAACGGCGGATTGACGACGGCAGAGTGAATTCGTGCATTGTGTTGATCTGTGATTTGTGATTGTGTTGTTCCGTGATTTGTGATGATACGTGATTTGTGATGGATTATGATTTGTGTTGATCTGTGATTGTTGTCGAATGACAATTGCTTCATGTCGAAGGACATGGTAAACTCGGTGAGTTGTTGGAATAGTAAAGCTATATATATTAATTAGTAAAATTTTTTGGGATCCCCCTATTACATGGCCATAGGGGGCTATTTATAGACTCAGTACAGGCTCGTACCCTCTAGGGTTTAGGTAGTATAGGGGAATTTATATGGTTACCCTTATGATAGGGACATTAGCATGGGTATACAGTGTCTTTTGTAATCATGGGCCCTAAGACGATCTTCTTGGGCCGGCCCATTACTCGCGAAAGGCCTCCGTGGGCCGCAGGGCCTCCCAAGTCCTTGGCCGAGGCATCCTCTGCTTCGGGCGACTGCCTTATGCTTCGCCTTACGGCCTTCGCTCTTGGTGGATCCTTGGACGATTGATGGGCTTGGTGGCGAACCCTTCGGTCTTTATCGCTTGGCTTCGCCCAGGCCTGATGGCGAATTCCTTGGCCTTCGCCATCCGGCTTCACCCAAGGACTTTGCCCCCTTGGCTTCACCCTCGGTGCCCTTCTGGGACTTAGCTGATGCTTAGCTGATTTTGATGGTTTCGGTAGGTCGGCCGAAGGCTCTCGTGACATACCTCCAACAGTGATTGTGTTGATGTGTGATTTGTGATCATCTGTGACGGATTGTTGTTGTTGTTGATCGGGGAATTATTGTTGTTGATTTCTGATGGATTGCATCTGCTCAAAAGCATCGACTCGGCTCCAAGCCAAGCCAGCTTCTCCATTTTTTTAATCGGGAAGGGCACAAAGGTGCCGGTTCTACAACCGGCAACTTTGAATATTCACATCAGTGCCGCCTCCGTCTCCGTGGTGCTGGTTAGGAAAACCGGCACCTATGTGGGGTTGGGAACCATCACTGATGTGAATTTCTGTGGTAGTGTGAACATTCAAGGATATATCTCAACATATGAGACAAGGGAGTGGAGACATCGTGAAGGAACAGCCAAGGAATAATAGAGGAGCAGCTGGTACAATTTCAAAAGCCAAAATCTAAGCGAGATGTTGATAAGAATGTTGCACAGAGCTAGTGCAGTAGAAAGGGACGTGAACGTCCATCGTGTAGCTGTTCCTTTGGTCGTCTACTATTCCTGCCTTGGTTTACAATGCACTGACACGAGAGTATGCCAAAATATACAGCAACTTCTAGCGTGTAAAGTTTGCGTCCGAATATAGCACCTTTTGTATCTCGTTTCTTGTTTAATTTATTTATCTACTTTCTCGTCTCAACCAGTTATATATCCATTATTTAATTGTACATCTCTTCTTAATTCCTACTAAAATAAACTCAAAATACATATTTCCTCCGTCCCAAAATATTTATTATTTTATATAGTTTAGCATCTATTAAGGTTAAAAAATATCACCCGTCATTAAATAATGTATGGTCAGAAATGGTATAGTATTTTGGAGGGTATAATAGAAAGAAATTTGAAAGAAAGGTGATGGATACGACAAGTAGTACTTGGACTAACAAGTATTTTGGAACAAATTTTAAATGCTAGAAAAATAACTATTTTTATGTTTTAATAATGGATATTAGGCACAACGTTTGTTTCAACTTTACAGCTACTTATTACAAAGTTTTAATTAGCTCAAAGCTCAAACACGACAGAAATAAACGAAGATAGATGAAAAAACGACACAACCACGCCAACAATAAAAAATAGCAACTTTTAAAGTTCAAGTTTACTGCTAAATCTTTATCAAAGCTAGCGAAAATCTATATGACTATTGACTCTTAATTCTGACATGCAGCACATGTCTTTCATGTTCTCTTTACATCTTTAAAGCTGGTCCTAGAATTAAAGTTAATAAGTTGCTTTGAATAATATATACTTACTATTTTGTATATTTTAAAATATATGTAGTAGTAGTTCTTTTCTGCGATGGACAAAATTATCAGATCAACAGTGTCAGACTTCAAATCAAAGAGCAGGGGAATCCGCATACGTACACAGACATCAATCCAAACAAGCAGGTAAACTACTACTGCCGGGTTATAGTGAAAAAACGGCAGCGATAATTATCAGGATTTTCCAACACACATCAAAGAACGAACTTCAAGTAGCCTTTTTAATCAATGAAAATATAGACTTAATAGATGAATCTAGGTTCTATTCCTGATAATTAGAACCAATCCCTCAGTAGTTATTTCTGGGATGTAAATCGCGCAATTCTCTCTTGCTTCCCCCAGTTGTTTTTAATTTCCTTTAATGACTTTGTAAGTCCATGTTTTTCTTCTTCTAATATATCCGGCAAATCTCCTGCCGTTTAATGTTTCAAAAAAAAATATCACTCTCGTCTAGTAGTGAACCAGGCTGATTTTCATCGTCTAGTAGTGAACCATGCTGAACCGAGCGACGCATACACCACGTTACGTGCTAATTTCATGTTCTCGAGCATCTTCCTCTAGGCGCCGTTCTATTCTTATTAAGACGTCGAATTTACCTAGAATTTTATTAGCATGTATTTTTTAAACTGCTAAATAATATGTTTCATGGAAAAACTTTTTATATAAAAGTTTCTCTAAAATATCAAATAAATCTATTTATAAAGTTTATAATAATTAAAACACAATTGATTATACGCTAACCATTTTTCTCATTTGTGTTTCATGTTATCTTGCTTCAGGTTCGAACAGGACAGCCCCTGACTACCTCTCCCCCAGTTGCTCCAAAATATCAAATAAATCTACTTTTAAGTTTGTAATAATTAAAAGTCAATTGATCATACGCTAATCACTTTTTTCATTTGAGTTTCATGTTCATCAAGCAAGCCAGAGGTGGTACCTGATGGTGCTGTGACTGGTAGATCTAAGTAAAAAAGGAGGGTGGGACTGCAATATTCACTACATAGCTCCATCGCTTCCTCAACATCGTCGAGCCAATACGAGCTTGAGGCTATCACATATTTAAGCTCGAGGCCATCACATATGTGATAGAAATATGAGCACCTATGGATTTAATTTGTTTCAGAAATAGATCATGACGACGTAAAGATTGACTAGCATAATCATGTCATACTAGTATTCTACACATGTACAAAGCAACAGATCAAATATACTCAGCATGTTAAGCACATTCTAATGGTTCTATTCTATAAGAGGCACTGCACGCACTGCACGCGTACGACGTGTGGTACTGGATGCTGACGAACACGCACAGCTCTCGGACATAGAGGAAGACGAATCATGGTTGAAGAACAACTAGCAGTCTCCCTTTAAAAAAACAACTAGCAGTCGCACGTAGCACTTCCCAAAACCTTATATATTCGCCCCTCCTTCCTTAGTACAGGACGTCGATGGCCGGTGCACGTCGGCAGGCGGGATGGACTAGCCTACGTGTGAGGGCAAATCACAGAGGAGGCGAAACCTTAAATTGTTTTTCATACACATTAGGTGGAGGCAATGACTCATTATTTATAGAGATATCATGCGCATTATCAGAATGTCTGCACGATCTTCATATCACATAACCAAATCAGATAAGTCACGGATAAACTATTTGGATTCCACACCACTCCAACGCAATGGGGATAACCAAATGAGTTAAAAAAAACAAATAGGATAATCCATTAGATGTAGCAAAACAAAACTATAAAAAAGAAAAAAGAAAGTCGTGTATGAGGAAGCACGAAGTACCAATTTTGACGCACCATTCACATGCATATCATATGTGTGTGTCTCCCGAACCTGGCCTGGTCAGACGAGGCGTACAAGCACAGTGTGTTGTCGTCTAATTCTCTCCACACCCATTGCATCTGGATCCTCACGCTACAGTTGGCTTTCGCCATTGAGGAGGGTGTCGTTGTTTACACTCATACTTGGTTTTTTTTCTCTTTTTCCCTCCACTTCCTCCTCGTGTTGCCCACCCCCCTTCCCTCCGAGTTCCACCATTGTCGCTCCCTTACCGGGTTATAACATTTGGCTGTTGCTTTCGCCGTCACATTGTTTGTTGCAGCAACCTTACCATAGCGCCCCCCCTACCACTGGATCCAGATTGCCCTGAGAGTGGAGCGACCAAAATAACCAACATTGGCCCTCCTAGCCATGGGCGAAGGGATTTTTTTTCCTCAAAACGAGTATCGTTCACTACCTGTTAGAATATTCTTAAATCTACATGATACTCGGTATCATGGGTAATGAATATACTCATTACTATCATTGTCGATTGCCCATTTATATATCGGTTTTTAAATCAGCAATTATTATCGGCTCTCCGCTAGTGGTAGCAAAGTTTCTCTAATACTGTAAAAACATAGTCATATTTCTCCTCTCATACCATCAATATCGTACTTCCTCCATCATATTAAAAAAAGTACTCTATCCGTTTCATATTATAAGACTTTCTAGTATTGTACACATTCATATAGATATAATGTATCTAGACATACATATGTGTCTAGATTCATTAATATCTTTATGAATGTGGGCAATATTAGAAAGTCTTATAATATAAAACAGATGAAGTACCTTAGAGAAAAACACCCCACCCAGAAAGAAAACCCACACGAAAATCAAACCACTTATAAAACTGGATAGATAAAACTAAATGCATAAAACCATTTGTCCATACTACAACCAAAGTACCAATCCCATTGTAAAATACGGACTTATATAGCACTAGTAATTAGTATTTGCAGCTCAATATGCATAGTATTAGTTCCAAAAAGATCTCAACATCCACTCCCAATTGCGTAATTTTTAAAAAACAGTTGCAGTACTTATCTGTAGAGAAATAAATCGATTTTCGTACGGGTTAGACCACGCCTTAGTCGATATGCTTTCTTATTAAAAGGCAGTTGAATCGTCCAACCACATCTCCATCTATGGAGAAAGTCATGCATCAATCGCAATCTTTCCAGAGTAATAATTAATATTCTACATCAAACCCAGATATCGACGAGGAGGTGTGTGTGGTGCCCGGACACCATGGTATCAAATGCACAAAATCACTTAAAATTTTCAAATTGTGAGTATATACCTAGTTATAAGAATTCGATTCATATCTATACCTATCAACAAAACAAACTTAAGTTTAACTTTATTTCACAATCCATGATTACATACCTAACTAATTATATGTTTGGATGCTATATACCTAGAATCAAAATCTAACAAAAATAAGTTCAAATTCAGTTCAAACTTGCTTTGAACTAATTAATAAAGTAGTTAATGTTAATAACTAAATATTTGAAAAAGTTTCATACTCATTTGAATTGGGTATATACTCAATTTCAACAATGGTGCCCGGACACCATGGAGCACCAAACATTATATATATATCCACAGAGATTTGGTGGTATGTTGCTGTGTATTTCGACAGAGATTTGATATCTCGGTCAGAAAAAAAGATGCTACAACAGTAGTATAGTACAGTGCCAAAGTACAAACAAATTATATGACTAACATTTGGAATTAACTGTGTGTCTATATATATATCCACAGAGATTTGATGGTATCTTGCTGTGTATTTCGACAGAGATTTGATATCTCGGTGAGAAAAAGAGATGCTACAACAGTATAGTACAGTGCCAAAGTACAAACAAATTATATGAAAAACATTTGGAATTAATTATTAACTGTGTGCGACACAATGATGATGATCGATCTGTGCCATTATGCAAAAGTAGCCAACTGGAATTCAATTTGCACAAGAAAATATTTTCTAGAAAATGTTTATGCAACAGTAATTAAGATGCACGTTTTGTAGCTATAGAGAGCATGAATTGTCTGTACTGTCCCTTTTTGTTTCTGCGTGTGTACATGGTATTTGATCAGTTGAAACATCGCATCGTCGTACATGTCGTCATTTTGTACATCGCAATACATAGTCATCACTGCCTCTTCATTGTATGACACCTCCTTGTGGTAAAATTTACTAACAGCTCTTATGGTTCACAATGGCTTTGATCTGACACCGGTCCTTTTCAGCCACTTCATCGAACTATTATTATAGATTATATTTATTCTATCACCACGAGGTCTATAGAAATATGTTGTTTTAAAAGCTTTATTCTACTTGTTATAAAATATTTATTAAGTTTACTTATTAAACTAATATTAAATTTATACGTGTTATTAAGTATTGATCCGTGGCAATTATTCGATCAATAATCTATCTCAAATGGTCATAGGATCTAATGAGAGAGGTTAAATCGGCAAAGAGATTAAATAGGAGCTATGAGTTTCTCCACCATCATTTCAATCAAAATGATTGGTGGTGGTGACCATCCTGGAAAGAAGGCTACTTACTGTTATACAACAAGATATGTGATCTCATCCATATATATTGGATGGATTGGCAACCAACGGCTTAGGCACAGTGGTTGTGTCGTGCCCCACGCCTTCTCGCCCTCGTGGCGCTCCTAGCAACGGGCGCGATGGTTCCCCAGCCATCGCACCCACAGTTGCCACCTTTTTCCCCTTATATATTGTAACCCCAGATGATCAATGAAATCAATTCTCTCTCGCTCAATCTCTCTTGCACTTTCTACTCGCAATACATTATCAGTACTTTCGCTCTCACGAAGAAGAAAGAGAAAGAGAAAGAGGAGAAACATAAAGGAATCAACAGCAAAGGTACGAAATGCCTATCTTTGGTGTGATCATGAACGCCGTTCTCGGCCACCCTCGCCACCAACACGCTCGCCGTCTTCATCACCTTCTTCGCCACTCAAGGAGATCTCGCGTTGCCCACCACAGCAGTCGGTCTAGGGTTAGTGGCTGCCAGCACCCCTCACCGTCGCATGGCTGCCGCTTCACCGGTCGCTGCCCCGCCGGTCCCCGCTATGCTGGCCCCTGCCTCACCGGTCACCGGGGTGTCCCGCCGCATTCAAGTCCAGAGGGTACAGTTTTATACGCACCATGGATGGACCGCGCTCACCGACGAGCCGTGCTCCCTCCCGCTGGAGATCGATGGAGTCGCCACCGGCTCCGCTCGTCGTCACCCTGCCACCACCAACTGCTCCTCCACCACCTTCACCATTGGCAACCCAGCAGCCGACAAGGAGAGACCGCTCCCCCACTCCTGCACCACCGGGTTTCGGCCGGACTGGCATCCTCGCTGCGTGCTCTGGGGAGCCGCCCCTCTTCACTTACGTCAATACTGGTATTTCTTTTGGAGTGTGTAGGTGATGAAGTTTTTAAAAAATTTAGTCACTTTTCTCGTCCCTGGTTATCACCACTCCCACTGTTAATTACTACTTCCATCTTAAATAGCCAAAACCAAAAGACATAATCCTTTGTTTCATCGATAGAGGTTAGTAACCTAAAAATAAAATAAATCTAGAATTCGTAAAAAATAACAATGATATCTAAAAAGTATTCAAACTTCAAATAAAATATAATAAAACCATATATAATGACAAAACTGGTTTTTTTACATGAATGACAAAACTGCTTTTAAAATGAAAAAAAGTTACACATTGCATAGACCTGTAATATCAGGATTAACAATTTGTAATTTTACCTGACTGAAAAATAGCAAATTTAATAAGCGTTTAAAACCATAAAAATATTTTTTATAATGGAAGAAATTTCCATCTGTGCACTAACTATGATACATGTATACAATCATTAAATTGTAGCACCAGGATTAAACCTACTTCCTTCGATCGGTTTTAGATAAAGTTAAAGTCAGACTTTTATAATTTTGACTATCAGTTATTTTAAAAATATTTAGTTTAAAGTCATAACAACATATATAGATTTGTCTTAGAAAGTACTATAATAAAAATAAAAAAACTTCTTTATTGTATATATTATCATAGAAAAAAATAGTCAAATATATATATCTTGGAGACCGTATCATTAACTAAAACATCAAGGAACCAGAGGGAGTAATATGTGAAGATATGCACCCACAACTCCATATGCGCATCTAGCTTTCTTAACATGCATAATTTGCTGCGCCAAATTGCTGTAATAGATAATGTGCATGATGGGCACCCTTACAATAAAAGATAAATGTTTACTTTTCTTAAGAATTCAAATCCACGCGTGTTATTTTAAGAAAAGAGAATATTATTCAGAATAAAACTATGATCATCAGAATGATCTTACAGTCGCCTCTGATGCAATATAGAATCACCATAATTCAGAATAAAAATAAGAGAGAAATTAACAAATAGATTTGCACGCAATTCGATTCTATATCAGCTAGCTGTTAGTGATCTAGTATAAATTAATTAGTATACAAGTCAAAGAGATAAGCGGCCGGTATCCCTACGTATACCTTTAAAAAAAAGGTCAAAAACCATTATGCATCCGCTCTAGTATTAAAAACATATCAAATTAAATCCATAATTTACATAACAAAGTCAGGGAGGCACTTATGACTATTTACAAATGCACAAAAATGCTTTCACATTTTCAAAATATTCCATTTAGCTTCTAAGATCAATTGCTGCTTGCTTGAAATTATGAGGTATACTTTTCTAACTGGTGATTCTTTTTGAGGAATACCCCAAAAATCAAGGAAACTAATATAAATAAATATATTCTGCATTTTTAAAATTGGGAGATTTTACAATGGATAAGAGTAGGACTTCTGTAGTAAAAACGCATTGTAATAAAATAAAAGAGAACTTACATTACATTTTGCTGATATAATTGATTAAAAGGTTTAGATTGTTTTGTCCTCTCAGTAAAATTAAAAGGGGTAAAATTATCTTCCTATACTATTGGGTGGGGGGCAATTCCGTAAATTCAGAGTGTAAACCGCGCTAAACTTTTTCCCGCTCGATCCCATAGCTCGCTCATTCCCCATCATCTTTCACCAGCCACCGCGAGTTCATGTGTGCCGTGCTGTCACTGCCAACTACTGTACAACTGAATGACCGTGGCCTGCGAGGCACTAAACCCAAAAATTATTAAAATACCTTTTTTTATATGGTGAATTACTGATGTGTCCTTGTTTATACTGACATTATATACTACCAGTAAATTATACAGTAAAAGTGCTCAAACAAAAGGGACATATATGAATGGACAAAGCTGTAAATTTCACCCTTAGGAATGACAAATTTGATGGCAATAATTACCAATGGCATGTTCATTTCTTCTTTTACGCGATAACATTAGAAACCATTCAGGTTGAATTTTCCAAGTTGTGTTCCTCTTGAATTTGTGCTCCACGATATTCACTCAGAAACGACAAAGAGTCAGTATGCTAAAAGGTGGAAAAAGAAACAATAATAAATAGAGTGGACACAGATCCTAACCTGCGAGCTCCACAAAAGAAACCATTCCGAGATCGATGCTAGTAGTGCATCACTGATGAGCAACCTCACACAAGGACAGATCAAATCATCAATGGCTTCTCATCTTGGCATCATGCAAGGTAGCAGTAGTAGTATTAGCCATCCATCACCATCAAAATCTTTTGTTTTCTCTTGGCCAATGAACAATGATCTTCTCCTCAAGCTTTGCTCCCATGCATCTGTTTTTTTCTGTTTAATGCAAATCTTGTTCTTGTCTTCTTGGCATATCACTGCCAATTTATTACCCGGTGCAGTTGTACCAAATCTCTGAATTTTTCTCTGTGTTTTTTGCAGGATTAGGTTGGTCGATTGCATCGGCATGCGAGCAGCAGCAGGAGGAGGATTCTCTGTGTTTCCAGGCTAACCTGATCGATCTCGCCAACATTCTTCTCCTCGTCGTCTACCTCGCGACGCTGGTGATCGCCGGATGCGAGAAGCGATTCTTGGTTGCGGCGAGGTGGGGCGGCCTGCGGCTGCGGCCGCCATGGCTGTGCCTCGTTGCTTCTCCTTGCTGCGCTGTTCTTGGCGTCGCTTGCGTGTGCTTGGGAGCGCTGAGGTCGTCGTCGTCGTCGGCGTCGGCGGCGGCGGCGGTGGCGGTGGTGAGAGGGGTTGTGTGGGTGTTCGTCGCGGTGTCCGTGGTGGTTCGGCCGACGAGGTTGTCGAGCGCCGTGGCCATGGCGTGGTGGGCGGCGATGGCGGCGATGAGGACGGCGTACGGCGTAGAGGTGGTGGCGAGGGGTGGCTCGCTGCCGGTTCTTGATGTCGCGGCATGGGGGGTCAGCTTGGTGCTGCTCCTGTGCGTGTTCGTGGTTGGTCGAGCCGGCCGCCGTGATGATGTCGCCGGTGGCGGCGACGGCGAGACGTCGACCGAGCCGTTGCTGTCGGCGAGAGGCGGCGGCGAGCGGTCGTCGGCGTTCGGCGAGGCTGGGTTCCTGAGCAGGTTGCTGTTCACGTGGATGAACCCGTTGCTGCGGCTGGGTTACTCCAAGCCGCTCGGCCTCGGCGACGTCCCGCCGCTTGACGCCGACGACGAGGCGGCGCAGGCGTGCGACACGTTCCTGCGAGAATGGCACCGGCGGCGGAGCGCGACGCCGGGCGGCGGCGGCGAGGAGAAGGCGGCGAGCAGGCTGGTGTTCGCGGTGCTCGCCGCGTGCTACAAGAAGGACCTCCTCCTGACGGCGCTCTACACGCTGCTCCGGACGGCGGCGTTCGGCGCCATGCCGGTGATGCTCTACTCCCTGGTGTCCTACTCCTACCGGCGGCGGGAGCGTGGGCTCGCCGCCGGCATGGCGCTCATCGCCGCGCTGGTGGTGATGAAGCTGGTGGAGTCGCTGTCGCAGCGGCACTGGTTCTTCGGGTCGCGCCGCCTCGGCATGCGCATGCGCTCCGCGGCCATGGCGGCCGTGTTCGAGAAGCAGCTGCGGCTGTCGGGCGAGGCGCGGCGGCGGAACTCCGCCGGCGAGATCGTCAACTACATCGCCGTCGACGCGTACCGCCTCGGCGAGTTCCCGTACTGGCTCCACCTCGCGTGGAGCATGCCGGTTCAGCTCGCCCTCGCCGTCGCGCTCCTCTTCTGGACCGTCGGCGCCGGCGCGCTCCCGGGCCTCGTCCCCGTCGCCGCCTGCGGCGTGCTCAACGTCCCCTTCGCCAAGCTGCTGCAGCGCTACCAGTCGAGGTTCATGGCGGCGCAGGACGAGCGGCAGCGCGCCACGGCGGAGGCGCTCGGCGCCATGAAGGTGGTGAAGCTCCAGTCGTGGGAGGAATTCTTCAGGGGGAACGTGCAGCGGCTGCGCGACGCCGAGGTGCGGTGGCTGGCCGACGCGCAGGTCAGCAAGGCGTACGGCAGCTCGCTATACTGGATGTCGCCGACCATCATCTCCGCGGTGATCTTCGCCGGCACGGCGGCGCTCCGGAGCGCGCCGCTGGACGCCGCCGTCGTGTTCACCATCCTCGCCACGCTCCGCGTCATCTCGGAGCCGATGAGGATGCTGCCGGAGGTGCTGTCCATCATGATCCAGATCAAGGTGTCGCTGGACCGCATCGGCAAGTTCCTCATGGAGGAGGAGTTCCGGGACGACGCCGTCCTGCCATTACCAATGCCAAGCTCCGACATGATCACCATGGCCATCAACAATGGCGTCTTCAGCTGGGAGCCTAGCAAGGCCATTGCAACACTGAAATCCATCAGCATCGCAGCAATGCAGGGCGAGAAGATCGCCGTCTGCGGTCCGGTTGGCGCGGGGAAATCGTCATTGCTCTGCGCAATGCTCGGAGAAATACCAAGAATGTCTGGATCAGTATGTTGTACCAAGATGCACATTTCTGAAAAACTCTGCCAAAATGTGTGGAAATTCTCACATTGATGAACTGTGTTTCCTCTTCTGAATTCTCTTCTTCAGGTAGCTATGTCCGGCTCGATCGCCTATGTCCCGCAGACGCCATGGATCCAGAGCGGCACGGTGCGCGACAACATCCTATTCGGGAAGCCGATGAACAATGAGGAGTATGACAGGGCCATCAGGTGCTGTGCATTGGACAAGGACATGGAGAATTTCCCCCATGGCGACCTGACGGAGATCGGGCAACGAGGCCTGAACATGAGTGGAGGGCAGAAGCAGAGGATTCAGCTTGCGAGAGCCGTCTACAATGGCGCCGACGTCTACCTCCTTGACGATCCTTTCAGCGCCGTCGATGCGCATACCGCTGCGACACTGTTCAATGTAAGAAATTTTTCATCTCAGTTTCAGAGGCCACTGTCATATTCTCAGGATCATTCTATTTATAGATGTGTTACCTTTTCCTCTGTAGGATTGTGTCATGGCAGCTCTTGAGAACAAGACGGTCATTCTTGTCACACATCAAGTTGAGTTCCTCTCCAAGGTTGACAAGATCCTGGTAAGCATGTCTACAAAATCACATTGCAAGCAATTAGATAGCACTGAATAATGCTAAAAATGCTCTCTTTCAGGTCATGGAAAATGGGGAGATAACTCAGGAGGGAACTTACAGTGAGCTTCTGCAATCCGGCACGGCATTCGAACAGCTTGTGAATGCGCACAAGGACTCAAAAACAATACTAGACACCGATGATCGCCGAGAAGGAGCAAAAGAACTCGGCGCGTTTCAGTACCAGGTACCACTGATACAGCAGAACAGTGAGGCAGAGATCTCAACCGGTAACCTGAAATCAGTCCAGCTGACAGAAGAGGAGAGGAGGGAGCTAGGAGACATTGGGCTGAAGCCATACAAGGATTATGTCTCGGTATCCAAGGGCTGGTTCCTCCTTTCCATGATACTAGTCACGCAGTGCGCGTTCTTCGGCCTGCAATGCCTGGCAACCTACTGGCTTGCAGTAGCAATTCAGAACCAACAATTCAGTGCTGGGGTTGTGATTGGAGTCTATGCGGTGATGGCAACTGTAAGCTGCTTGTTTGCATATGTTAGGAGCCTCATTGCCGCGCATTTTGGACTGAAAGCATCAAGGGAGTTCTTCTCCAGGTTCATGGATTCGGTGTTTAAGGCACCCATGGTGTTCTTTGATTCCACTCCCACAGGGAGAATCATGACCAGGGTAAAGGAAATGTTCCACCACCTTCAATCTGTCAATGGCATTTCTTCAGACATTGTTGTAATCTTCAGACAAATGTTTTCTCTCTGAATTCTGCAGGCTTCATCAGATTTGAGCATCTTAGACTTTGACATCCCGTTTGCAATGACTTTCGTGATCTCCGGCTCGATCGAAATAGCAACAACCATAGCTATCATGATCTTGGTTACATGGCAGCTTGTACTGGTTGCTATTCCTGTCATAGTTGCACTTCTGTACATCCAGGTGAGCATGATCATGTCTTTTTAGTTCTGAACTCATCATTGGTGTTCCCCCTCTGCATAATTGTCAAAAGCAACGAAAACAATGGTAATGCTGCAGAGATACTACATTGCCTCAGCAAGGGAGCTGGTGAGGATCAATGGAACTACAAAGGCACCGGTCATGAACTACGCAGCGGAGTCGATGCTGGGAGTGATCACCATAAGAGCCTTTGCTGAGACAAAGAGGTTTATTCAGACAAATCTTCAGCTCATCGACACAGATGCGACACTGTTCTTCTACACAAACGCAGCACTGGAATGGGTTCTTTTGCGCGTCGAGGCTCTACAGATCTTGGTTATTGTTGCATCATCCATCCTCCTCGTCTTGCTTCCGGAGGGAGCAGTTGCTCCAGGTACATAATTCAGTTACTGAGCAGACTGATTTGCAACGAAGTGCAGACTACTTATGTCTGAGGTGTTCTTGGTAATCTTTGCAGGATTTCTTGGCCTGTGTCTCTCGTATGCGTTAATGCTTTCTTCAGCCCAAGTGTTTGTGACAAGATTTTACTCAAACCTGGAAAACTACATCATATCTGTGGAGAGAATCAAACAGTTCATGCATCTGCCAGCTGAGCCTCCTGCTGTTATTACTGACAGAAGGCCTCCCCCTTCATGGCCATCTGCAGGAAGGATAGAATTGGAGAACTTAAGAGTAATCAAATGAAATCTTATAAGAATCAATTAAATATTTTCTCTGATATTGTGCAATTCTTATATTACTATGTCATTGTTTGTAAGGTCAAGTACCGCCGAAATGCGCCTACGGTATTACGCGGGATTACCTGCACATTTGCAGCAGGACATAAGATTGGAGTTGTTGGAAGAACCGGGAGCGGGAAGACGACTCTTCTGAGCACATTGTTCCGCCTTATCGACCCGTACAGCGGGAGAATTCTCATCGATGATCTTGACATTTGCACCATAGGGTTGAAAGACCTGAGGATGAAGCTCAGCATCATCCCTCAGGAGCCAACACTTTTCAGAGGCAGTGTAAGGAGCAATGTTGATCCTCTGGGTCTGCACACTGATGAAGACATTTGGGAGGTAAGCAAAACAAAAAAAATTAAAAATGATACTAATATGATACTACCAAAAAAAAATTTGATATATCTAAGCATAAAAATGCATATAGATTAATCTAGGAAATAAAAACAAAGTAAACAAAAGGGTGCACTATTTTATATACTGCAAGTTCAGGCTATTCTTATGCGAGTTTAGATGACTGACAGATAAGAAAAGATCGAACAACAAACAAATAGCAAAACTGGCATAGTCTTGGGCCTGACCCACATGTGTCAATCTTGTTTTCTATGCCAGGCTTTAAATAAGTGTCAGTTGAAGAAGACAATCAGTGCCCTTCCTGGCCTTCTTGAATCACCAGGTGAGCCCTGATTCAGATTCCCTAGTGCATACCTTCTCAATATATTCAGAAGTTTGTCAGACAAGTGTGGTTGCACTGAAAAGAAAAAATCCTCATTTCTGGCCATCTTTCAATCTCCAGTGAGCGACGACGGCGAGAACTGGAGCGCCGGACAACGGCAGCTCTTCTGCCTGGCCCGGGTCCTCCTCCGCAGGAACAAGATCCTGGTCCTCGACGAGGCGACGGCGTCCATCGACTCGGCCACCGACGCCGTCCTGCAGAGAGTCATCAAGCAGGAGTTCTCAGGGTGCACTGTGATCACCATAGCTCACAGGGTTCCCACTGTCACTGACAGTGACATGGTCATGGTTCTTTCATACGGTAAGCAACTGGCCCTGAAAGAATCACTATCATTCTTCAGAGAAATGCTTACCTTGAAGTGATGCAGCAAATGGATCATGAATACTCTCTTCTTTTGAATGAATTCTGTGTGATCTTTGTCTGGTATTTCAGGGAAACTCATAGAGTATGATAGGCCATCAAGGCTGATGGAGAATGAGGACTCTGCCTTCTGTAAGCTTGTAGCTGAGTACTGGTCCAACTATAGCTGAATCTGCCAAGAAAAACGGTCAGGAACATCAAATGCAGAAGACCTTCACTGCTTTATTCTTCAGTGAATAAGTGGAACTGGAAACTGGGACATTGCATTGCTGGCCAATGATCATCCAGATGGACATATATGATGCACTAATGATCTGGAAAGTATGTATGAGGGGAGCTCATTCAAAACCAGGGGTTCATGCAATGAAATTGCAAGCCTTCTCCCAACAAGACAGAGCAGCAGACAGGATATAATAAACTTTGTTGGTAATACCATGGTTAAAAATCTGAAACCTGGGGTGATTGATTCTTATTTATCTGTCCCAAAACTATTCCGAGATGTACATTTTTGTGCTGCTGACTGCTGACTACAAAAACAAATTGAACAAAGAACCACCCTGAACACATCCCCCACTACAGATTTCCCTCTTTTCTGTCTTACTGATGTAGAACTTTCCTGATTATAAGGCTATATATACAACAAAAGGAGGCTTTTTTTGCCAGGGTACATACTCAAACACATGAACAAACTTTGCGTCTCTACGGTAACATTTCAACCAGCCCAGGACTATCTTCAGTTCTCTGAGCTGTAAGCAAAGCAGTTCATTCTGATTGCTGAAATCTTGCCTGCGTTAGTAATCCACGGCTATTCGAGTCTTGATCGGCTTCAGCTTCACTCCCATGCTCTCAGGAGATAGCAACTCCGGTGATATACAACATGGACTTAGCGGACTGCGAGGGCTGCTGTTCATCTGGTACGGTCTGTAAAGCCCGTATCCCATGAGGAAGTACTCCATCGGCATCAGCATAGCATGTGGCTGCTCCTCGGTTACAAGGGAGCCACAACCCTGAACCTGCAATTACCCCATGAAGCAACCCTGAGTACAATTTTTTTTCTTCAAGTTTGTCTTGATTGTTAACGGCACAGGTTGGATCCATATGTTACCTCAACTAGAGCACAATATCTCTTGTCCAACTTTGTGGTCATGTGGATGGCATCCTCATGGAATTGCGAGTTTTCTCCTACGAAAATCAGTGTTCGACACTGCAGCTTCCTCAATGCATCTGTTAAGTCATGCCTCCTGATGGAGTGTAGTTTATATGAGCTCCAAGATATGAAGTATTCCCATTGACTAGGAAACAAAATTAAAGGAGGTAACGCGTACTCATTTATCGAGTGAAGAAACCGCCAGATATTTTCACCCTGCCTCTCATCAAGCAACTGCACAATAAAAATAAATAACGCCTTCAGTTTATGATTTGAAACAACAAGATATAAAGGAATTTCATGGTTTGGCAATAAGGAACTAACATTTCTACAAGCTTGTACAATGTCTGATTCAAGATAGTGACCACTGCCACACACTTTCTGCAGAAAATGCATCAGTAAGACAGTGAATAAAGCCATAATGTATAAAATTGGAAGAAGACAAGCTGAGAATAGTGACTTCTGAAGTCACCTTGCTGAAGTACCGCTGAAGCAAGCATTCCTTGACCAAGCCTCGAGTCCCGTAATAGTAGATCAAATTTAATAATACCTGGTGCATCAAATGCTACACTTAATCATTGGCATTACTTGGCATGAGTGAAAATGATCAGTCTTACTGAAACATGAAGTTACCTTATTATACAACCATTCACTCCATGATGGGGCTCTGCATAGAGGGGAAACCAACATCAAGCCTATTACCCTCTCCCGGTATTTCGTCTGCGACAATTGAGAAAATGAAGATTGTCATTAGCACAGTCTAAGAGTAAGATTTTCTCCTGAATTCACAATGTACAGGAACACTCACTGCAAACAGAGTGAGGACATAGGCACCAGCTGTAACACCCAGGCACATCACAGATCCTAATCTGAAAAAATGAAAAAGCTCTCATATATTGATGTCACATGCCACTAGCTGAAAAAGAGTACAACGAACTCGGACTACGATGCGAAACTGTACCCGAAGAAATCGAGCACATCCGCAACCTGATCGGCGAGATCCTCTACAGATGGCACCGGCACATCGGATGGAATTGGAGCCGCTCCTAGCTGCATTGAAATCTTAACAAATGTCATGAGAATGATCATGTGAGCAACCCAACCAACAGAAACTCAAGCATCACGCAGTGGCAGTGGACATGTCTGAACAATATCACACAGGCTACAGACCTCGTGCCCCTGAGGATTTATGTGGTATATGCAGAAATTGTGGAGCAGCAGCGACGCCACCTCGGGGCAAAACAGCAATCCTTGGAAGCAGGACATGTCTGCATGCAAATCAAGAAATGGGTAATCATATATGATCGATGAATTCCCAATTCTACCATGTCTTCCAAGAATCTCACGAGATGTGGTTGTTACTCACGGTTCAACGCGATGTCCGGGTACGTGATGAGCGCCGGCTTGTCCTCGTCTCCGTATATCGCGACGGATAATGAACCGCATCTCGTCCTCACTTGATGCTCCTGGAGAAATCATGCAGTGATAATCACTTCGAAATGAGAACGGCTTGGAAGTGAAACAACGCATAAGTCTGAAGAATTACGAGCAAATTAAACAGTATACTAAATTTGGTGGAAGCGTATGCTTGTGTCCACTGATTCGAAGTGCCAGAATAAACTAGTCCTCGTTGCAAGCAAGATACAATTGCTTTGCTTGTCCAAAAACAAAAAACATAAAAAAGATCACTGCAACTGTGACAAGATTGATGGCTAGAACTGAAAACGAGACAGCCCCGCTGTGTGAAAACATTACACACCCAAAAATAAAAAAAACAAAAACAAAAAAAGAGGATTTTATCATGGTAAAAAAAAAAACAGAAACCAGCAATCGCATTTCCAGAAACCAAGCATTCAGAAACAAAGACTTATATCTTCCCAAGAACCAAACTCAAACCATAACCTCCCTAAAAAGAGAAGAAGAAGAAGAAGAGAAATTCCAAAGCGCCCATGGAACTCCTCCTCCTCCTGGTCCTCAGCCCAGAACAAAAAATCCCCAAATGAAGCAGAAGAAGAGAAGCAAGAAACGGAGGAGCACGGACAGACCTTGCCGCCGAAGGAAATCCGCTCGACGTCCACCGACACAGACCCGGAACCCGAACCCGACCCGCTCGAGTCCCCCATTGCCTCCCTCCCTCCCTCCTTCCCTCTTCTCTTCGGCTGCTTCGGCTGGCTGTGGCTGGGCTTCCGCTCGCGCACGCGCCGAGGAATTTATACGGCGGAGGTCGCGGGCGGCTCACCGACGAGACGGACAGACGGTGTTGGGGGGTCAAACTCACCGGGAGGTCAGCGCACACCGTGGCCGCGGAAGAGAGGAGTGTTTGTGGATTAGTTCAGGTGTACACGCACTCGCCTTTCGTGTGGGCCCACCTTGTCATCCACTGTTTCGGGTAGGCTTCGTTCGCCGCCGTGTGCTTACTCCCGTTTGTCCACGTTCTTTTGGATAAAGGTTGACTAACGTTGTGTTCTTTTCTCAACTCTTCCGAATTTTAAGCTCTGATTTTCCGTGCGCATGATTTCTTAACTATTAAATGGCGTACAATTGTACAGAAAATTATTATAAAAAAATCATATTAATCTATTTTTTGAGTTTTTTAAGCTAATACTAAATTAATTATGTTCTGAGCTGCCTCGTTTTCCGTGTGGGAGAAAATCTCCAACCACACATAACGAACACATGCTAAGAAATCTAATTTAAAGGTATTAAAATAACATATATATAGATTTATCTTATAAAATACTATGATAACATGTATATTTTTATTATATGAATTATAATAGAAAAACATAATATATTTTGAAAATTATGTTATTGTAAAAAAACGTTATGTAATTAGAGGGAATAATATAAGTAGGGAGAAGTTGTTTTGCTATGTGCACACGAACATGAGTAGTCAAGGATTGGCTACTCTCCAAAACCATGGGAGTTGGGTTTCTGGTAATGCAAAGTCGGTTATTGATCACCCACTAAGTTTATATGCAGGTGAGTTTAGGATCAATGTGAAAATATATTTAAAAAATACCTCTCCCACAGTAATGAAAAGGGAGTAAATAAGTGATAGTGTAAAAAAAAATTAAATAAGAGACGAAAATTAAGAGCGAGTACACTAATGTGACATAAGCGGGCTATACAAGTCGCCACATCAGATTTGTACTTATCTGGAGGAGAGATGAGAGGAGAGAGAACAAAAGCGGGAGTTGCAGCACAAGCTCCAATAAACTATGTGAGAGATATGGGTAGATTATGCATTAATGATAAAGTATAAGATCGATACCATCCGGGACTAAAGATGTGGTCCCGGCTGGAGGGTTTTTTTTTTCTTCTCTCATTCTTTTTCACTGTTGTTTTGCAATTTGCCCAAATCATCTCAGATCAAATATTCACAGCAAATCATTCACAGCGATATAGTTCATCCCAAATCATTCACAGCAATAGTTCATCCCAAATCATTCACATAATAGTTAATCCCCAAATCATTCACACAATACTTCATCCCCAAATCATTCACAACAACAACACAGATCGAATCACATATTAAGAAAAAAAAAAGAAAAAAAAACTCCACGCAGTAGCGCCGGCCTCCACCGCTTGCTGCCGCACTGGCCTTTGCGCCAACCGCCGCCAGGTGCGGCCCTCCGCGCGAGGCCGCCGCCCGGCCGCCTCCCCCTTCGGATCCAGTGGCGGCCGGCCGCCTCCCCTCCCGGATCTGCCGCCGCCCGGCTGCCTGAGAATGGGGAGGAGAGGGGAGGAAGAGAATGAGGAGAGGAGGAGGAAGAGAAAGAGATGGGGTGAAGAGGAGGAAGAGATACGGTGAGGGAGGAGGAGATAGAACTTATTAACTGATCCCGCCTCCTCCTCCTCGATCTCGCGCACGCCTCGTCCTCTCCGCCGCGCATGCCGATCTTTTTTCCGGTTGGTAACACCAACCGGGATTAGAAATAGATCTTTAGTTCCGGTTGGTGACTAAAGATAACAAGAGAGTTTGACACCGTCTGTTGTTCTTTGAATCGGGACTAAAAATGATCTTTAGTCTCGATAGCTCTAACCTTTTGAACCGGGAAGATAATCTTTAGTCCCGATTTTTATTGTAACTGGTACTATTGTGGAATTTGGTTGACCGACCAAACATGATTTCTCCAGTAGTGAGAGTTAGTAGTAAGCTATATTATTAAACTTGCTCTAAGTAAAGGCTTCAGAGTAACGAATATGGCTCAAGGTAGCGGAGGAGTTGTTTCGCTACGTGCACACGAGCACAGACACGGGACAAACGCGGGTTCCAAGGATGATTGGTAAATGGCAGAGGTGGGGCATCGTTTTGTTTTAGTCCAACATAATTTCACTTGAGAAATGGTTTATCTTCTTATAGTAATTATTCCATAAAAACAGCAGGAGCACGCATACTTTCTTGAGACAGAGGAGGATGTAAGATCATATATCACATGCTAGACTATACCCTTATATTGGATACTTATATGTGTAAAACCTTTCAAAGGCAACAATTATTTATTTCATTGAAAATTCTGTACGGAGAATTTTCTTCTTCAGTTTTTCCAATCAATTATACAAAATAGAAACATTGTTAATCACAAGACGAAACTCTATTATACAAAACAATGAGCATCTTTTAATCATAGTTATGAACTCAGACTGGAGTAGTGGAAAAGCTCAAAGCATTCCTTCCTGGTGCATCTAGCAATATTTGAAGGCATGGGCCCACATGTCATTGTGATGCCATTTGAGATGATCTGTCTGGAGGCTGCTTACCTGTGCATATCTCTATGCCAGCTCAGAACTTATTGGCATCATGATGTCCACATGAGCCAGATGTGGTCCCCCATATCAGCAGCAAGGGATTAGTAAGATACAAGTCATGGGCTTGAGTTATTTTCAGATTATTTTTCAATTGTTGAAACGGATTATTTGCTCCATGCTTAAAAAAATATATTTTCTCAAAAAAAAAATTGTTCTTTTGTATTACTTAAGCCAAACCACTTGTTTTAAGTTAGTATTTGTTAAGTTCATTTATCAAAATATATAATTTATTACTACAATCAAGTAGATAATTCGTAGCGACAATTTCACTCAATAATCCGATTGGTCGTACCGTGTGGGATCATGTGTCAAAGGGAGTAATGTGTTACACCTTACACTTCACCTTCGCGAGAAATTCTTCAATGGTAAAGAGAAGAATTCTGAAGAAGTAATGAAATTTCATGGATTATATTAATGAAAACTTGTTGAATTTCCTGCGGAATTGCAGAGCTTAGGACTTTGGACATTAGTCTGTATATCTGTTCAAATTACATAATTATATTCTAGGATCTACTAGATTTTCCCTTTTTTTCTCCGAAGTAATATGTTAATTTCTATCTCTTGTGAATGAACAGAAACAACCTTCTTTTATAACAAATACAAAAAGAAATAAACGATGCACATATCGTAAATACACGTATATCATAAATAAGAATCCCAAAAATAGAAAGGCACAAAAATGTCTTGATCAAAGGTCATTTTCCCATCACAATTATACAAAATCATATATGCAGAAAATATGGCACTCTCTAACAATACTCTTATGGCATATGGCTTGTGGATATATATGACATAATCCTAATAGATAAGAATGTGAAGGGAAGGAGAGACACTGCTTTTGTTGGTCGGTCTGGACCTAATATGGATGGATGATATAAACCAGTAATCTACAAGAACACAACCACAGCTATATGAGTCTACTATGATTCTATGAGTAGTGGTGTTGGCACAAGAGCGACACTTGTGCACTATCCAGGAAATGTCACTATTAGAGTTATCCTCCTAATTCAATTCTTTGTTCTTCAGTGCTGCTTGCCATATGTTGATTGGATTAGATTGATTGGTATCCACTTGATGCTATAGAGCGTACTAGATAGAGTTGTTCTTGTTCAACACGCATGACAAATACTTTACATTAATTCTCCCACACATAGAAACATGCGTACGTGCATACTATTTAATTGCTTTATCAAGATATTTTTATGTGCACTAAAAGTGTACATCAATTTGTTATACAATTAACGGTTAACTGGATTACGCCATTAGGAAAGTGCCTAATAAAAAATTGCCATTACAACAACTGAAACATGGTGGATGACAATATTTTATAAAATTTAAATTGTGCCATTACATACATCTCAAAGACTCAGACATCCTTGAACCATCCTTCTTCATATCATATTTTCCTATGGACTAAAATGCTGCTACCTGAGCTGGGAGAGAGATAGAGGACACCGCCGATTTGCTCTACAACAAGCGTCACCGAGCTTCATGCCGACCTCATTGGCATTGTTGAGCTGCTCTTTGCCGGTCCCATGGACATCTTCGGGCAAGGAGGCGTCAAATCAGCTAGGTGGAGGAGCCCATTGATGAGGTGGGGACACATGGGAAGGGAGAGGAGTAGGTATTGGCGGCGGCATCAATTAATCGATGGAAGGGGGGAAAAATCAGAGCTGATGAGTTGCTTTTCGGCAATGATTATGCGGTCAAGATCTAGTGCAGCGCGAACGGCCACACCCTCGCCCACCTTGATCCGCGGAAGTCACTATTGTCGACGCCTCTGCAGCAGTTATTGTTGTCCTAGGATGCCCCTCTCAATCTTCCACCACCATCCCTGTTGTCATGGTGATAGCCTGGCGAATGCATGGAGGAGGCAAGGATCGAGGCTGGTGGCCAATTGATGAGAGGAGACTCGACGGAGCGACAATGTTCGCAAGCTACCGGTCCTGGATACCTCTCTGTAAGTCGTTCGGGTTGGCAGCCTGTCACCGTCGTTCAGAGAGCTGCCAGCCCCAACAACCTCTCCCTTCTCCAACTTAGCCAGGTGTATTTTGGTTCATATAAAAGTATTGTATAAATACAGATAGCTTAAGAGTGTCTGGGACGTATATAATGGCACGGGTTAAATTGTACAAAAATATCAACGACAACGATCAGCTTGCGTTCTAGCAGATTTTCAATAGGATACTTTTCTAATGTGGCATGGATCCAATTAACCCTTGAATTAATTTCTCATAAAAAAAGGTTTGATTATTATATATTCCTTCTTACCCACTACAGTTACGCTTTAATATTCGTTGCCCTACATAGAATGCAGGGATTCGCGAGGTGGACTCTAAGGGTTTTATTTTTATTTTTACTGAAGGATCAGATTGGATATTTACCATGTTTGTTTAGACGAGGACTGAATTACCCAAAAAAAATGCAGTAAAATGTTTGTGAGTGCGTACTGAGAACTTGGTACTTCATCTTTTTACTACCATGACTCTCCTACTGACCAGCAAGCTGGCAAAAGGATAGCATATACAGCATGACATGGCATGAGTCATTGTAGCTCCAAATAAATGAAGAAAACAAGAGCATTTATACTTTGTGTGCACATTTTGAGAGAGGCTGTTGCGTTTATGATATCATATGAAGCAATTATTTCACTGTTCTTTGCATGTTGGGACGCGCGCGATCGATCGGAGGATTCAACAAGTTCAGGCTTATCCTGTTCCTACCGCCTTCACTGACCGCTTTTGGACGAAACAGAAACTGATGGTCAAAAAAAGGAAGACCAAGTTGCTGAAAAAGTTATGGAGTTTTAACTATCTGCTGTCCTTGAAGCTCACAATCAATTTTAAGCATTTTTTTCTGTAATTTCTTCAAAAAAACAGAAAACCTTCGATTGTTCAAAGTCGGAGACGTCGTCATGGATTTAATCTACGGAGAGAGACTATGGTTGTCCAAGGTGCGATGGCGACATTGCTGAGATGGGAAAAGGGATGAACGACAATCAACCGAGGCTGAATAGGTGGCTATGGTGGCTACAGTCTACTAAGTTGAATTTTTTATATAAAAAACCACAGAAAAGTGTAAGAATTGTTTAAATCAATTAGTATTATTTTTCTAATATGTAAGACTGGTCCAATATATTTTAATATTTACGAGGTCATTATAGACGTCCCGTTATCAATAGATGCATCATCTATCACTGGAAGGATACTTTGCTATAAGCCGTAAAGCGAGTACCTATGTTAAGTTTAGAATGCTCACTTCAACCAATCTAATTAGTTAAGCGATGCTCATGGTATATATGTAAGGATATTTTTCTTCTTGTTCCTCTAGAAGGGTTACATTTGATATATTTATTTTACAAAACATAAAACGGTGGACCTGTTCGGCTGCTATTTTTTGCAGCTAGCTGCCTGCACAGCTGCAGCGCTGCCGAAAAATGGCAGCCGAACAGGCCTGGTGTTTCACCACAACGTGGTGTAGGCGTGTAGCCGTGTAGGAGTAGGTCCCAAGTAACAAAAAAATCAATCAGTTTAATTCACTGCTAAGACACTAATTATTATTAATCCCCCTCTTTACGTACCTTTGCAGAATATACGCTAAGCTCCAAATCAAAGTGAAATTAAAAACAATATACTTCTCCTTGATACATGGCTAAAGAATTGGCACCGTTTCTGAAGAGATAAAAGTCTTTTGTCTATACTTTAAATTGGATTCTCCAGTGTGGCCCTTTGACCAGCTGCCAGAAACTGAAGAAGGAGATGATGACAAACCAAACCTCAAACTACGCGTCCAAGATCGTGCGATGCCACCCGACTCTCTGCCCACAAAACGGGACACCACCATACCGGTCATAAAACTCTTCAGACAAAATGCAGTATCCTAGACAACTTGCAAGCTTCGTTAAATTTACATTATTGAAGTAGTAGATTATTGTTATAAATTATCTACTTGACTATAGAAGATGGATTAAATATTTTAAGAAATAAACTTAACAAATACTTTAAAACAAGTGGTTCAGGCAATGCAGTAGAGGAAATTTTTTTTGAACGACTCGCACGATACGGTGCGAAGTACTATTAATAGAGCAGGAAAAAATTATAAGATTACAACCCTGGAGGGTCGTAACCAGAAAAAAGAAAAAATATACCACCACCCACACACCGACAGCGCCACACACAAGCCCGGGAGAAGGCTAGCATCGGACCGGCCGCCGCTAAGCGTGACCGACCGCCGCTAGACCAACAATCCACAACCACTCAACATCTGTCGCCATATGGGATCACTGCACCGGTGCCCCCCCCCCCGGCGGCCAGCCTTCGTGCGCCAAAGACCACCCACGTCCACCGGCAGCTCCTCCCTCGCGCCGAGGTCGCCTCCTCCACCGCCGGCCGCGCCTCTCGCGCCAAGCCAGCTCCTCCACCGGACGCGCCTCTCGCGCCAATCCGGCCTCCATCTCCGCCGCTCGCGCCTCTTGCGCCGAGCCGGCCTCCGCTGCCATCGACTGCGCCTCTCTGCGCCAAGCCGGCCTCCGACCCCTCCTCCAAACACTGCCGCGCCGGCCGGATGTGGCCGTCTGCCACGCCCCCGGCTAGCCGTCCGAGATTGCCATGCCTCCCCCTACCGTGGTGACGGTCACCACCACCGCAGCCACTGCTGCCCTTCCATCCCCGCCGCCATTTCACCATCCTCTCACCCTTTCTCGCCGTCGTCGAGCTCCAATGGCACACGCCGCAGACCGCCCACCGTGGTAGCCCGCGCCGTCGTCGCCGCGAACTCGTCGCCACCATCGCCGTGACCACCAGACTCCTCCGGCACTAGATCTGCTGCCGGCGTGGCCAGGTTCGCCTCACTTACGCCATCCCCTCGCCACCTCCGCCGCCACCACCGCAGCCGCTGCAGCCCTTCCATCCCCGGCGCCATCTCGTCATCCTCCCGCACCTTGTCACCGTCGTCGAGCTCCGACGACACACGGCGCAAACAGCCCGCCGTGGTAGCCCGCGCCGCTGTCACCGCGAACTCGTCGCCACCACCGTCGGCCAGGTTCACCTTACCGATGCCATCCCCTCGCCGCCCTTGCCACCGTCGCCATCTCCGCCACCAGATGCCACCACCGACCGTTGTCCCGCCAGATCCAGGCGCGGATCTGGCGGTTTCCTCCGTCGCCGCCAATGCCTCGACGCCACTGCCACCACCACCAGACACCACCGCCGCACCGCTCAGCCCCGCCACCAGCTGCTCCACCGCCAGATCCGGCCGGGTGGCATGGATCTGGCTGGTTCCGCCGCCCCCGAGCAGGTCCCCCCCCATGCCCGAGCGTGAGGACGAAGCCCCGCCGCCGCCGTCCTTGTGGCCGCCGCTCGGGCGGCGGCGAGGCAGAGGAGGAGGGAAGGAGAGACGAGCGCCGGTGAGGTCGTCGCCTCCCGGTCGCCCGTGGGGGAGGGGCGACATGAGAGGACCGAATTGAAGCTTCACAAAGGAATGCGCAGTAGAGGAAACTGAAAACATATTTTTTTCAACTGTTATAACAAATAATCCGTTTTCAATAATCCGGTGAATAACCTGAAAGGGTATTATCGGTAAATTTTAGTGAAATTTCTGTACAAATCAAACTGATTCCTATATACTCCCCTCCGTCCCTAAATATTTAACGATGTTGACTTTTTAAATTTTTTTACCGTTCGTCTTATTCAACAACTTTTGTTAATATTATTCAAAAACTTGAGGAGTAGTAGTATATTTAACAATAAATTAAATGATAGGAAAAAAATTAATAATTACTTAAATTTTTTGAATAAGACGAGTGGTCAAACATGTTTAAAAAAGTCAACAGCGTTAAATATTTAGGGATGGAGAGCGTCAAATATTTAGGGATGGAGGGAGTATTTAAATAGAGCGCATGCAATTCCTGTGTTTTCAAACGAGCTTTAAATATTCCAGAAATATAAATAAATTTGGTAATGAGTAACATACTAAAATAGCTTAATTGTGCCTCACCATCTACCTACACACGTACAAGTCACGTCATTTCTTAGATACTTGGAAAAATGTCTACACCTACGGCCAAATACAATTCACAATTTGATCTGCACCATGCAAATATGCAATCAATCAATTAGTCTCTGAATTCCCTATTAACACAGCACAACACACTGTGACAACGATAGCACAGGAACCTGACACATACTAATGCAGCCGTAACAAATCCGTTAGTTGGCATGGTACCGGATTACAGCACCAGTACCAACCAAAGAAAAAAAAAGTTGGCGACGTTTGATCGATCGATGATGGCTTGGCCCCAGCGACCATGTCTCGTAGTTTCTCCGAGTTAGGATTTGTTTGGTCCAGCAGCAAACACACAGAGAAGTCGTTGCAGCTTTGACAATGGAGTTGGCATCTTGCAGAGCTTGCATGTTCTGGTACCATCCCTCCTTGGACGTTCTGCATCTTTTTCTTCAGGTACAGAAATTTTCATGTCAGAGAGAACTCGACTTGTGGTGAATTTGTCACACTGTAATTTATATTAGTTTACACGTAAAGAAATTAAGGGTGATTAGTTCATGTTTTGTCGGCAATGGTAAGAGACATAGATGAGAGATGTCGTTGTTATTGTGCAGTTTGAGAGGGGCACTTGAGGGTTCAGATTAATTGAGGCTGTGCCCTTCCCGTTTCTTCAGGGATGGATTGTCAATGTTGTTAGGTCCATCACTCCATCTCTGTCCAAGGAAAAAGAAAGAAACAACATTGTTAGGTCCATGGCCAACAGGCCATGAAATGCTTGATGCCGACCTACTACTGCTTGATCTTCTCTCCTCTCGATTGCAATCTAGTGTAGATCGACTTGTGTGAGAGCTAATCTTGGCACCCTCTTCTTCCTTTTCTGTCATTCTGAAGTTCAGATGTCAACTGACAGACCAGGTTTATGAAACCCACCAGCCATCGGGCCAGCACGGCCCGATCGGCACTTCGTGCCGGGCCGTGCCGGCCCATGGGCTGCGCCTCCCGCCCAGGCACGGCCCACCAGCTGTCGGGCCATGCCGGGCCAGCCCGAAGGCGCGGGTGGCCCATCGTGCCTTTTTTAAATAAGTCTAATTTTAATCCCTCCTCTTTGGGCTGTGACATAATATAGCGAAAATAAGTCTATTTTCCATCCCTCCACTTTGGGCTGTGACATATATATAGTGAAAATAAGTCTATTTTTCGTCCCTTTTCTTTAGGATGACATATATATAGGTAAAATAAGTCTATTTTATGTCCCTATTCTTTCGACCGTGGCATATAATATGTCTATTTTTACTCCCTATTGTTTATGTGTCGGGCCTGGCATGCGGCCCATCGTGCCGTGCCGGCCCAACGTGCCAGCGGAGAGGCCTAGGCACGGCCCGGTGGTCGGGCCGGGTCGGCACGAGCTCGACCCTTGACGGGCTGTGCCGTGCTTAGGCCAGGCCAAAACGCCGTGCCGTGGGCCGGGCCGTCGGGCCTCAAGCCTTTTGGCCATCTATAACTCTCACTACAAGAATATATTTAATCTATGACGAAAAAAATCGTCATGGATCACTGAAAATTCGTCACAGGAATTTGTCTGTGACGATTATACTTATCGTCATCTATTGAGCGTCACAGATTAAATCTGCCGACGTTTTCTCCAAAATCGTCACGGGTCAGCACAATCTATGACGTTTTTAACCGTCATAAAACGCTTATAGGCTCATGTAGTACAGCCAAGCCCAACCTTTGTGACGAAATTAAACGGCACAGATGATTGCCACGTGGCGGCCAACATGGCAGGTGACGTGGTTGTCTTGACACATGTGTGATGATGTGTCACTGATGACGTGGCAGCTGACATCAGCAATGTTTTTTATACGACCCATTGATTTTTAAACAACCTATTATTTTTTTACATTGGTCCATTAATTATTTAATGACGGCCCATTATTTAACTGTAAAATTTATATGAACATAACTATTTTTATTTATATTGGATAAATCATCGAAGTTACAGCTCAACGGTACATTTAAAAAAAAAGGTGCAATGGCAAAAAAAAACTGAAGTTCACACAATTGTCTCACTAATTAAAGCTATCTACAGCTTTCTACATGTAGAACTGATTCATTGGCCGTTTCTCTTTTCATCTGTAATCTGTAAATCCTTTAGTCTTCTATATCCTGCAAAAACAAAAATCAGGCAAGGTATATTAATGATTCATTTGAGGTAGTGACCATGTCGAAAGTCAGTGTTCACATTTCAACAGAAATATTCAAAATCCAAGTAAAGACTAAGTGTTCTAAAATGATGTGCATGTCATCAAGGAATTACTAGATAGCATGCTCTATACCAACTTTTTGGAACTATTCAACTCCTGAATAATTTGCATACTTAACTGCTCTTGATGAATATTCTCTAGATAGCATTGGCCATTGGATGTTACTAGAAGAACAAGCGTGGCTTCACGCTGCGCACGTTAATATGTGGATGATGGTGCAGAAAGTGCAAAACAGATACATGTTAAGCAAAGAAGAGAAGAACAACAACGGAAGGGGAAGAAAAGAAAATGGAGGCATAAAAATAACATAGAGAGCATGATCAACTGTTCTTTTCAGTGCCCACTTCTCCATTGTCATTTTGGAATTAAGACCCAGTCGCAATATTAACACATTTTGGAAACAAGAACAAAGTAAGCTTGTTAGTGTCCCATGGCTTCAAACAGGGAAGGATTGATGGCATCATATTACACATCAGCACAAGTAATAAATGTCACCCATCTAACATAATTCATTACGCTTGGGAAGAGCATTCGGACTGAAAATTGAGCTGTTTCTTTTATGGCAAGTATGTTACTCCCTAACAATACATGCTTGCAAGAGCTTTATCATTTCCCACAAACCTAAATAGATGGATGATGGAATTACCTCTCACAGTTGTAGGCAAGTGAAGCCTCTGCTAAACGTCTCTTTTCCCCTGTGTACTCCTGATGCTTCCAGTTGTCAGAGTATCATCCATCTGCAAGCACAAGAATAATTCATAGTGAGAAACAAGACCATCTTCGACCATACGAGGAAGACCATCTTTAACCATACGAAGAACAAGAAATAACAAATTTGCACTTATTTTTCTTTTCTTTTTTTTTGACGGCAAGTGGATATGGTTTTGTTCCAACCACATCTGGACAATTGTTTCATTGTTGTTTAAGCGCCACTTAAATTACTCACATGACAAATAGATGAGATTATCAATAAAATAAGGAATCGGTCTGAGTTAAGCTAGATTACAGAACTGCGTTCTCGCAAGCGAAAAGCAACAGAGTTGCTTGAGGGTGGGGGATCAAGATTAATCATTCATGGGTCAGCAATTAAAACAGGATGAGAATCTTTCTTGCTAAGCCTGAGCTGATGCAAAAGTAAGGGCGTCCATGCCAAATGAACTAATAAGGCACAGTAAATAAAAATGCACATTATCAGTAAACATAATTCTCCCATTCTTCATTGAACCTGGTTACCTGAAAAAAATGGCATGCAAGGGAATGGCGAGAAGAGGAAAAGAACATCAGTATCTTAGTGTTTGAGGATACAAGAGATGAGCACAACCTTGGCTGAAGTAAATCAACCCACCACATGCCGAAGCACACCAACCTGATGCACATGCGCAGGTACATATCCATTGAGCATTTGACAACCCGAGCAAAACCAAATTAGATGGAACATCCTGATTCACAAATTCCTGGCAACACAACCATTCACCGATTAAGATCAGCATTAGCGCACAAATCAGGGTGAAGAAGGGGCTTACTTATCCAAATGAGGAGGCTGACGATGTCAACTTTGATATTTTTGCGGGGATGAATTGCTGCAACCGGCCGGGGTCCTCCAGCCACTGTCAGGACTAGAGCGATGGAGAGACTTCCTGGATCTGGTCGTCGTGGTGGCTTGGGTGGAGCAGATCGGGAAGGGCCGGCGGGGAGGGCGTGAGGAGGAGCTCAAGGCGGCGACGTCGGAAGGGAAGCCGGTGGAGGCCGAGGGCGAAGAACGGCAGGCCGGCGCCCGTCGTTGTGTAGCTGGCTTCCAAATCCGGCCAGGGGCAGTGGGCTCCGGAGTAGCCGAGGCGACGACGTCATGGAGGTTGGGGACGTCGCCGCGACCGCGACCAAAGTGGACTGCCGCCGGAGGAAGTCGTCGAGCGCGTCCTCGGCCTCGAAGGCGACGTCGCGGGTCTGGCGCACCGAGCACGCCGGCACCGGCACACACCGCCGAGCCCATCCTGATGAGCGAGGAGGCGGCGCGGGGCGTCGGCGATCGGCGGTCGAGGCCGCCGCCGCCGGTGCCGAGCCCGCCGCTGCCGTCGGTGAGAGAGAGAGAGAGAGGAGAGGAGAGGATAAGGACGGGGGAAGTGAAAATATCAGGAGGGAGGAACCGGCTCATCAGACGTTGTGGAGGAACGTGACAGTGTAACGTAGTCGAGGCAATCCACCGTCCAATCTAATCCAACGCCTCTCCGCTCGTTGCTCTATTTGTTAACTTAATTAGTGTTTTGGAGGAAAAATAAACATGATAACTATGTTTGCCGCCAAAATCACATATCGCTTTCTCTTCTCTTATGTGCTCCTCCTAACAGAACCTTGAATTGACGAGGTTTGGTTCTAATCATTACTCTGCATCTCTGCCACAAGCCCATAACATCTCGCCTCATTCATATCCTGCAATCCTGATTGGTGGAGACAAGCTGCAAATTCCGATGGAAAACCAGATCAATGCTGATTCAAACCAGGAGGGAAATCAGACTAACAGAGAATCAAATGAGTAAGTGACTAGTTCGATTATGCTTCACAATAATATTGATTTCATCACCTGTTTACTCGTATAATAAAGATCAAAATGATCCGGTAGATAAAATCATAATGGTATATACTCTGAACAACATATTATTTGGAGCATGGGTTCAGAGAGCATGAACCAGCAGTGAAGTGCAACATATATACTAGTCAATAGTCATACAATAAACGTATCATTGAAAATTATTATGCATCAATAGTTTTTTTTTCTGTGTGTTTTCGCAGAGCAAATCCCATACCTAGTTGGATACCTCAAATAGGCATGAAGTTCAGCACCTTAGATGAGGCTTGAAAATTCTGGGAGTACTATGGAGGTCAGATTGGGTTTAGTGTCAGAAAGAGGTACTCAAACCCAAGTAAATTTGATGGGAAAATTACTTCCTGCAGATATGTTTGTAGCAAGGAGGGTCACCGGGTAGCTGATAAAAGAGATCACAGTACTAAGCAATCGCGAGCTGAAACTAGGACTGATTACCAAGTCCGAATAGGCCTTACAATAGATTGAGAAACAGGAAACTATGATATATTTGATCTTGTTCTTGAGCACAATCACATGCTCCACTTGAAGGAAACATGCCACCTTATGCCATCACAACGAAAGATTTCTGAAGTCCAGGCTTTCGAAATTGAAATGGCCGATGATTCAGGTATTGGACCCAAAGCTGCTCATGAATTAGCTAGTAGACATGTTGGTGGATCTTGCAATCTCAGTTATACTCGTTAGGATCACAAAAATTATTTGCGCACTAAGCGCCAAAGAGAGCTAATGTACGGTGAAGCAGGTAATATGTTAAAATACTTTTAGGACAAAGTCACTGAAAATCCATCTTTCCATTATGCCGTACAATTGGATTGTGAAGAGCAAATCATAAATATATTTTGGGCTGATGCTAAAATGATTATCGACTATGCTCATTTTGATGATGTTATAACTTTTGACACTACTTTTGGAACAAACAAGGAGTATAGGCCATTTGGTGTATTCACTGGATTCAATAATTTTAGAGAAACTGTTATTTTTGGTGCTGCCCTCTTATATGATGAGACATTTGAGTCATTCAAATAACTTTTTGATACTTTTCTGGCAACACATAATCAGAAGCAACCTAGAACTATATACACAGACCAAGATATTGCAATGGGAAAGGCAATTGAGCATGTATTTACAGAAGCATGGCATGGAATATGCACTTTTCATATAATGCAAAATGCCACCAAGCATTTACCTAGTAATAGGAACAGTGAAACAAATCTGCTTACAGAATTCAGTTCTTGCATGTATGACCATGGTGATAAAGTGAAGTTTGAAGAAGCTTTTGATGCTATGAGAAAGAAAGTACAAAAACAAACATGGCTTGATAGCATATATAAAGTAAGGGAGAAGTGGGCAGAATGCTACATGAGAAATGTTTTTACATTGGGCATGCGAAGCACACAATTAAGTGAGAGCCTGAACAATGACCTGAAAATTCACTTGAAATCGAGTCTTGATATTATTCGATTTTTCAATCATTTTGAAAGGGTTGTGAAAGGCAAGAGGGACAATAAACTGAAATCAGAATATGAATCCAGGGAAAAACTATCTAGAATCAAGATGAGGTCACCCATGTTGCTCCAAGCAAATAAGATTTATACTCCTGTGATATTTGAATGTTTCCAAACAGAATATGAGAGATCTACCGCGGCATGCACTAAAGTATTAGATGAGAACTACCAGTTCGCAGTAGCAATTGGTACTCTTTCTTATGATCCAATATTTGAAGAGGAATACAATGTTATTGGCAATATTTCTACAGAGACAGCTTCATGCAGCTGTGGTCAGTTTGAGAGAATAGGGATATTATGTGCCCATGCTTTGAAGGTCCTTGATTTGATGAATATTAAGTTACTACCACCTCATTACATTTTGAAACGATGGACTCAAGAAGCACGGTATGGAACTATTCAGGATTGTAGAGGAAGGAATATTATTGAAAATCCAAAGTTGGCTGCAATACTTAGTTACAAAGTTCTTTCTCATAAATTTGTCAATTTGGCTACTGAAGCAGCCAACTCTGAAGAATGTTGTATTCTTATTGAGAATACACTCGATAGCTTTAGCAAGCAAGTTAAAGGCCGAATGAATGCATGCCAAAGTAATCATGATGCTGAATGTGATGAGCAAATGATCCCAGAAGCACCAAAAGAACATCTAAGAGCTGCACGGCTGAAGAAGAAACCTGTTCAGAATAAAAGCTCAAAGAGACAACGAAATTGGACCGATAAACAGCACAAGAAAAACAAAAAAGCACCGGCTAAAGTTACTGATGCACATCAATCTCCTACCGTATGTTTCTTTATCATATAGATTGATTTTCTTGCCTTAGTTTTTTCTTATTGTGAAAATATATCATATTTCTTGTAGACCTTCACACTATTATGTTACCCAGGAACAAGAAGCACAAACTCAATTAGCTGCAGAGAATTGTTGTAGAAGAAATGAGAACGATTTTCAGGGATATGAGTTCATCAGTAGCTACACTGAACTACTGACGGTAGACTTCTTTGTACAATTCCAATTATCTTGTATTTTAAGAAATTTTAGAAACAATTTGTTGTCCTATGCTAACTTATTCTCTTAACAATGCAGGGTTCCAGTGTGAGATTTTTTATCATTACACGACTTTGTAAGACTTGCTGCTTAAAGATCCAAGCTATTATTAGAATTTCATTTATTCAGTTCTATCACATATTTGCAGACTCAGTTGTGTTACAAAATGGATACGATCAATCTAAATTTTTTGAGCTAAATTATTTGAGGAGAGGTTTCAGTGTCCTAGATGCCTAGTAGATGAATGAAGCCGCTAGCTTTGCTGTTAATCAGTTAATTAGCATGATCATCAGCAGTTAATTATAACAGAGTGTCTCTGACAACTACCAACTTGCACTTAACAAACAGAGCAGTGGGCAGAGAGGCGTTGGATTAGATTGGACGGTGGATTGCCTCGGCTACGTTACGCTGTGACATTCCTCCACAACGTCAGATGAGCCGGTTCCCAGGAGAGAATGGGAGAGAGAAGAGGAGATGAAAAAAAATTGAAGGGAGGAGGAGGGAAAAATATTAATTTCAAAATATTAAAACTTCGAATCAAATTTTATCATATTAAATGAACTCATATCAAAAAACTATCAAAAATAAAGTTGTAGAACTCATTGAGATCTACCAATTTTCTTTTGGTTATTTTTCCATCTGAGTTTGATTGTACTATATAAAATTTGAAATTTAAAAATATAAGCAATTCAAATAATTTTTTGGGTAGTAAATGACTTCAAATGGGAAAGTCATCAGCAACAAAGTTGTATAACTTATCAAGGTCTACAACTTTAGTATTGGTCATTTTTTTATATGACTTTGTTTGAACAGTATGAATTTGAATTTCAAATTATGACAAATTCAAACAGCATTTACAAGTACTAGATGATTTGAACTGAAAAGGTCATCAATAACAAAGTGGTATAACTCATCAAGATCTACAATTTTTATTTGGATCATTTCTTCATCCGACAATGTGATTTGTAACATTGTTCATAAAATGTACATATATCTTATATAGTTTATAAACTATAAGAGAGATATGTAAATTTTGTAAACAATGTTATTATCACTTTACCGAATGAAGAAATGACCAAAATAAAAGTTATAGACATTGATAAGTTATACAACTTTGTTGTTGATGACATTTTCAGTTAAAATCATTTAGTATTTGAAAATGTTGTTTGAAGTTGTCATAATTTGAAATTTAAACTCAAATTATTGAAACAAAGTCATATAGCAAAATGACCAAAACAAAAGTTGTAGATATTGATGAGTTATACAACTTTGTTGTTTATGACTTTTTTAGTTGAAATCATTTATTATTTAAAAATGTTATTAGAATTTGTCATAATTTGAAATTCAAATTTTGTATAAGTCAATAAAACTCAGATGGAGAAATAACCAAAATAAGATTAGTAGATCTCAATAAGTTATACAACTTTGTTTTTGATAACTTTTTCACATAAGTTCATTTACTATGACAAAATTCGATTCGAAGGTTTAATATTTTGAAATTAATTGAAAGGAGGGAGAAAAAATGGACTTCTCGGCGATGGAGGAGCAAAAGGCCTGTTACGGGCCAGCCCTTTTGCTCATAAAAGGCCCGTAACAGGCCTTTTGCTCCTCCATCGCCGAGAAGTCCATTTTTCCTCCCTCTGTTCAATTAATTTCAAAATATTAAACCTTCGAATCGAATTTTATCATACTAAATAAACTTATGTGGAAAAGTTGTCAAAAACAAAGTTGTATAAATTATTGAGATCTACCTATCTTATTTTAGTTATTTCTCCATCTGAGTTTAAGTGACCTATATAAAATTTGAATTTCAAATTATGACAAGTTCAAACAATATTTTCAAATACTAAACGATTTCAACTTAAAAAGTCATGAACAACAAAATTATATAAATCATCAATATTTACAAATTTTTTTTGGTCATTTTTCTATATGACTCTGTTTCAATAATTTGAATTTGAATTTCAAATTATGACAACTTTAAACAATATTTTCAAATACTAAATGATTTCAACTGAAAAAGTCATCAACAACAAAGTTATATAATTCATCAATATCTACAACATTTGTTTTGGTCATTTTGCTATATGACTCTGTTTCAATAATTTGAATTTGAATTTTAAATTATAACAACTTCAAACAATATTTTCAAATACTAAATGATTTCAACTGAAAAAGTCATCAACAACAAAGTTATATAAATCATCAATATCTACAACTTTTGTTTTGGTCATTTTGCTATATGACTCTGTTTCAATAATTTGAATTTGAATTTGAATTTCAAATTATGACAACTTCAAACAACATTTTCAAATACTAAATGATTTCAGCTAAAAAAGTCATCAACAACAAAGTTGTATAAATCATCAATATCTACAACTTTTGTTTTGGTCATTTTGGTATATGACTCTGTTTCAATAATTTGAATTTGAATTTCAAATTATGACAAGTTCAAACAACATTTTCAAATATAAATTATTTCAACTGAAAAAGTCTTCAACATCAAAGTTGTATAACTCATCAATATCTATAACGTTTATTTTGGTCATTTCTTCATCCGATAAAGTGATAGTAACATTGTTCACAAAAATTACATATCTCTTATATGGTTTTGAAGTATTTAAATCGTGACGAAATTGCTATAACATCATAGGTTTTGGGCCGGTTTATGATGAAATCAATAAACTGTCATGGTATTATGGGCCTTATATCCATAGTTGCATATCCGTGATGATCTCTAAAAACATCACGAAAAATTTCGTCAAATTTCGTCACAGATTAAATAGATTCTTGTAGTGTCTACTTAGCTGACAGATTGTTGCTCCTATGTTAGGGCAAGATCAACATGTTGAGTAACTTTAGCTTTAGGAGTCAAACAAATGCTGGCATTTCTGTTACTCATACTCAATGTATGCAAAGATGGAATTGAACTTGCCTGTGTTTACTGAAAATTGACCAAAACCGGTCAAATTCACATGTGATGGAGGATGCCCAAAACCAATGGCAGCCTGGCCTATTTGCCCCCTACAACTTGCAAAGAAACAAATCCAAGCCTGCACCAAAGTGGACCATGAAAGCCCACATAACCTATCTCAATTTTACATTGAAGTTCAAAGCTTAAAGCCCACACAATACTTATCTCAATCATTCATCCTACCTCCATGTTTTAATAGATAACACTTTCAACTTTTAGATAGATGTTTCGTTTTATTTAAAAACTTATGTAATTATCATTTTATTTTGTTGTAAGCTGTTTTTTTAGAAACACGGTACAAAAGCAGATACTCAAAGCGCGCGTGCAGTCACCCATATGAACATACATATGCACACCTACCCCTATGAGTACTTCCGAAAGACTGAACCACCATATCTTAAGATTGACGAAGTTATCACGGACGCATCGCTATTGCTGGGTACGTCATCTACCACTGAAAAAATAATTAGCCGTAAATGCGAACATCTAAACTCGGGTGGGCTGGTTCCACCATAAAGAACCTAACCAGTAGAGCTACTCTCACTTCGCGTTGTAAGTTGTTTAAGTACTTTTAAGTATGATTTATATCTTATAAATTATCAAACGTGTTTATAAAAGTCACCAGTGTTATCTATTAAGAAAATTAAAAAAAAACAGAGGGAGTATTATGAACGGACAACTTATATCAGTTCGGTACTTTGGTAGTGGTTTTAACTAATTAAGTGTGTGATATTCAAACCTTTAGCTGTATTACCATATGTATCCGCTTAAAAAATCCAATAATAACATATGTGATTATACAACTAGTAAGGGCATGTACAAATATAGAGTCTAATATGAGCTCTCTGTATTAATTAATGTCACTAGAGACTATCCTCCTACCATAGTAGAGACAATAAGATTTATATACCATTAATGCACTAAATATTTTTTTTATTATACTTCTTTCCTTTTCTATACCCTCATGCAACAAACTTTCCGTTAATAAATGCTAAGAGTTGACTCTGAGCCGTTGTCATGCGTAGCAACGATGTTTCTCATTTCTTCCCTCTCTTTCCTCCACGTAATCAAATTTACTTCCATGACAACGAAAAGAACCCGCTATTAAACACCATTGTACATACCCTAACAGGGCAGTTTATAGCGCCATATATAGTTTGATTTGCTACCAAACTAAAATATGTCAGACAAAATTTTTGAGGGTTGGAAACAAAACACGCCATAAAAAAAATTGACTCTACCCTGATTTAGGCATTGCTCTTTTTTTTTAATCGCTTATTTTCACTTAACTACATCTGTTCTCATTAAAACTACCCTACTAAAATTTAGTAATGACCTGTACACCAAACCAATCTGGCTATACTTTATGAGATGAACACACTTTTTTTGCTTTGACTTTTTCAACTAATTATGCAACCATATAACCATTTTAACTTTCATCACTTTTCATGTCAGATGTGGTTTAGCTAGCTATACACATAGGAGTAGAACCAAACCTTGTTTGGGTAACCCAATTCCCCAGAAGCCTGTCTCCATTGATGGGCCTGAATTTCACTACAAATTCTTAGCCCATTACCAGATGCCGAACAGATCTGATTTTAGTGGGCTTCAATTAGCTGTATATGGGCCTTTGTGTTGGACTAGTGTATATCTAAGCCCAAATTAGGCCCAAAATTTCACTACTGATGTGGGCCCACGAACCAGTTCAACGCGGTTGGAAAGCTTATCGTGCAAGCAAGCAGCATGGCTGACGGAGGCCGGTGGATAACTACGACACCTACCGTATCCGACATTTCCATTTTCCCCGTAAAAAGAACAATTTCATTTTTCCTTTATTTTCTCACCCGCGCTTTTTTTAATTACTCCCTTCATTTCATATTACATTTGACTTTGTTTAGTCAAACTTTAAGTTTAATCAAGCTTTTTTTAAAAAAAAAATAGCATCATCTAAAATATTAAATTAGTTTTATTAAATCTAACATTGAATATATTTTGATAACACTACTATATTTCTATAAACCAAATTTAACTAGTAAAAAAAATCAAACGATGTAATAAGAATATATAAGCACAAATAAAATTCCGCATAACATTTTTCAGAAAGATCACTCAAGTATACTGAACAAGGCTGCAGTGTCCTACTGTTTATGGCTCTAAAAGAAAATAAAATAAACTGATGCTATATTCCTGGGATTCACAGGGAAGGATCATTTGCTATACTTTTGCTATACTTGCACGTCACACTTTTTTGCCCTTTCAACAGAGCAGAGCATGAAAGCTGACCGGTGGGCCCCACCATGCCACTCTTTTACTCCTTCCTCTACCTGCCATCTATCTCCCTTAATTGTTATTCTCTGTGATCCGCTTGCGCCACCGACTAATCAATGTGCCTAGCGACTAAAATAACCCCCAACCAAAGGACAAACACGCCCAAGGTTTTGGTCCAAGGACTAATGCGGTGTTTGATCCAGGACTATTTTATTCTCTCCCGCATAATTAGAAGTATTAAACGTAAATTAATAATAAAATTCATTTAACAACCCTAAACTAATTCGCGAGACGAACCGATGATTAGCCATGTGATGCTACAGTAAACATATACTAATTATAAATTAATTAGGCTTAAAAAAATTGTCTCGCGAATTAGCTCTCATTTATGTAATTAGTTTTATTGTTAGTCTACATTTAATACTTCTAATTAGTGTCAAACATCCGATATAATAGGGACTAGTACATGGATCAAAACACCATCCAAACCCTTTTTTATTCCTCCAAGCTTACTCTGTTTTATTTACCACGCTAACCTCTAGTTTTATTCATGTAAGCTAAAAATAGTTTCACATGAGTTTATATGCTATCTTAGGTAGTGATTAAGAACTTATAATACTTACTCTAACCTAGGGTACTACAGTACTATACTTAATACTACTACTCTCTTTGTTTTATTTTTTTTTAAAAAATTATAGGTTGAGGATTAAGAAACCACGTAAAATTAAATAAAAGATGATTGATTGGTTGTAATGAGAAAATATGTGAAAAAATAATAGATAGGTGAAAGTGACTGTAGTTTAGGACAGTATGAGTACTAAATACTAGTAGGTGGCTTAAGAGCAATGGCGATGTATAAAGCAGGTACGACGCTATATTCTTGTATTGGTAAAAATTTGCTTTAGATTAATCATGTAGGAGTATATATCAGATACAACTGTTTTAGTACGATAAACAATAAATAAATCTATAAGACATCGTATCAAATTAAAAAAAAGACAAGTGGTGCATTAATGTATGCACAAAATGTTATATTAATTTATTAGATAGTTGATATTTAAATCTTACTTTTGGCATAGGTATCAATATTTAAACAATTAATCAATAAGAGTCGATACAACAATATAGGTTCAAGCTACTAATTTGGAACTTCATACTTTTATATAAAATTATGGTCGTTATTTCGCTTGACAAATTATTATTATTTAAGTTGCTATTTCATTTTCAAGCCACTAATATAGCTACAAAGTTACATGTTATTTTATATTGGTACCTTTATACGGTAATTCATTTATCTTAATAGCGATTTATATCATCGCTATTTAAATACTACCTCTCTGCGTCTAAATTAATTTTTATATTCATAGCTAAAAATATGTTGTGATTATAACGATTTTAAACAACTTCTGATTTTAAGGAAAAAGAAACCATCTAACCCAACCCACGGGATTTTCTTTGCAACCCACTATCTCCAAACCAAAATCCACTCTTCTGCCCAACTCCGCCTGCCTGTACTACTACCACTGGTGCAGCTTCCTGACCTGACATGTTATAGGAGGAGGTGGCCACTGTCAAGCTAGAGCTTAGGTCAGATTGGCTTTGGCTTGGCCTGGCCTGACCTGCGGAAAATTGTTGCTACTCCAGGTTAAGGATGGTGGTGAGGATGATGAGTTGAACACAGAACTATCAATTGAATGGAACAGTTTGAAGTGATGGGATCAGTCCGCCTCAGGAGCGTGAATATAAATAATATAATTAATTCATTTAAAAAAATCAAGTTATTTTTATGAATAGTATATATTATAGAGCATGAGTATACAAACTTCTAGCCGGCAATGTTCAGCCACAAAGGTTTAGCGGTTAGGAGTAGAAATATCATCATTGAAAATAGATAAAAGAAAAACAAGATAAGAAGAAAATGAAATAGTGGAAGAATATGGATAAATTTGTAATTAAAATTATAAAATTTTAATAGTGTTAATAAATTATTGGTGAATGGAAGTATATCATATAATACATGTGAGCAATTTATTCCCTCATATGCGGGGTTGGTGACTAACTTCCTCTCTTTATTATCTTCTCTCAAAGTTTAGTTGACAAATGTCTCGGTTTGAATCGAATAAAAAACAATTTAATTAGATTTTTTTTATGGTCGTCCATTTGCATAAGTAACTAATATTTACCAGAACGATTTATATTTATGGTAACATATATTTTCGAAAAAAAATCAAATGTTATACTGTAAGTTTCAACTATCTTACAATTTAAATTATGCATATTTATACTACGATTTTGTATCATATAACAAAATTTTTCAATGTTCACTATATAGGAACTAGATAAAAAATTATTTACTTCCTCTATTCTAAAATACTCCATCCGTTTCAGGTTATAAGACTTTCTAGCATCGCTCACATTTATATATTTGTTAATGAATCTAGGCATATATATATATATAAATATATATATATGTCTAGATTCATTAACATATGCATGAAATATGTGCAATGCTAGAAAGTCTTATAATATGAAACGGAGGTAGTATAAAGATTTTTAGGTTGTTTAATAAATACCAAGATCAGTTCAAGAGACTCCTTTTTAAGTCACTTTACTTGTTAATTTTCGAACTTCGATTTGCTTAGATTCCATCTCTAAACATCCGACTGGCTCCAAAACTATTGTTAAAATAATATTACTCATATAAACCCGTGCAAAAATGTTCATATGACGGTACAAAATTTGAACCCTAGAAATCCATATATTTCGAAATGGTAGGAACATTTCATTCAAAAAATATAATAAGTTCAAAAACAAAACAAAACAAAATATCAAAAAAAAGGGGAAAAAGTTAGGAAAAGATAACCCCATATCTGATATTCCCAGCGTGTCCCTGCGTAAACTGTGCGTCTGTGCCTGTGCCTGTGCCTGTGCCTGTGCTTGTGCCCAACAAGAGGAGAGCAAAATTTCCCCTCGTCGTCAGCTCGCTCGCCTGCGCCACCGCCGACCCCCCATCCATCCCTCCCCGGCGACGGCGACCGGAGCAGAGGGGGGTTAGGCTCGCCGCCGCCGCCGCCGCCGCCGCTTCTGCTGCTTCTCCCGCCGCCCCGCATCGCATCTATCCCGGTGAGCATCCCCTACCCACGCGCTTTTTGCCACGAATTTGTAGTTGTAGAGAGACCTGGAACTGGAAGCCCTTTTTCCTCTTAATTTGCCCTTAACCTTGATAATACTAATAGCAAAAAATAATAAAATAGTAAAAAAAAATTGGGGGGTTGAACTGAGCTGAACCCCCCATGTCTCATGTTTAGATCTGTGCCCCTGATGTGCCTGCCTGCTTTGGAACGATTTCGTTGTGAGTTGATTCCAATGGTAGATCCATTTCTTCAAGATGTGTTGTGATTTTTTTTCTCAAGGTTGTGGATCAGGATCATGGCCTAAGCCGTGAAATGCAATGAACTTGACAGATTGAACCATAAGCAAAATTTGTTAGCTATCATGGTGAAACTAATTTTTCTTCTGATGCAGTAATGATGGGGGTTACCACCACGCTCAACGAGGACACTGAACCCTCTATTCCACCTGGATTTGGACCTTTTGCTACCCTTCCGTTATGGGGAATCCACAATGATGCCAAACCTGCTGTTACTCATTCTACTCCTGTTCAAGCATTGCAAAGCATTAGAAAAGACAGCGAAGAATGCCAACCCAGTGCGGCTGTGTCTCGGAGTGATACACCTTGCAGCACTTCCGGAACCCAGACATGCAGAAAATCACTGCGTAACAGACCCCCAATAGACTATAGCCGCTTTGAACATATATCGGATGAAGATTCTGATGTCGAAATAGTGGAAAAGGTTGGTACTCATGAAAGCCGCCACTCTTTTGTCAACATTTACCTGACATTTATACATGATGTTAATGCTTGCCATGGTATTGCTCTATTCTTTGGACACAGGATGTAAGTTCAACGAGACGCAGACAACAGCTACCGAAAGGAGTACTTCGAGGATGTGCAGAATGCAGTGACTGTCAAAAGGTTTCAAATCTATTGCCAAATTGCTATGCTACTTCCTTGATGATACTGTTGCCTTGCTTGCTTATTTGACTACATATTATTCAGGTTATCGCAAAATGGAATCCAGCTGGTGCACGCAGGCCTGTTCTTGATGAGGCTCCTGTTTTCTATCCAACAGAGGAGGTACCTTTCCCCTTGCTAACTGTTGTACTGTATTGTATTTAGTACTGTGATCTTTCTGTATTTATCGTCATATCCCCAGATTTGTGATATTGTCTCATGGATCAGGAATTTGAAGACACTCTAAAATACATTGAGAGTATACGGCCAATGGCGGAACCATATGGTATTTGCCGTATTGTCCCACCATCTTCTTGGAAGCCTCCATGCCTTCTTAAAGATAAAAGCATATGGGAAGGATCAAAATTCTCTACTCGGGTACAAAAGGTTGACAAGCTCCAAAACCGTAAATCATCAAAAAAGGGCAGAAGAGGTGGAATGATGAAGAGGAGAAAGCTTGCAGAGTCAGAGGAGAACAGTGCCACTGCTCACACTCAGACAGGGATGCAGCAAAGTCCAGAGAGATTTGGATTTGAACCTGGGCCAGAGTTCACGTTACAGACATTTCAGAAATATGCAGATGATTTCAGTAAGCAGTACTTTAGGAAAGATACATCGATGGATTCAGTACCATCAGTGGAAGATATTGAAGGTGAGTACTGGCGCATCGTTGAGGTTCCCACAGAAGAGATAGAGGTACTGAGCTTCTGTTGACTCTCAACAAATTATACTGACGTGCTTGCAATTTATACCTCAGTTGAACTTTGAAAATTTTATCAATTCCTAATTTTTGGATATGTGGTCTCTGGTCTCGGATTATGGCCCTGCTGGAGAGTTTCTAAATAAGTTATGGATTGCCTTGCTGTATATGCTATCATGACCTCCAAAAATTAGTGCTACTTTTACATAGCCATATCATTTGTAGATGAGACATTTTAGGCCTAACTGTATTGCTGTAACTGCATAAATGTTGTATCATGTAGGATAGTTTCCGTACAACTACTGTTGTTTTTCCGTACTTATCAGAAGATGTGATATATTATGTAGGTGATATATGGTGCTGATCTGGAGACTGGAACTTTCGGCAGTGGTTTTCCAAAATTATCTCCTGAGACAAAATCTGATGCTGAGGATAAATATGCACAATCTGGTTGGAATCTAAATAACTTGCCTAGACTACAAGGTTCAGTTCTTTCTTTCGAGGGCGGTGACATTTCTGGTGTTCTAGTGCCTTGGGTGTATGTTGGCATGTGTTTTTCATCATTCTGCTGGGTAAGATGCTTGTGATATTGCTTGTCATGACTTTCTGTTCTAGTTGTGCTTCTTGATTCTTTTTTTTCCCGAAACTATCCAACCTGAGATTTGTTACACTCAATTGTGTTATGTCTACTAACAGCATGTTGAAGACCATCATTTATACTCACTAAACTACATGCATTGGGGTGCCCCAAAGTTGTGGTATGGAGTTCCAGGAAAGGATGCTGTGAATTTGGAATCTGCAATGAGGAAACATCTACCTGAATTATTTGAGGAGCAACCTGATTTGCTACACAACCTTGTGAGTATCTTGATTGGCAGTTTTCTGTTTGTGCCCAGGAAGGAAGCCTTTTGTATCTAGTAACAACTAATGCTCGATAGACTCTGTGATAGCAGTGAATACTGGGAGCTACTTATAATCATGCCACATGAAATGCATTTTTGGAAGTTATAAGAAATAGATAATTTTCTAACCTTCTGTACAAAAGAAGGTATATTTTTGTAACATCATTTTCCTACTGCATTATTGTTATGGTAGTATGCCAGCAACCAATAACTTTTCAATTCTCTCTATTTTCCAATCACTACTAAATCATCTAACTTTAGACATCTTTATAACGCAAGACTCAGCAAGAGCTCACCATGTGTAAAACAGCACCAACACATTAACTATTCATGTGGTAGTAAAGAAATGGTTTGTCTGAGTGTCTAAAGCATTATGTTCTATTCTTTGAATTTAGACATAAGATTTTTAAAAAAAATGATGTGAGCACTTATATATGGGTTGTGTTTGCTATGATGTGTATGAGCAGCATTTTTATGTGTTTTGTTATGACAACCTCTACCGCAGGTTACCCAGTTTTCACCATCGCTGCTGAAATCTGAAGGAGTACATGTATACCGTTGTGTTCAGCATGAGGGCGAGTTTGTCTTGACATTCCCAAGGGCGTACCATGCTGGTTTCAATTGTGGCTTCAATTGTGCCGAAGCTGTTAATGTGGCTCCTATTGATTGGTTACCGATTGGACATAATGCTGTAGAGCTTTATCGTGAGCAAGCTAGGAAAATAACCATTTCTCATGATAAGTTGTTGTTGGGGGCTGCAAGAGAAGCAATAAGAGCTCAGTGGGATATCCTATTCCTCAAGAGGAATACTGCTGATAATATGAGGTGGAAGAGTATATGCGGAGCTGATAGCACTATATTCAAGGCTCTTAAGGTAAAGTCCAATTAAAATATGTGTTGTATTGTTTGTTTAAGAACTCAATGGAAGCTCATACTTAAAATTCTCTGTTTAGGCACGAATTGAGACAGAGTTGGTGCAAAGGAAAACTCTAGGTGTTCCAGCTCAATCAAGGAAAATGGATGCTGAATTCGATTCCATTGATAGGGAATGTGCCTTGTGCTACTATGATTTACATCTTTCTGCTTCTGGCTGTCCATGCTGCCCAGAGAAATATGCTTGCCTTGTACATGCAAAGCAACTTTGCTCATGTGACTGGGACAAAAGGTTTTTCCTATTCCGCTATGATGTCAATGAGCTAAATATCTTAGCTGATGCTTTAGGGGGGAAATTAAGTGCCATTCATAGATGGGGCGTCTCTGATCTTGGATTAAGTTTGAGTTCATGTGTCAAACGAGAAAAGGTCCAAGATTCCAAGACTGTTCGCAGATTAACTGATGGTCCAAGAAGGTCTTACATGTCACAGGCATCAGCAGTATCCTTGGTTTCTTCTTCTACTTCCAATGAACAGAAAGATGAAGGAAATAAGATCATGAAGATAGCTAGCCCACAGACAAATAATGTGTGCCCTTCTGTCGAGCAAAGGAAATCAGAGAATATTTCACCATTGAAGGAGCCATGTGTAAGGAATGAGTTGTCATGTACAACAAATTCTGATAGTAACGGATTGCAATATAATGGAGGACTTGGAGGCCATAAAGGATCTGCACCAGGCTTGCCAGTTTCTTCTAGCCCATCATTTTCTTCCAACGTTGCAACAAGGCCCATTAGTACTTCAAGTGTATCCATGAAAATTGTGCAAGGCTTGGTGGCATCTAAAAGTTGTATACAAGCTTCCTCTCGAACTGGAGACAGTAGATCATTGCTTGGTGAGCATCATAACAGATCACCGGCAATGATTCATGATGGAACCAACATGAAGTCCAGTTTGGAAAGCTCAAACAATTCTTGCAGGTTGATTGCATCTGACTATAATGCAACTCCGTGTCATTCATCCAAGGATCAGGTATTAGTAACACCAGGGACTAATGCCTCAGTAGTGACTCTGAAAGATAGCAGCCAGGTCCATAGTGCGTCAAGTCAGCAGTTTGTCAGAACTGGCCCATGGACACAAAGTGCTTCTCATGAAGCATCATCACCTAGTACCTCTGCTTTGAAGCCTTCTTTAGATCCCCCTGCCATGAAAAATCTGTATGGGGGTTTTACTCAAGGCAGTGCCCATCCTGGACCTCCAAGTTTCAGTAATCAGCAACCAAATGATGGGCGTCTTCAAAGAACATCTGAATCTCTACCAGGTGTGGAAGCTAGAGCTAGGGGACATCCAACTGTCACGGCACAGCCTGCACTAGAAATTCACAGCAGGAATGGAGGTGCACAGAAGGGTCCTCGCATAGCCAATGTTGTGCATCGTTTCAAGTGCTCTGTTGAACCTCTCGAAATTGGTGTTGTGCTATCAGGGAGGCTGTGGTCTTCAAGCCAAGCAATCTTCCCGAAAGGTTTGCATTTTGACAGATCATTGGCAGTACCTCAATAAATTTAGTGTTTAGGTCAAAGAATTTCTGTTATCCGGGAGCTTAGTGTTATGTCTTTGCATCCATGAATTTTGCTGTCTTTGATCTATGGTAGTTATACTCTATAGTAATTCTGCTGTTGTTTTCTGAATGGCTGTACTCACAAATGTTACACTCTCTTTGTAAATGCAGGGTTTAGAAGCAGAGTGAAATACTTCAGCATTGTGGATCCAATCCAAATGGCATACTACATATCGGAAATACTGGATGCTGGGATGCAGGGGCCTCTGTTTATGGTAAATTTAAGTTTCTCAGCTGTCTTTATGTATCTGTCTTAGCATCTGTACATATTATTGCTCATTTCATTTTTGCAGGTAAAATTAGAGAACTGTCCAGGTGAAGTTTTCATTAACTTATCTCCAACCAAGTGTTGGAACATGGTCCGTGAAAGGCTGAACATGGAAATAAGGAGGCAACTTAATATGGGAAAATCAAATCTTCCTACATTGCAGCCTCCAGGATCAGTTGATGGTCTTGAAATGTTTGGTTTATTATCACCACCAATAGTTCAGGTGAGACATTAATGTCTGGTATCCTCATGATTGATCTCTAAGGCCTGTATTGGCATTGCGAGGCCCTTTTTATAATAGTGATTTATGCACTTATAAGTGAAAGGAAATATATATTAGTATTTCGAAGTATTTCATCTCTTTTAAGATTCCTTAAGATGGCATGAATGACTGGAGTAACTAGCCCTGCTGCAGGCTTACATGCTAAGCTTGTTAATTAAGCATGTAGTTGATTACCTGTAGCTTTGGTCTGTCAAGTTGATTTGTTGGAGCCAATCTTTGACACTGCAACTTAAACAGGCAATTTGGGCGCGGGACAGAGATCACATCTGTACAGAGTACTGGAGATCAAGGCCCCATGTTCTCATTGAGGATCCAAACAATCGGCATATGTTATCTCAGGGTCCACCTCTCCTTGCCCTGAGGGGTCTCATCCAAAGGGCTAACCGGGATGAATTGCAAGTCCTGCGGAGTTTGATGACGAACAGCAACAATTTGGATGATAGCTCCAGGCAACAGGCCGCGCACATTATCGAAGAGGAGATTGCGAAGCAATTGTGCTGAGAAGGGTAAATACCGGCTGGCTGTTGTACTTTAGATGGCATGAATATTTTTTTTTCCGACAGGGTTAAGCAGATCTAAAACCGAGGCTTGCTTCTCCCCTTGCCTTTCATGCCCATTCTTTCCATTCTTGAGCCCATACCATAAGATTTATGCTTCAGGTGACTGTTGTTTCATTGACTGACTTGTGTACATACAGATGTGTTGTGTTCCTAAATGCTAGCCAGCTGCCTCATCTTTCCTGTAAAACTCATGTTGTGTTCAGCTGTCCAGTTAAGTAGGGTTGCTTCTAGTTCAGAGATCTTTGGACAGTCAAAATGTCCATGCCAGATGTATCTGCTATGTTATTACTTTCCAGTCTAACAGTGATTTTGTGCTGCTGCTAGCAGGCACTCGAGTTTTCTATTCCTTCGTACTCACTCCATCCTATAATATAAGGGATTTTGGAGGATGTGACATTTCATACATGTCCAGATTCATAGTCCTATAAAATACCACATCCTCTAAAATCTCTTATATTTTGGGACGGAGAGAGTAGGCCAGATTCATAGTCCTATAAAATACCACATCCTCTAAAATTTTTTATATTTTGGAACGGAGAGAGTAGGTTACTTGTTATGGCTATGAAGTATCCACATTCACTCGAAAGCCTTTTAGGCTGTTTGTTCAGTACATCATTACTCATGTTTGCTCTTTGCTGAGAGGAATTCCCTCTGTTAGGAGAAGGTAGTATCACAAAAGGTATTCGTAGTACTTGATTTTACTGTTTACTTTTAAAATCATCGCTTTCTATTTTCAGATTAAAATTGACTATTTTTTTATTTAAATATTTTTGTCCTCTTTTTAATTTTGTTAGGGATGTTAGACTGCGCTGAAGCCCTCTAAAAGGTGTGCTCTTTTGTTGCCTTTCCCAAATTTTACTTTTCACATGTATGTTTTCCGAACTGTTAAGCGGTTTGTTTTCTTTGCAAAAAGTTTATATAGAAAAAGTTTTTTTTTAAGCTAATACTTCCTCCATCCCAGAAAGATGTTCCATATTATGAGACAACTTAGCTTATAGTGTAAATTACCAACATTACTAATCTACCCTCTATTTATTTGCTGCTGTTAGAATTAATGAGCATGCACTCAATTCAAATGAGTGGACCAAAACAATCAAGGGGAAAACCAGATGGCCTACAGAGCTGAAACGATCACATTTTTGGGACATTTTATGCTTAATTAATTACTTAAAAAAAATACCCGTGCGTTGCAACGGGAAGAAAAGATGAGAAAATTAAGGAGAAGTTGAGAAATATTTACATTATGTAATTAACATACATACAAATTTCCTGGAATAATTGATATTTTTTAAGTAGGTAGGTGTTTAAATTAATTTAAAAGTAAAGTAAGTGTGAAAATAAAAGGATATGGCTGGATTTAATTTTTATGAAGTTTTCCATGATTAATTACACTCTCTGGAATTTTCTTAGAGCTCAGTTGCTATCATTTCAGTATTTATTTTAAAAAATCTAAATAAAAACCCTCCTTTCTTTCTGGGCCATTTTCAGCCCGTTTCCTTCCTCGGCCCGTAGCCTAGCTGGCCCACTTTTCTCCCTTCTCATCCCCTCCGCCTCAGCCCGCAAGTACGCATCCGGCCCAGCAAGGCACTACAAGTATCAGCCTCCCCCATTTTTTCTCCGTAAAATCCTGCCACGTCCTTGGAGATAATATGAAATTAACTAAGGGGTTTTGATTCTTATCTTCTACTCTTTCCGTTTTTCTAAGAATCAAAGCAAAACCATGTCGTATAGATGTCGGAAGCGAAACCCTAGTTTTTTAGTCTGAGTCCGTTTCTCTTCAAAAACCGTGCACAGACGCGCGAGAGGGGAGGAGGGACAGACCATGGAAACGTGACATGGGCCTGAACAGATCTAGAAGGGGAATAGGAAATCATGGAGCTATAAAGAGGAATCGGACAGAAAAAATGCACACTACACGTGGAGGGAATCGGGTTAAAAAATCGCAACAATCGCGCTATATACGGGAGGGAATTGGAATCAAAAATCGCGCAGGACGATAGTACGAAAATCCATGGGCAAAAAAAAAATAAAGATAAAGTTGTGCTAATTCGTTGTTACATTTTTCATGTTGGAGGCCCAACTCTTATAAAGGATCACAGCTGAACTTATTAATGGGCCGTGCCTTCTACTTCAAATTAAATAGCTTAATATGTCACTGTCAGTGATTCAGTGTCACAGGGGTGGTTCATGGCTCTGTTGATTATGGTTTCAACATTAAACACATCAACAAAGCAATCGCAACCAAGGTTTTCACTTTTCAGTATCCCGATCCGTATGGTAGTATCTTACTACCAAACCGAAACGATACCGATCCCATATAGTATCCTAATTTTCCTATATACTTATATGGTTCATCCCTACTAAGTGTAGTTAATGTTATTTCTCTCTTCTCTCATTAAGCTACATCATCCCAATAGATGATAGATCTATGGTCTAAATTGTCTCTTCTTTCTTCTCTCATAAAAACATGTAATCTCAATTATTGTTAGCTCAAAATTGTATCAAATTGTTTTATTTTTGATAATCAAATCACATTTTGTTTGTAAATATTATACAACTTAATTTTCCGTAGCAACGCGGCGGGGTATTCATCTAGTTTGTTTTCATAGTATGTCGACCCTATTATTCATTAGCATAAGATCTTACGAAATCTTAGATAGTATCCCAGTTCTATGATCCTTAAGATTCTACAAAATATTATTTAAAATAAGATGGTTTGAAAATAAAGTAAATAAATATGCACAAGTTTATATAAAAAATCAGTTAAATATATAAAAAAACTAATATGGTTTCTCTTGATAAATGTCTTTATTTATGTGACATATATTATTACTATATTTTTTATATAGAATGGCTATGTGTAATTAATACAAGTATTAATTATACTTAAAAAAAATCTGACAGTATCCCGATACTACGATACGATACTTCTTTAAACAAAACAATACAACAGGATTCCGATACTAATAACCTTTATCGCAACCAGTACACCCTCTATCAAATTAATTGAATCCAATATTTATTACTTATTCCGTTACGATATTATGGATTAGTTAAATAAAAAAGTGGTTCTTGGCTACATATGTCAAATGTAAGTTGTGCCACGTGTGAAGCAGATATATGTGTTTCTAATTAAAGACCAGCATGATCCTAGAAAGTTGTTTTTCTCATGTCGTCTGTGGGTGAAAGTCTGCTCCTTGAAAGTCAGACAACGAAGGCCGTTTTTCTCGTGGACAAGGCCAGGAGGAATTGAATGAATCCACGAAACTCGGCCTTAACCCAATTGTCAATAAATTCGACTAGGCTGTGTTTTAGGTGACACGAAAAACGAAGCAATAGATTAATGTGTGATTAATTAACTATTAGCTTTAAAAAACTTTAAAATGGATTAATATGATTTTTTAAAGCAACTTTTCTATAGAAAACTTTTGCAAAACACGTACCATTTAGCAGTTTGAAAAATATACACGCGGTAAACGAGAGAGCGAGGTTAGGAACATGGACTTAAGAACACAGCCTAAAATAAATGATGCAACTCATCTGGAGCACTTTCATAAATTAAAATATGATCGAAAGGAGAGGCCACTGCGAATAGTTCTTAAGAAAAATATTTGCAAGCACGCGTACGTACACACCTAACTTCAGAAAGTACTCCGTTCATTCTAAAATTTAAGCTATAACTGTAAATCTGGACATAGCTAAATCTAGGTTACATTTTAGCTAGGGCCGATAGAGTACTTTTTTCAATAATAAAAATTTATTCTCACTTTTCCAATTTATGTGCTCAAAGTCAAACTAGAAACTATTAATGATATACTTTATCTGTTCTAAAATATAAGCATTTCGAATACAAGATATCATAATTAACGAACTCATACTATACCTACTATACTTATATATGCATGTATGGATCGCTTAATTCCAAAGGACAGTGCAGAATGGTGATCAGTCATAAAAAAAAAGTACAAAGAATCGAACGTGTTAACACTACTGCAAATGGCCTAACCTTACATATAAAAGAAGTATATAATCCAAGCGTGTATCGCGCATGACCTCAGCACAATCCCACGAGGGGAGGTTTTCTTCTTTGACCCTCGCAAATTTAAAGCATCTGGGATGATACAATCGATCACATGCAGCAGGGTAGCTACGTCGATGCATATATGTTATGGCATTTGACTTAAGCCTGGCATTTTATGGTACAGTAACTATGCAAAAGGATTTGGAATTTTTTGAAGTTCAAAATCAGCTTTGGATTATAAACCACGGAATTATCAATTAGACCCTTAGCGGAAGTATTGACATGAAGTGAGCGTAGCTCAACTGTATATGTTCTTTGGGGTAGAACCAAACATAACCGAGTTCAAATCCTAGATTTATCATGAATGCTTGTATTTATGGATAATTATTTTTTCAGTGGTAGACGATGTTCATAGGAGTGAGCATGCGTATGTTGTGAGTGCTTGACCCATGTTGACAAATATACATACGTATTCATATTTGTTCTGAAAGTTTGCCTAACTGATATTTTATTTTTATACAATCAATTAAGTGTGAAAAATATAGATTCTTATTAGTCTGTACATATTAAAAATTATAATAACATGAAAGTACTTCTAGAAAAAAATGGTTAACTTTATATATGGCCAATAATGTAGACAGCTTCAATTGTAAATTATACCGATATTTTTTAGGTTAATTTGACCGTTTTGATTCTAAAGTGGTAGGCTAAAGGGGGAAAAAGATCAGGATTTTGACGTGTATGCACAAGCCTGTCAATATTGATATTAGTGTACCCTCAAAAAAATATTGATATTAGTGTAACTACTTTCTATATGTTAAATATATCATTTCAGTCCAACTGTGTTTCAGCACACAATCGGTGCTATGATTATTAGGGAAGTAAACAGAGCTATGATTACATCAGTTTAGCATTTCCTCTGAAAATGTTATTGCATTTATCACTCAAATCTCTCTTTCTCTCTCTCTCTCTCTAAATATATAATAAATTATGTATGGCCAGGTTGGATTCCTAGAAGTGTTGGGTCCAGTTGGAACCTGTTTGGTATTAATTCATTTTAATTTATATTATATCCATTAATTGCAATGCAAGCACACAACCTATGCATGAACAGCAGATATGTCTCCCTGTTCACACACATTTGCCAACAGTGCATACACATCCACACGTATGCATTATCATGCATACCTTATGTCACACTTTACAAACTTAATTATGGGCTCTAGTACACTCCAAATATCCTTTTTAGATTTGTTCATACCTCTCTCCCAACCAAAACCATCCATATCCTTCAGATGATCGATGCGTGCAATATACATGATTCAAATAATCAACGAAAATTTGGTCTCTGTTGCTTTCTTAATTCCTTTGCCAAAGTTTCACACAGAGTAAGAAATCTTAAGTTAAGCAACTGAATCAACATGATTTGGTGCATGTGTGTGGCTGTTGGGCAGACAGAATGGCTTCTTGTTATGCCAAGCTAGCTAACTCCCAATGCTGACATGCACACAAGATTATATATAGTTAATTGGTTAGGGCCAATCAGCCCTTGATTTTTCAGGCTTTCTTGGGGCTCCAAGAATATTGAATAGTAGCAGTTCATTTGTCTTCTTTCAGAAGACCATTGACCACCATGTACATAGACATTAATTTATTCTAATATATGGTCAGCATGAGCATCCTCCAACACTGTCAATATCATTTTAGTTTGGTAGACTTTTAGCTCACTTCCAACCATTGTGATTGACTCTTTTACATGGAAATATTTTTTTTCTACTTAACCATATCAAACCAAGCCATATATGGTATTACCCAGAGGAAGAAAAACAATTTTTGTATGTACTTCAGAATTAGTTCCACACAAGACTTTGCAGAATTTTAGTTTAGTAATTTAGTTGTAACAAAAATTATATAAAGTGAAAAGTTTTTTTTTGGGGAACAATGTAGTCAAGAACTTTTCTTACAATGTAGAGTGCATTCTACAAGCTCTGTCCTAAATTGATGGATGGATCATATTTTAATATTCTTAGGAAGATAGCGAGATTTGCCAATACAAAATGTTTTTTTGCGCATTATAGTGACTTTGTATGGTTTTATATTGATATGCATCGTCCAACATTATTGTGCGCTACACATTTATGACGTTAGAATTAATTGATCATCAGGAACTACAAAGTAAGTTCGACGAATATGCTGAAACTACAACCTCTATTGTAAGGGGAACTGAAAATTATTTGACAAATGTGCACTCCCCATGTTGAAAAATATGACATCTAGTTTTCTTCCAGTTATACTTTTAAATCTTTGACTATAAATAAATTTTAATTTAAAACTACAAAAATGGTACATGTAGATTTGTCTTGAAAAGAACTGTCTTAATCTCAATTATCATATTTTTTATGAACTTATTCCAAAGAACAATTATCGTTAATGTCACACCTCAAAGACACAAAGAAAATAAACATAGTATAAAAATGATATATGTAGATTTGTCTTGAAAAGAACTCATAATCTCACTTATTAGATTTTTTTATGAACCTATTCCAATGAACAATTATTATCAACATCACACCTCAAAGACCCAAATTAAGAAAATAAACATAGTATTAGATTTGAATAATCTTACGAGTTACGAAGGTAGCAACTAGCGAGAGGTGCCATCATAAAATACATTTATAACATTAGAATTAATGATCATCACGAACTACAAAGTAAGTTTGACAAAAATGCAAATACTAAAATCTCTAATTGTAAGTGGAGCTGGTGAAAAATATATGACGTTAGGTTCTCTTCAGTTATACTTTTGAATATTTGGCTATCAATAAATTTTAAAGTATTTAATGTGAAAAAATAAAAATGATATATGCAGATTTTTCTTGAAAAGAACTATCATAATCTCACTTATTAGATTTTTATAAACCTGTTATAGTGAACAATTATTGTGAACGCCACACCTCAAAGACCCAAAGAAAATAAACTTAGTATATTTCTTTACTGTAGGCAGTAGTATATAATGCAACAATCTAAAACATACTTCGTCTGAATAAAACCTAGAGAACATGTTTATAGCCATTAACCAACGTGATTATAGCCATTAACAAAAAGAAATGTGTGCAATATCAATTTTTCAAACGAATCCATGTCTGGTATAGCATCTAGGAAGTGAAGGACCATTCACACTTTCCACTAAATAGCTGCAGAAGGATCAACACATGCACTACTTTCAAACATGACAAATTGCAACTTAATTTGTTTCAATCAAAGCTATGTCAACTCTCCCTAAACAAGCAAATAATGGCTAGTAGTAACAAAGGCAAGGCTGATAAGCTGTAGAAAATTATACGAGGCAATAAAAATAATTTTAGGGTATGGCTTTTACTTTTAGAAAATTATAGACATTCGCTACAGCATAAAGTGGGATATATTTTTAGATAATGGATAACCTGGCCATGGCATAAAAATGCAGAAAGCCCAACATCACATTATTACAATAGTTCCACAACAAACGGAAATAAAAAAAAATAACTATTAAGTGGGTATAACTCATCTCCATTACTCCCGCCATAGTAAAATATAACAAACTAGAAACGGATGAGACAGTACTACGAATCTGGGATATAAGTTTGTTTAGATTCACAGTACTATGATATATTCCATCCGATCCCATCTCTGTCTATTTTCATAGTATTATAAGGAGTTACATCTGGTCCTAGATTTAAGGGTGCAAACTAGCGGGCCGACCCGCGAACCAATTTATAATACAAATACTTCGACTTACACCCTTACCTAGGTTGCTATATTTTAAGATGGAGCCATAGAGGGAGCATGTTTATGTACTTGCACATTCATGAAGCACAAGAGAAATTACATAGAGACGAAAGAAAGTAAAATTGCATGGACACAAAGGTCACGAATTACAACAAAATTGAGATGTTACCATCATCCCCATCAATCAATCCTCAAAAAAATAACCATGATAAACTCTTTTTTTTTCTTGTGCATGTTTTTTAATTAAATTAATTCTCATGTTGTTCTTGCTCCCATTTCTTGATGAAGCAGCCCAGTCTATGGAGTGCAACGTCCAGCGTCTCCAAGCTCATGTTGGCGAAGCACACCCTGAACCACCCCGGCTCCCGGCAATGGCACGACGACCCCGGCGAGATGTTCAGCTTCGCCTCGGCGACCACGCGCCGCCACAGCCTCAGCTCGCCGGCGACGGTGGCCTCGCCGTCGCCCAGCAGGCGGCGCATGTCCACCCACACGAACAGCCCGGCGTTGGCGCCTCGGAGGCACGCCACGCCGGCGCGCCGCAGCCCGGCCACCGCGCGCGCGTGCCGCTCCCGGAGGCGGTCGCGGTTGGAGCGCACGTACGCCGCCGCGAACGCCGCGTCGGACAGCATCGCGGCGAGCGTCCGCTGCGTCTGCGACGACACCAGCGTGAAGCTCGACATGCGCCTCGCCGCGGCCACCACGGCGTCGTTGTAGGAGTAGACCACGCCGACGCGGAACCCCGGGAGGCCCAGGTCCTTGGAGAGGCTGTACACGACGTGGACGCGCCGGGCGATGTCCTCGGCGTCGGCGGCGCCGCCGCGCGCGCGGCGGCGCTCGTCGACGAGCTCCGCGACGCTGACCAGGTCCGGCGCGGCGAACACGGAGCCGGAGTAGATCTCGTCGGAGATGAGGTGCATGTCGTGGCGCGCCACGAAGTCGAGGATGCCCTCGAGGACGCCACGCGCCGCCGTCGTGCCGAGCGGGTTCGACGGGTTCGTGATGAGCACGCCGCGGACGCGCGTCCCCGCCGCCACGGCCTCGTCGTACGCGGCCCGGAGCGCGCCGGCGGTGACCTGGAACCCGGCGGCGCTGTCGCAGCTCACCGGGACGATGTTCACGCCGGTCCTCCACCTCAAGTCCCTGTCAAACCTGCACGAACGCGACATGAACGCATGTCAAGACGACGACACGACACGACACGACACAGCTCAAAGCTACAGCTAGCCATGGCGATCGATCGATCGATCGATCGAACAGCTTGTGTACATCACGAGCTACACTTGCATTACCCTGGGTAGTAAGGGGTAGGGACGAGGAGGGCGTCGCCGGGGTCGGCGAGGATGAAGGTGAGAAGCTCGTTGGCGGCGGTGGCGCCGGCGGTGAGGACGACGCGGTCCGGGTCGAACCTCGCCTTGCCTCCCCTTATCGTCTCCATGAAGCTCGCCATTGCCTACCCAATGCATCATCACAAGCAACCATCAAACTTCAGCAACATGTAGTATTCTCAACGATCAAGAAAACCAAGACACAAACACATGATTTCATGCCTTTGATCTCAATCAATTTACCTTCCTGAATGATTTCAGGCCATGGTAGTCCTGGAACAGGGCGTTCTCTCGAACCCCGGCGCCGCAATCCGACGCCTCCGGGTGCTCCCTCATGTATTCCTCTAGAAGATCAAAGGAAACCTAACACAGGAAACGTAAAAGTTCTTGCGTCTTAACGATCGATACACATGATATATATAACGCATTAACGCGTTTTCGATTAGTTTGAAGTAAGAACAATTAAGATTTTAGCAACTAAGATCACCTGGTTTTCTGCAAGGCCCATCTGTATGACACCTTGAGGATTGGTGATGGGGTCATAGGGGTCCTCATCATAGGCTCTCCACCCTGCAAAGTACGGCGAGTCCTCGCCGTGAGCCGCCGACATCGCCATGGTTGACAGTGTAGGCTCTGGGGAAGAAAGCATCCTGCCAACCATGGGGGTTTTTGTGAATTGTGATCAGAGGATAGGGTTGGCACTTGGGAGAACTAGCTGATGATGGTCAAGCTCTCCAAGAAGGTTGCAGGTTTTTGGAGTTAAGAATGCCAATTGGACAAATGCTGGCTGTTGCAGGAGCACTGGGGGTTGTGATTAGTATATATAGGCACGTTTGTATATATATGTTGTGTGTGAAAGTGCCAAGAGGCAAGAGGGGATGAGGAATTCATCAGCTGAAGACTTCTACTTTTCAAATGATTAAAAATTGATTGATGGTAAGGTGGTTTGTGTTGGACTTCTATATGCGTCAATGATTAGCTCATTTGACTATATATTTTTGTTTTTAGGGCGTATTCAGTTTATTGCCGAAATTAACGTTACTAAAATTTGACAATGCTAAATTTTGGCATACTTTGGTGTTTAATTTGTAGCCTTACCAACATTTAATAGTGTTCGTATGAAAAGAAACTTCCAGAAATACCAAATTTTGGTAGAGTGACAATGACAAGGATATGTTTAGTTTATTATATATCCTATCAAAATTTAGTAATATAAAAAAATAATAGTGTTGAATGTGATAGAAAAATGAACAAACCCTTAATCTTTTCCTTTTCAATTCTTATGAGAATTTAATTATTAGTAGCTTGGTGAAAGCTATCCAAAATGTAAGTTCAGCTAGATATTTACCTTAGAAACTAGAGATACATTCTCATACGTATGCCCTCCGCTCTAAAATAAGTTTACTTTTTATCCATCCCACACATACCAATACAAAACCAAAAAGATTAGAATACCCCTACTTTATCAAATTTCAATGCAATTATTTATCACTTTATCTACTCCTAATGCATTTATTTTCTACTTTTGCAAACTCCAATAAAACAATTACTTTAAAATGAACTTATTTTCAGATATATAAGAGGAGTGAAAATAAACTTATTTCGGAACGAAGATAATACTACTTATTAGAGGTTAGAGCTAGCGTGGGCCACCACTTGAGAGCCAGAAGGGATGCCATGTCACTGCCGCATCACAGAGATGATGAAGCTTACCATGCATGGGCTGTCTTCGTCCTTGAGCTCGATCAGTGAGGTGTTGTCGTTGACACTTGACAGAGGCGTCAGACGATGGCACGACAAGTGTGCCCGGCTGAGCTTTTACCATTGGTGTCATATATCCATAGCAGTATCTAACAATCTAAGATTTCGATGCAAAATGTATTATACTTAGAAAAATACTAATAAATAAAATATTAAATTACGTTAATAGTGATGGTGCTCTGCCTAGGTAGTAAAAATAATTATGTCCTAATGCAATAATTCAATTTACTTAATAAGCGGAAAAATGATGTCATTGCAACGAGAACAAGCGTTCACATTGTCATGCTAAGGGCCTGTTTAGTTGGTGAAATAAAAATTTTCAGGTGTCACACGGATGTCAGAAGGGGTTTTCGGACACGAATGAAAAAACTAATTTCATAACTCACCTGGAAACTGCGAGACGAATCTTTTGAGCCTAATTAAGCCGTCATTAGCACTTGTCAGTTACTGTAGCACTTATGGCTAATCATGGACTAATTAGGCTCAAAAGATTCATCTCACGATTTCCCCCCTAACTGTGCAATTAGTTTTTCTTTAATCTATATTTAATGCTCCATATATATATATATATCCAAAGATTCGATGTGATGTTTTTGCGAAAAGTTTTTGGAACTAAATAGGGCCTAAAGTTCTTTGATATTGCCATTATTATCATCGACCATCTATGCAACCAAATAAAACAAACCAGTTCCAGCCAAATCAGTAGAGTAATATGATGGAAACTTTTAAAAAAGAAAACAGGAGATTCAAAACCATGTTAGAACGCATTAGCTTGGATACTTCAAATACCACATCCTCATTCGAATCCATACGGATTTTAGAAAGTTCTTACCATATATATGCTCGTCCAATCAGGTTCGGTGGTAGATTGGATCAAACAATATCCAATCAATTTTCATCCCTAATAAAAAACATCATTACCTTACATTTTTAACGTTTTCTATGGGTACATATCAAGTTGTTTTTGCTCGCAGGTAGCAAACTTGATATACTATAATCATGTTTTCTTTAAAGTAAGTTCTATGATAGAGCCTACTACTAACAATTAGTAATGTTCAATATACCTTGAGATAATTTAGTTACAAGGTTATCTCTTAAAGCTGTACACTTTGCGCCTGTTTGGTAGAGCTCCAACTCCTGAATTAAGCTCCAGGAGTTAGGTTGTGGAGCAGTCTAAACCCAGCTCCACATCTCTAGTTTATTTTGTGAGAGCGTTCAACCCAGCTCCACTCCAATTTTAGGTGGAGTTGAAACTGTTTGGCTGAACGTCAACTCTAAGAAAGGTGGAGGTGGAGGTAGAGCTATACTAAACAATTCCCCCCCTCTCTCTAACTTATCTATTTACCCTCTTAGCTAGTTCTTGCATGAGAAGTTGAAATCACACTCACTTTTTTCTTCTTTCTTAATTATCTCCCATCCACATATATATGTATAATAACATAATGCAATTAAGGAGTCCACAAATTAACCCACTATATTACGCTTGCCGCTTGCGCTTATCCTGCCATATGTTTTATTTGTTGTATAGACTTGAATGTTGGTTTGCGACGACTGTCCTAGTTGGTGCTTTAATTTCACCGTATAATAGGTTTCAGAGGAGTCAAGAGGTGTGTATATACATATTTCTCAGACACAGGTGCACAGCTAACGATCGATAGAGGTATAATTTTATATTCTGGATCGATGTTCAATGCTTGTATCTTATATATCCTATTGGAAAATGTATATATAATCGAATAATCCTTAAAAAGAAGTACTTTTAGTCTTCAAAGAACCGAGTAATTCGGTCAAATAAGAAGAGGGGGCAGCTGGAATTTTCTTGACTTTATAATACTTGTTTTGTTACATGAAAAAGGTCAGAGTGTTTTTCAGATGTGCCTTTTTTGTGTTCACTGCTGCAAACTGACTTGTTTGCTATTTTTGGGTCAGAAATTAAATAAGCTGAATATTTAAGACTTTAGGTGCTAAATTATATTAAGCAGGATATGCATCTTGATATCACGCGGTCTGAACATGATAAGATATGTCCTAAATACTTCCACCAGGCCAGTGAACATGATCCTTACTAAAGTACTCCCTCCGTTTCGAAATGTTTGACGCCGTTGACTTTTTTAAACATGTTTGACCGTTCGTCTTATTCAAAAAATTTAAGTAATTATTAATTTTTTTTCTATTATTTGATTCATTATTAAATATATTTTTATGTAGGCATATAATTTTACATATTTTACAAAAGTTTTTGAATAAGACGAACGGTCAAACATGTGCTAAAAAGTCAACGGTGTCAAACATTTCGAAATGGAATGAGTAATTTGAATTCAGTAGTCTTTCCAACTAAGGGGCCAACCATCTCCAACGCCTTCGTTTGTTTGATTTTAGGCTAATGAAGCCCATTTGACACTGGCAACGGGAATTCGTGGTAGCGAACGTAAGGTAAGGTAAAACCGATGGTATAACGCAAACTTGATAAAGTTAGTGGTATAGGCAAATCCAGAGGGTGGTCCCAGTGGTCTCAGGACCATCCAAAATATCATAGCCAAATGCATATATACAATGTGTAAAGAAATTTTTGCCAAAAAGAAAACTAACTTATTAATATGATGCATATTTGAATAATTTATACTTCTAACCTTATTATATTTAGGGTATTGATTTTAAAAAGGTATATAAGTTGGGTCACCAATATAAAAATCCTAGATACGCCACTCAATAGTAGATCGTAGAATTATGATATGTTGAATAGTCCCACATTAGTTGTGTAAGGGCAAGGGACCTGATATATAAGTGGGGGAGCTCATCACCTCAATGGCTAGCTTTTAGGATAGGGAAGACCCTTTACGATCCTACAATTGGTATCAGAGTCTGGCTAATTCAATATCTCTGGCCCGAGGGACGTAGTGTGTGAAGGCCTAATGGACCGTGAGTGCCTGCGGCCTACAGGGCTCGTATACCTGAGGAACCATGGGGAAACGGTGAAGTGGCCGCGAAGGGCTGAGGGGCACCAATGTGTGAAGGGGGAGAGGCCTAATATACAAGTGGGAGAACTCCTCACCTTAATTGCTAGCTTCTGGAATGGGGAAGACCCTTTACGATCCTACATGATACACACAGTTGATGCTATTTAGGATAGGTTTATCTATAACATTTTCTTTTGCAAGCTTTATTTGTTATCTGTGAGTATTTTATTTCATATTGATTATTACTCTTGACACAGCACACGGTTTTGAACACCAAACAGTTGGCAACACACAATTACAGCTGAGTTCGAAAATTATTTTCTAATATATTCAAAGCTTTAGCTCACAAGATAGAGTCAAATCTATCAAGGCTTCTGTAATAATCAAGGAATGTGTGTGTGTGAATACTTCCTTTTTAGAAGCAAAGCAAGGGTGTGCTTAACTGTGTTTTAGAAGCTTCCATTTGCTAATTGACTTGCATACTAATTAAGCTAGTATGCTCTGTCATGCTATCAGCTGATGATGATGTTATCTCCATGCCGACCAGAATATCCGTGTTGTCTCGAGTTGGCAAACGTGCAAATTTATATATCTTTGCATACCGTGTGTTATCTCTTTGTATCCAAGCTGTAGATAGGGTTTCCAATTAGCTCAATTTGACTTGGAACTCATGAACTGCATGTAGCCGCTTTGTACCATTTCTAGAAACCCCAATTAGGACTATATGCATGTATGCTAATTTATAGTCCTATTAAAAAAATATATAGTTTGATCAATGTACATGTTTAATTTGTTGCTGTCTCTCCTTGGTCACAACAGTGATGTTTCGTGGCCACTAAATCCTACTATCTATGTTCCAATATAAGTACGACTTCTGCGTGTTTTTAAAAATGAATCTGAATATTTATATTTTGGAACGGAGGATTATCTTTTTATATCACGGTGAAACAATATTTCTATAGGTTTTATAACATACTAATACGAGTAACTAGAAATAGCCTGAAAATTATGAAAAAGAAAGGCAAATTGTTTAACCTGAGTTCGTCTTTGGAACATAAGGAATTTAATAGGATTTTCACAAGTATCATTTCAGTTACTGCAAAAAAAAATCCTTAAAATTTGTTGTGTTCCAAAGGAGGCCTAATACTAGATATATACATTGCAATGTCTATATGTAAAAATTTGAAATCCTTTCAATGAGAATACTGTATCTTTACTTTTGAGTGAGAGAGTTCAGGATACTAAGTCACAACTTACATGAAAAAGCTCTCTTTTCACTCGTAATGTAGAGAGTTTGTCACCTTCAGAAGCAAAGGTGTCATTGCCTTTCATCTTGGGGAGATAAAACGATATGATGTTACCCATGTACCTCTTCAAGCCCAAAGGGCATAAAAATGCTCTTAGTTTATGTTACAACTTACAAGTGATCCAGCCTGCATGAAGCACCAGGAGAAAATTTTGGGCCCATCATTGTACTAAGTTGCATTGGGGCTATGTTTATGGTTACTTTATGGGCTCTATAAAGATTAGACTAGTTAACAATGCTTTATTGGGCTTAGACCAGTTTGTTGGTTTGGGTTGCACTGTGGGCCATCAATTGAGTTGTAGGGAGATATATGGACTGCCAACCCAACTATGAATTTGTTTCCAGAAAAAAAAACAATTAAATTTTGGACCATTGATGTTGATCAGACGGTCCATGACCTTCTCCTCTTCCGTGGGTAACCCTAGAGTAGCTCATTGTATCACTCATGCCCCTAGACAATAAAGGCGCGCCGCGCCACTCTCTACCTACCTCTTCATTCCTCTTTCTTGCATGTTGACTCCCTCGCTATGTCCTATCCCCATTTCGCTTTCTTCAACGCTAGCAGAAATCCCCTATGGGTCCTGCTTCCTCATCCCAACATCTCCCAGTACTAGATTTGTTGTTGTCTCATAACTACTTTTTCTCGTAGACTTCATAAGCGACCCTACTCACTATCAGTTTCCTCATGCGGGGCCTCAACAACGCCATTGTTGCCTCACCATGCATCTCAAGGTCGTCAGAGCAACCATCCCTCTAGGCCCGACGAGATCCGATGCTACAATCATCACCAGAGTATAGACCTAACGTATTTAGTAAGGTTAGAATAGTTTTTACCCCTTTTTTCTTTAACTCTTGTCCAAAGCAATGTTTGACAAATCCCATAAGCTTTTAGAACAAAGATTTATTGATTCTACAAATAATTTTAGAAAGAAAAAACAATCAACTTTGGGCCATTGATGTTGATCAAACGGTCCGTGATCTTCTCCTCTTCCACGGGTAATCCTAAACTAGCCCATTGTATCACTCGTGCACCTAGACAATAAAGGCACGCCACGCCACCCTCTACCTACCTCTTCTTTCCTCTTTCTTTTGCGCTGGCACCCTCTGCTATATCCTATCCCCATTTCCCCTTCTTCAACACTGGCAAGAATCCCCTCTTCGTCCTCCTTCCTCATCTCCGATGTCTCCCCCTACTAGATTTGTTGTTTTTCCTAACTACATTTGCTCATGAACCTCATAAGTCACCCTGCTCACTATTAGCTTCCTCATGCGGGGCCTCAATAACGCCATCACCACCTCACCATACATCTCAAGGTCGTCGAAGCAACCATCCCTCTAGACTTGGGAGAAAATCTGAGGCTACAATCATCACCGGAGTACAGATCTGACACACTTAGTAAGGTTAGAATAGTTTTTTTCCTTTTCTAAACTTTTGGTCAAAGTGATGTTTGACAAATCTCATAAGCATTTTATAACAAAGATTTATTGATTTAGCGAAAACCGATACCAATCCTACAATGTAGGTTCACTTGGCTACCTATAAAACTTAACCGTACTTATTATTTGACTCTACAATCCTATAAAATAGAATTTGGCATACATTAGTGCATACTTCATACAATTTATATCATTTATGTATATAAAAAAAAAGTTATGCCTCCTCTATATTCCTCTTTCTTTATTAAGACTATCTTTTTTCTACTGAGTTTTACTTAAATCTGATCTCCATCCTTTGACACCGCCATAGTGACCCTTCTGATCTTGCCTAGTACTGCCAAGTCATAATCATTTACGCATCAATGTCTCCTAGCTTCTTGCCTCCTTTCTTCTTTCTTTTTTTTCCCAGCGTCCTTCCATCTCCCATTTCACTAAATCAATCCCTACGTTTGAAGAGATGCCTAGGTTGATCGGCGTCGATGAGGTGAAAACAGGACAACAAGATCAGGGGGGAGAATGTTGGATTTTTTTTTCTTTAGTGTCGTGTCGTGTACCATGTTTCGCGACGTCTGATGTGGCATTTGTCGCTACTCGAGTGTGATGTGGGGATCATGGCATCATGCCCACCTCGTTTTGTTACTTCTTAAAATAGCAAATCAAAGATAAAAACCTAAAAGCAGTCGCTTTACCGCAGCACCAAACACCTTGTGTGCATTACTCTGTTTTTTGGAACTTCAATCTCAGTTCGAGGTAGATTGCTAGGATCCTAGTTTAAGTCCTGTAGCTCCACCACTTGACTATAATAAAGAAAGATCACCGGAAGAGCGAACCTGACGTCTCATGAATTAGTTTTTTTTTAAAAAAAAACTCATAATTTTATTTATATTTATGAGGATTATAAATAGAGTTGAAGGGAAATAACATCCCCAATACCAAAGAATAAATTTTATAAAATTACGGATACTTTGACTAAATTATCACATCATATTTAACAATAAATTTATCAAAAAATGTCCAAGTTTGAGTTATTAATGTCCAAGTTTTGTTATTAACTTGATATTAAACATGTAGTTTTGTGATAAATTTGTTATTAAATCTGTAGTTTTGTGATACACCATCTTAAATATGTAGTTCTATGACAAATTTAGTGCTAAATATGTAGTTTCATGATACATCATGTTAAATATGTAGTTTTATGATAATTCAGCTAAAATACTTGTAATTTTGTGAAATTTACTCAAAGATAAAGCATACATAGCAACACCATCCATTCATCCATTCAGAAAGTAAAGCCAACTGAAGTAAGAAAAAACTTAGATAATTAGATTTCAATTGTGCAATTGTTGATGCGACCGATTCAAAGGCTACAAAAATAGAGATGCACTTGATAAGACAGTGGTAAGGGTGTGTAATTTTAACCCTGAGATCCCGTTTTCGATCCTCAACACGCTCAAATTTCTTCTTTAAAAGAATGTTTGGAGGGACATCTCTCCCTCCAAATCACCTTGTTTTTAAAGGCTACAAAATTGAGCAAAATTTAGGCCATAGAAAGGGAGAAGCTCAAATGAGTTCCAGGATGGCATGCACACGCTGTTGTTGGGTTTTCTTCCTCCTTGTTTCGTTTCATGGTTTCCATGCCAAAAGTAGTCCGGCCACCAGCGAAGACGGCAGCGCCCATTTTTTGCCTCCAATTAACGGCCTTCTTCCTCCTCCGATCGTCGCCCAGCATATAAAAGCACAGCACCCTCGCGCCAATGCCTCTTGTCGGAGCTCCATTTCTTTGGCTTGTTCATCCTCGAGCTCCGGCCATTCCCCCCCCCCCCCCCCGTACCCATGCCCACCTTCTTCTTCATCGATCGCAGGTAAGATGATGCTGATCTCGCGCAAAGATTTGGTTTCTTTTTTTCCCAATTTGTGTTAACGCTAATGTTTTCTTTGATTTGTCGTGTCCGTTTTGATATTGATTTGATTGGTTTTGTTGTGTGAATTGTTTTCAGATCAGCGGCGTCATCGCCGCCGATTGCGATCGTGATCAACAAGGGACGGCAGCGCGGCGGCGGCGGCGAACAGAGGAGGTAGCGATCGGTGACGACCTTGCCGGACGTGTCAATGGAGTCCATGGATCATGGCGGCGGCGGTGCTGGCCTGCTCGCGGTGGCTGCGGCGCCGGCGCCGGCGGCGGTGCTGACGACGATGCATGGGCGCGAGCTGTCGCACTCCTCCTGCTCCTTCTCGTCGGCGGCCGCGTCGCTGTCGTCGCCGTCGTCGTCGACGTCGTCGAGGAGCTACCACGCTGCGATGTCCGGCAAGTCGCTGTCGTGCGAGAGCATCCCGGAGATCATGGACAAGCAGTCGTCCTTCTCCTCCTCGGCGTCGTCCTACGAGAGCTTCATCCAGCTCGAGGCGGCCGACCTCGACCGCATCACCGCGGCGGCGGCGGCGACGCGGGCACCGGCCGTGCAGACGATGATGGCGTCGCACGAGCAGCAGCAGCTCGCCGTCGCCGGCGGCAGCGGAGGGTATGATCCGAAGAGGCTCCCGTCGTCGATTTTCCGGACGGGGTCGACGAGCTCCGGCGGCGGCGGCGGCGGCGGCGACTGGAGCGTCGCCTCCAACGACTCGCTGTTCAGCATCAACCTCCGCCACTCCGGCGACCTCAGCGCGCGCTACAACAGCAGCAACCACAGCAGCAGCGGCGACCTCTTCTACGACGCCTCCGGTGGAGGGTTCCACCGCATCCCCTCCTCTACCTCGGCCGCCGCCGCCGCCGCCGCCGCCGGCGGCGGCGGCGGGGGCGGGGGCCTTTGCGTGAGCGGCTCCTGCGCCAGGTGCACCACCATCGCCGCCGGCAAGAACAGGAAGTCCGTCCGGTTCGCCCCCGACGCCGAGATCGTCTCCGGCGAGATCACCAACCCCTCCGCCGTCTTCCCCACGGAGGCGGCGGCGCCGGCGACGGAAGGGAAGGAGGCGGCGAAGAGCCCGGACGCGGCGGCGCAGGGAGGGTGGTGCCTGTTCCGATGCTGCTGGCCGTCGCCGCCGTCGGTGTGGTGGCCTCGATGCGGGTGCGGCGGCGGCTGCGGCGTGTTCTGCTGCGGCGGCGAGAATTGCCGGTGCTAAAATTTGGCGGGAGATTGGGGGCATTGCGCGCCAATGTAGGGCGATTTGAACGCGATCTTGGTTTTGAATGTGTTGCGATGTTGTTGAAGTGAACCGACCAGAATCTGCGTGTATGTAGACAAGGTTTTTATTATAGAGATATTTGGTGATAAACAAACAACCGTGCAATTCACTGCTGTCCACCAGGGTTAAACCTTTAGTTTAGCCGATTTGATCGGTGCTCACCGAAATATTTCAATCCAAAATTTTGAATAAAATTTAGTTGAATTTGAACAAATATTACCAAAATTTATGGAAAAATTAAAAAAATTAAAAATTTCGGCCGAAATAATATCGTATCGGAGGGGTCCGAAATTTTTTCCGGAATTTCCAACCACACTGTCCACCGTTTTATGGAAACCGACCGAAAACCGGTAAAAACCGAAAATATAAACTTTCGTTAATGCCATACAAAATCCGGCTAATACCGGTCGGCTTTTACAAACCGAGTACCAATGGTTTGTGGTATTTGGTCTACTTTGTTTTCATTGCTCATGATCGATGTGTTAGTGTGATCATGGGCTGATGATGTTCATGCTCTCTACTCTTCTCTATATTTATCCCTTCCTTTCTGGTTTACATCTATGTTTTCTGGTCTTGCTAATACACGTTTATGTTTTCAAATTGCATTTTAACGAACACCGCCAATGGTTTGCAATAACTCCCCCTATTTTTATATTAAAAGTTGATTTATTGGTGCATAACCAGAAATCAACTCATTTTCGATGGATGGTGCATCATCTTGACTTACCAGCCACAACCAAAATTTAAATTTTTAAACGCAATTTTAGAGTTCTTTTGTCATCAAATTTTGTTTTCCCGTCTTGGCTTTTAAACCTATTAAAAAGAGACATAAAAGTTTTTCCTATTTTTCATATTTGCTATTTGATAGTTGACTGCTTTACTATGGGTTGGGCAATTGACCGTGTGAGTTGTCCATTGTGTGTTGTGATTTGTGCGTGTTATCTGGTTCGGAAACTGTACTGATTGGTTGTACTAGTACCTTTGACTTTAATTGGCATCATTTTGCCTTTTTTTTTCTAAGATTGACTGTGTACCCGTGAAGTGGAGACGAAGAGTCTAGCACTAAGTGACGAGGCGATGAGAGAGTTGATTCATTCATTTAAATTCTCTAGCTACATGAGGCGAGGAGGCGAGTCGATGAGGCGATGTCTCGCGCTGAAGATTGTGCTCTAGGGCATGGCATGTGGTGTGATGGCCTTGGGCACAACTCAATAGGGGCATAGGATTGGGCACATGTGCATATAGACCCCAAAGTCTTAACCTTTGCATAAAAGCCCAATTCTAGTTCGCAGGACGTAGGATAACGCGAGGCAGCCTAAACTAATCTAACGATATTCTCTTGTCCTTTTTATCCTTTTCTCTTCCTTGATATACATCATCGGCGGTTGCTCTCAGACGCTCTGTGCCACCTATTCCTCCAAAATCAAAGCAACAACCAATTTGTACTATTATTAAGTCCTCAACAAGCTAATAAATAGCGTTCATGGCAGGCGCTATAGTGGTAGTAGCCTCTACCGCTACCTCTATGATGTAGCAGACTGGAAATAGCATGTTGGAACTTAGTGGCTACTATTTTGATTTAGCGGGCTGCTATAGTGGTCACGATTCGATTTAGCAAGCAGTTACAGTGTGAGCATATTTTATATAACCACTAAATCATAATAAATGACGAGCTTGCTAGTTGTTTTGTCTCCCAAAGTATTGTATTATTGTGAGTAGTCACATCTAACAAGTAGAATATCATGTTTTCTTCTTAATTTAGTTTATGTTGGAACAAGACACCAACTTTTCAAGTGCTACTAAATCTCTACTTATCCTTATAGGTTATACTGTATTGATATATCACTAGTTTGTTTCTTACTTGCTTTGTTAGTGTTTTATAATGTCATTATTCATTTATTCATGATGTATACTCTCAAATATGTGTGATAATTAAATGCCTCTACAGGAACTTAGTGTCCCCTATGCGTGACCCACTACATAGGCACCAATCCACTACCGACCCACTATATGCTATTTATTAGCTTGGTCCTCAATTTTCTCAGTTTCTCTGATTGCAATTAATTTACTTCATAATATTCCTTTAGATGTGTTTGGATGGTTTATATGAAATGAAACATAGAAATTTTGGATGAAATTGTTGTAGGATCGAACAACAAGAACTAAGCCAACAAGAGGGGGGGTGAATGGTTGGAGTACCCAAAAACCAAAACTTTTAGCAGAATTATAAGTTACCCTCGAATCGATGTAGATCAGTCTGACCGGAGTTGTCCCATCGGTCTGACCGTGCTTGTGCCGCCGGTCTGACCGATGTAGGTCACCCGGTCTGACCGCCCTAGAGTCTTCTCTGCCTTCTGTCGCCGTCGCCAGTCTGATCATTGTATACTCGCCGGTCTGACCATCGCAATGCCACCGGTCTGACCGTCGCAATGCCGCCGGTCTGACCGCCGGTGTCTCGCCGGTTAGACCGCCGAACCCGAGCAAACACAAATTGAAGAACTCTTGATGTAGATGGCAACTTTATTACTTCTATCTATGTTTACAAAGTGCAACAACAACACTCCTCACGAAAATCTCGACTAAACTCGAAACCCTAACTAATCTCTCAACACAATGCTCTCAAAAGCGATACAGGGAAGCCTCACGCTCCCTCTCTATTTATACATGAGATAGGCAGCCTAAAGCCACGAACCAAACTCATACAAGAAGTCCTAATTCACCTAGGAAACCTTTCCGTATAAAAAACCAACTTTACAAACTTCAATCATACCAAATTTGGACTCCTTCCAAATTTGACTCCGCATCCCATACGTACACAATATCTCCATCGTATGCCAGATGGAATCTTCACCAACCACGTGCATTGATCTTTAGCCTAAGTATCCCGCATGATATCTGACCGTCCGGACGTCACCTTATCTCCAAGTTGACTCCCGATCCATCACCGGAAATACTCTCCTGAGGCATCAAGGCACCTACACATGAATCAAACAAAGAAACCATATTCCGAGACCAAACTATCTCCAACTTGACTCATTGTTAGCAAACAACAGTATTACATACGCATAGTATCCATCTAGAAGCCATAAACACGAAACATCCACGGATATCCAATGAAACAACCCGAAACCGAAACCGACACAGAGTCGGCCGGTCAGACCGCGGGCTGGCCGGTCAGACCGCTCGCATAGCACCGGTCTGACCGGCAACTAGTGCCCGATCTGACTGGACCCGACAATTAGCAACACCTGTAAATCACCTGCAAATCCAAGCATGTCCAAAACCACTTCACTAATAATCTCCAAATATCAAAACCAATAATCTCAGCTGCCAATTGTTCATCACAGAATAAGAATCAAACACACTTTGATTTTACAATTGTTTTGTGAAAGAGAGAATAGCGGAGAATGCATGTGACTTCTCACAGAAAAATAAAAACATGATGTATGCATCCATGCTTAGATTCGTATGGAATTAAGACATACTAGGAGTCAAATTCATAATAATTTTACCAATGATATTCCTTTGATCCTAAATAAGATCGAATGAAAATTTTTCCAATGATTGAAATTCTAAAAGTTCCTTTGAAATGACTTAAATTGAAAGGAACCATTAAGATTTAGCACTAATTCAATCATAAAACTCTAAAATTCTATGAATCCAATAGAATGATAATATTAGTATTTAAACCATAAAAGCTACAGTTTTGTGATACCATTGAGCTAGCTTGGATTGCATCTATTCTCAACCATGCAAAAAAAAAGAAAGAAAGCAAAGCAAAGCAAAAAATTTAATAAAGTTGGTTGTGGTTTGTTGTCAATTTTTTTTGGTAAAGTTAGTACAAAGCTTTTGTTTAGCCTTTCCAAAATATTGGCATTTTCAAATGTTTAGCAAAATATTACCATTACCCTTTTTTAGGTAAGGTTGAGAATGGATGCAATTCAAGCAAACCCTTTGTTATTGCATCTGTAGTTTTGTAATAACTTATTCTAAATTTTTGGTTTATGATAGATTTGTTATTAAATTTATAGTTTTACAATATACGTCTTAAAGAGCTCCAACTTCTAAATCTAATTATAGCATAGTCTGGAGTGTAACTGTTGAGCGGCTCGAACCCCACTCTACCCCGTTTATTTATTTTTCAGCCCACACAACCCACTTTATTCTGTTTTCAAGTGCAGTTGAAACCGTTTGGTTGGGTTCTAACTCCAAAAGCGATGGAACTAGAATCATGCCAAACATGTTGGTATCATGATAGTTCAATTTTGCAAAATAGACTCATGTGTAACCACAAAGAAATTAAAGAAATACTAAGGTTGAGTATGAATCAACTTTTTTGTTTGGCTTGTATCTCGTTTCCATAAACACGCTTCCCGAACTGCTAAACGATATGCAAAACTTTCTATATAGAAATTTGTTTTTAAAAATCAAGTAGATCCATTTCTCAAGTTTATGATAGTTACTACTCGATTAATCATACGTTAACGATTGTTTTCGTTTTGTGTGTTGCGGAAAAACCAAGCTAATTTTCCTTGTCGAACGAAGCCTAAAACAATGCACTTAAACCCGAATATAAAATACGTGAGAGTATTGGAACTAGTTGATTGCTCGTCTTTCTCTATTAGCTTAGTATTTTGTGTGAAATTGATCGATGCATGTCACTCAATACGGTATCAGAACCATATATCTCAAGTATGAATCTAGGTTGGCACACAATTAATCAAAAAAAAATACAATCCACTTCTATTCCACGTGTGGAGATTATGAGTACTATATACCCACATAGTTGGTTTATCGGACTGGTTATAGGGGATATTTTATATCTCTATAATATGTAACGGATTAAGACTTGGGCATTATGTTTCCTTAAGTATTAAAGGAAACAGCCTACAATCCTGGATTCAGAATATTGTAAAATATATGTTGTATTTAGTTAACTTTTATATGTAATCCTGCCTTCCTGACCTATATAAGATGGGTAGTAGGCCCCCTTAAGGATATAACCACACTTAAGATCATCAGATCAATACAACACCCGACAGGTAGAAATCTCAAACAACACCCGACAAGTAGAAATCTCAAACATGAGAATGGTGTTACCTATTGACAAGGGCCTAAACTTTTATAATTTTTTTGCAATTCAATCCATC